>NW_022196909.1:9006569-9006935 GCF_008632895.1 Mastomys coucha
TTTGCATGTAATATTGGTAATAGAGAATTAACTTAAAATTGGTAACTCAGGGTTGGAGTCATGTTAAGTGACAACACCTGGCATGAGCCGACCCAAGAATATTTTATGTAATTCTTACCCTTATAAATTTAGTAAGACCAAGGGTGAGGCCTGAACCAGAGATAAGATGTAAAATGGCATCTTTGGTGTATTCAAAATTGCACTGTCATGCATTCTCATGTAAGAATTGGCAGCCAAGCTTTGGAATGTGATAGTCATGCTTTGATATTGATTTTAAAGAAAATAGAATGTCTAAAATTGGGTTTTGTTTAAATTATGGTAATACCTTAACATTACAAGAATTAAAAAGGTGTGGAGTCTAGTAGA
>NW_022196909.1:9008155-9044611 GCF_008632895.1 Mastomys coucha
AGTAGTGATTGGTAAAAGTTGAGGCTTGTGTTACAAACCATCTACATCTTAAACTAGTATACAAGAAACTAGTATACAAGAAACTAGTATACAAGAAACTAGTATACAAGTATACAGGCCGGGGTCGAACTCCCCTACTCCCTGCGCGGTGTATGGGTTTCGACCCCAGCATGCTGGCCTGAGCTCTTGTCCCGTCTTGCTTGTAATAAAACTTCCTCATGTGATTGCAGCAAGTTCGGTCTATCGTGAGTCATTGGGTGGTCGCGTCATCCCGAGACTTGAGTAAGGATCTCCCCAGTTCTGGGGGTCTTTCATTCACTTAAGAAAATACTAGTAGTGATGCATTATTTTTAAGTATACAGCTAATATGTTTGGAGTTATTTAAAATTTATATTGAGAAAAATGTATTTTCACTATTGCTGTAGACGAGCATCTACATAAGACTGTTAAATTGATTGTTGTTTTATATCAAACAACTTTTATAATACTTACTTTTATTGTTATAATATTTTGTAAATTTTAAGGAATATGACAAAAAAGATATTGTAGGTATTGAAGGAGGGGCCTCTGGGAAGAGTGGTGGTACAAAAGGGAAACAAGAATGTGATTCAATTCTATTTACTTAAAATATGTTTTTAAATGTTAACAAATTCAGATGAATTGAAATCATGTAACTTTTCTCATCATAATGCAATAAAAGTTAAAAAAAAAAAACTCAAAAAACAACAAACAAAAAAACAAAAAAGCGACTTGCCTGGACTTGCCTGGACTTGCCTGGTTCTTGGAAACAGATTTGGGCCTGGTCTTCTGAGCTGTCAATTTGAAGCCTGTCGTGGAGTCAGCCTGTCTCATGTAGGGAATTTTCTTGATCGGATTATTTGAGACAGGGAGCCTCACCCCAAGCCTCATCTTCTAGCACATGGAAAAAGGAAGCTTTTGCTTTTTGCCTGCTTGCTCTCATTTTCACTGGCAAGTTCATCTATCCTGTGCAGAGACATCCCTTTACTATATTAAAGCTAACTTCTTTGGGATTCCAGCACAGATCAGCAGCTTTCCAGGTATCCTTTAAGACTTTAGTGCCAGATTGGGACTTTTAAAAGTTGGAATGTTTTATACTATCATAGTAATAGTAACATGAAATCTTAGAGACAAGAAGGAAAGGTTAAGGAGTCAGGTTGACAAGGAGTCAATTGTTCTAATGAGTTGGGTCAACTTGACACAAGCTAGAGTTATCTGGGAAGAGAAACCTCAGTTGAGAAAATGCCTCCATCAGGTTGCCTGCAGATAAGCCTGTAGTGCATTTTCAGTGATTAATAACTGATGTGGGTGGGCCTGAACAACAGGGGGTGGTGCCACCTCTGGACAGATGGAGGAAGCCAGTAAGCAGCACTCCTCCATGGCCTCTGCTTCTGTTTCAGCCTCCAGGTTTCTGCCCTGATTTTCTACCGTGGCTTCCCTCAGTAGACTGTGACCCTGGATATGTAAGCCAAATAAAATCAGGTTGCTTTTAGTAATCATGTTTTTATCAAAACAAGAGAAGGTAATAGCTGAGGTGGTGTCTATGCTAGTTTGGAGTGACGGTTCTACTGTTGTGAAGAGACACTGTGACCACTACAACTCTTACAAAGGAAAGCATCTAAATGGGGCTTACTTACAATTTCAGAGATTCAGTCCTCTGTCATCATGGCAGGAACAAGGAGCAAGGAGTACACATGGCAGGGAGCAGTCGTTGAGAAGGACATCCTGATCCACAGGTGGGGTGGGGGATGGGGGGTGGGGGATGGGTGGTGGAGGGGTGCACTGGGCCTGGAAGAGGCTATTGAAAGCTCAAAGCCCACCCCTCAAGACACACTTCCTCCAACAAGGCCACTCCTAATCATTGCAATCCCTTCGAAGAATTCCATCCCCTGGTGACTAAACGCTCACATTCATGAGCCTATGGGGGTCATTCCTATTCAAACCACCAAAGTGTCTGAGCTGGATCTGTAGCCAGAAGGTGTCTCCAGGAAGTTTCTGGGCTCCTAGCAGGAGAGAAGGGCCTTTCCCTCTTCAATAGGCCTTTGTGTGATGCATTGGCCTTAACCAGAAACCCATGAGAGCCTCTCATTGTTAGTAGAGTGTTGTCATTCATAGTTACTTAATATCAATCAGGGTTTCTACTCCACCTCTGATTATTCAGTTCCCGGATAAAAAAACACACACAACCTTTATATTTATAATAAGCTTTAATCAGCACTAAAGCTGGGCAGATATCTACCCTCTAAGCTATTAGAATCTATTTTTCCACCAATAACACCAAATTACGATTTGTCGTGTCCCATCTGAGCTGCTCTTAGATTAGATTGGCCATCCCTCATGGCTGTGCTTTCCTGACTCACCTACCCCATGACATCGTCCTTATTTCCTCCTTCCTCTCTCCTCCTCATGGTTCTCCTCCAACCCCAAGCCCCGCCCGCCTATGTCTCTTTTGCCCAGATATTGGCTGTTGGCATCCTTATTATTTAACCATAGTTTTAAATTAAGAAGCAAGGTCACATTGTACATGCGGATTCTCTCTTTCCTGAGAGCAACCAGGCCTTGGGGCCAGCATTTAGCATTATAACACACAGCAAAAAGACCCAACCTCAACCTGAGAGACAGAACCTTGAGCAGAACTTTCTCTTCATACCTGCCTACCACATGGCGCCCTTGAGTTCAGGAGTGGAGCAAGGACCTGTGCCAGTGAAGAAAATCAAGGGCCTGTCATTTGGAGGACCCAAGGAAAAGCTTTTCAACTAATGTAGCAAATGTTCATAATAATTTGGGTCCGTAAGCTGGCCTTCCCCACGCAGAACCCCCTCCTCAGACAATGAGTTCTCATGCAGCTGTGTGTTTGGTCATGCTCAATGGAAAGCCCAGGGCTTGGTAGAATCTACACCTGAATCTCTCATTCAGTGGGATGCTTTGGGGGACAGTCTCCACAAATCGAGTTCTCTTCCTGAGTCATCTTCCTCCCTTGTGAGCACATTAGTTTTCGTTGTTTGTTTGATTTGGTTTTTCCAGACAGTGTTGCTCTGTGTAGCCCTGGATGTCCTGGAACTCACTTTGTAGACCAGGCTGGCCTTGAACTCAGAGATCTGGCTACGTCTGCCTCCAGAGTGCTGGGATTAAAGGTGTGCGCCACCTTGGCCAGCACATGGGTTTTTGTTTTGGCCTTCCAATTTTTTTTTTTAATTTTTATTGTTTCTTTGTGAATTTCACATCGTCCACCCCAATCCCACTCATCTCCCTGTCCAAGAAAAAAACCAAAAAAACCGAAATCTCATCGTGGAGTCTGTAGCAGGTTCCATAGTACACCCTTTTGTCTACACATCTTTCTTGCAAATGTTCATTGCAATGAGTCATTGGTCTGTTCAATTGGCTTCTGCTACACTATCAATACTGGCTCCTCACTGGGACTCCTTAGCTATCCTGTTGTTTCCCTGTGTCATGGAGATCCTGCAGCTGTGGATCTGTAGGAACAGCCCTTTCACATGCTCCAGCAGTGCATAGATGAGGTAGATGTTGGGGTGGGCCCTGGAACTGGCCTGGGTGTAGCTGAGTTGGTCAGCCCGTCAGCTTTCCTGCACTCACACACACAGGGAGAGTTCTCCAGCACTGCCCTGCCTATTCACCCAATGCTGCAGCCAGCAAGGGACATGGCCAGCTCTCCCACGCCCACACCCTCCGGGCAGCTCACCCTGCACCAGGGCCAGCTCTCCCACGCCCACACCCTCCGGCAGCTCACCCTGCACCAGGGCCAGCTCTATGGCGCTACTCAGTCGAGGTGCAGGGCCTGCGGGTCATAACCCCTTTCACACTTCAGGAACCTTTCTTGTATACTTTCATTTTAATCAAGACACATGATTTTGGCATTCCTGCAACCATTTCCCTACCCACTCTCCTCCTTAGCAGTTACTACTACTTATTATGTACACGCTGGTACATGTGTGTACACACATGTGTGTATATGTTCCTCTGGGTATGTTCACCTGCATTGCATGCGTATATGTGTATGTGTGCACGCGGAGGCCCGAGAACAATGTCTCTCTCCTCCTCAGTCTCAGGCTCACACTTTGACACAGAGTCCTTCACTGAGCCTGGAGTTCATCTACTCAACTGGAGCTCCATGGACATCCTATCTCTTGCCTTAGCAGACCTGGGCCACTGGGACTAGCTTTTAGACAGGTGCTGAGGATTTATAGTCAGGTCTCTGTGCTTATTCCTGTTAGTTCGGGTCAGTCAGAAGGCCCATGACCAGCTACTGCTATGTCCTATTGCTCCAAACAGGCCGTTGACTCGCCCTCCAGAGCTTCTTCAGCTGCCCTTCGCCATTTCCCAAGGCTTGCCTGCTTCTTGCAGCTTGAGCCGAGTGAGCTCCCAACACCACACACAGGACTGAGAAAACCCCGGAGTGCATACCAAGGCAATCCCTGCAGCGCATACCATTCTTCGCAAGAATAACTGCCCTGCTTAACACCCTTCAAGACAAACCTCCCTTCCTTCAGGACCACGTCTGTCTATGAGAGACGCAGGTCAGCTGCCTGTGTGCCCAGCTCAGGTGGTTGCATTTATACCTGTGACTCCCATCCCTGGAGCCTGGAGCCTGGAGCTTGGCTTGCTCCCCTCAGGCTGGCCGGCTTTCCCTGCCCTACAGCCGAGGATGGTCCCACTGTAGCATGAGCTAGGCTCTGCTACTCCCTAGCCATCCTTCATTTAATTAACGTCCATCAAAGATGCATTTGAACAAGAATGACAACCACATCAATTGAGGTATTCATTACTTTTCTAAGGCTGTGCAACTTATTATAGAAGGGAGGTATTTGCCATTATACCAGGCACCAAAAGACCATCTTCCATTTTCTAAATTAAATAAATTAGACACAGGGATGTCTTTGGATTTGTAACAGCCTCCCAGACTTTAACACAACTGACTCCATGATGGAGGGACCATTCAGGCTGTAAAACTCAGCTCATAGACCGTACTACCAACCCAAATGAAAACAAGACCTAATCCATCAAAGTCCATAGTTCTGGGAAAGTCTCAAAATGTGCTAACCTTGCCTTTTGGCTTCTGTAGTTCCACTTCTGGTTACCTGTTCTTGCTAACTGAAGAATGTCAACCCAGGACATGATTTTTGTGCTTAAAAGCTCACCCTGAGAAAGGCTCAGGGATACACTGCCGGCCAGCTAATAGAAAAGACTAGCTATTGGCTAAATCCATGTCTGAGCAGACTTCTCTGATACATGCTCTACAATAGTGTGTTCTGTTCTTTACTGATCTCTCCCCAACATTATACAAACACACACATACACACACTCACACATACCACATACCCACACACCACACACACACTACACCCACACAATCACACACAGCACTCACACACACACCACACTCACACAATCAAACACAGCACTCACACACACACCACACTCACACATACATATATCACATTCATACACGGAGACGCCACACACACACTCAGACACACATACACATACTCACACATACCACATACACACACACCACATTCACACAATCACACACAGCACTCACACACACACCACAATCACACACAGCACTCACACACACCACACTCACACAATCAAACACAGCACTCACACACACACCACACTCACACAATCACACAATCACACACAGCACTCACACATACCACACTCACACAATCATACACAGCACTCACACACACACACCACACTCACACATACATATATCACACTCATACACGGAGACACCACACACACACACTCAGACACACTCACATACTCATATATACCACATACACACATACCACATTCACACAATCACACACAGCACTCACACACACACACCACACTCACACAATCACACACAGCACTCATACACACACCACACTCACACAATCACATACAGCACTCACACAACACCACACTCACACACTCACACACCCACACACAGCACTCACACACATACACACCACACTCACACATGCATATATCACACTCATATACGGAGATACCACACACACACTCAGACACACTCACACACAAACTCACACATACCACATATGCACACACCACACACACACCACACTCACACAATCACACACAGCACTCACACACACCACACTCACAACACACACACCACACACACACACACACCATGCTCACACAATCACACACAGCACTCACACACACCATGCTCACACAATCACACACAGCACTCACACACACCACACTCACAACACACACACCACACACACACACACACACCATGCTCACACAATCACACACAGCACTCACACACACACCATGCTCACATAATCACACACAGCACTCACACACACACCATGCTCACATAATCACACACAGCACTCACACACCATGCTCACACAATCACACACAGCACTCACACACACACCATGCTCACATAATCACACACAGCACTCACACACACACCATGCTCACACAATCACACACAACACTCACACTCACAACACATACACCACACACACACACACCATGCTCACACAATCACACAATCACACAATCACATACAGCACTCACACACACCACGCTCACACCATGCTCACACAATCACACAATCACACAATCACATACAGCACTCACACACACCACGCTCACACAATCACATACAGCACTCATACTCACAACACACACACCACACACACACACACCATGCTCACACAATCATCACACAATCACATACAGCACTCACACACACACCACACTCACACACTCATGCAATCACACACAGCACTCACACACACACCACACTCACACAATCACACACAGAACTCACACTCACAACACACACACAACACACACACAGCACACTCATACACAGAGACACCACACAAACACACACACACATCACTGTTGGCCCACGTCGGCCCCCCCACAGGGCATAGCTGCTTGGGGAGGCAGAACAAGGGGAGTTTGACTGTGCTCACCTCATTAAAATTGAGTGATAAATGTGAGAGGGCCCAGCCCATTGTGGGTGGTGCTATGCCTGAGCTGGTGGTCTTGGGTTCTGTAAGAAAGCACGCAGAACAATCCGTGGGGAACAAGCCAGTAAGCAGCACCCCTCCACGTGGCCTGCCTCCAGGTTCCTGTTCTGCATGGGCTCCAGCCATCACTGATTTTCATGATGGAACTGTTAGCGAAATGAACTCTTTCCTCCCCAAAGCTGCTTTTAGTTATGGTGTCTCATCACAAAGTAGTAACCCTGACTAAGCTAGCAGATACCTAAAATTAGTGCTTTTGATGGGTGAGGAGGACCCATGTCCGAAAGCCTGACACTTGCTGAGATTTACGCAGATAAGACCTGAAACCCTGGTGGTGTTCACTCCTTCAGGAATAATGACCTGCTGATCTCCGCCAACACGCCAGGAGCCGCATTACGTGCTGGGGAACAGCTGTGTCTTAGATTTGTTGTTGTGGGTTGGTTTTGTTCTGCTGTGAGCAGACACCATGACCCTAGCAACTCTCATAAAGGAAAACCCGTCATTGGGGCTGGCTTACAGTTCAGAGGTTCGATCTATTATCATCACGGTGGGAAGCATGGCAGCGTGCAGGCAGGCATGGGCTTGGAGAGGTGGCTGAGAGTTCTATCAGGATCTGCAGGCAGCAGGAAGAGAGAGTGACGCTGGGCCTAGCTTGAATTTCTAGAGTCTCAAAGCCCACCCCCAGTGACATACTTCCTCCAAAAAAGCCACACCTTCAATAATGCCACTCTTATGAGTCTACGGGGGCCATTTTCATTCAAACTACCATAAGCTTAGAGTAGGACCTGTCCTTCAACACTGGAATTTATAGACTCAATGACCAAAGTACAGTCCTAGAGTGGTGTCCCTTACTTTACAGCCCTTTACAGGCCAGATTCTGCCTCAAAAGGAGAGAGTCTGGGCTGTGCATCCACCCAACTGTCAAACTTCAAGGTCAGTATTTCTGCTAAAATGATCCCTAATGTTGGCCAAGGTGTGGAGCTCAGAGCCACGGAGAGGAGGCCCGTCTGAAGGGACCACGTTTTGGGTCCAGCAGCATCTGAAGGAACAACCCTTTCCTTAGATGGGATTTGTTTTCTCTCCACTCCACTCTCAACTTTCTTTAGTACTTAATTTGACACCAGGTTTCACCATTCCAGGATGACCCCTCTGTATATTGCCTGTGCTCAGTGCCCCGAGCCCTCCCAGGACTCCAGGGTTCTGCCTGAAAGGAATCCTAGAGCAGAAGACACCATAACAGTCGTCAGGTTAGCTTAGGCTCTTGTCCGACGTGCTCCACCTTGCAGGAAACGAATGTTTTTATTTTAAGAGTGGTTTATGAGTTCTGGGGGTGTGGTGGTGCAAATCTTTAATGCAAACCCTTGGGAGGAGGAGACAGACAGATCTCTAGGCGTTCCAAGTCACCCTGGTCTAAATCAATAGTCCCAGGCCAGCCACCGTGAGGCCTTGTCTCAAACAAGGCAAAGCAAGATTTATGAGAAGTGTAAGTGCATTTCCTAACATGACAAGGAACGATTCTGTCCCTGACAATGGATGACTCCACTCAAGGCCCTGTTAGCACAGAACAAGTGGGGCTGCTTTGTGGAAAATATAAAAGTAAAAGCATGAAAATTACTCACAATTTCACCACCAATAAATCATCACTACTAATACTTCTTCCACATTTTATAAATCATTCTTTTTTCAAAATAAAACTCAATTCTGCGTCTTACTTTCCCACCTGCAGTTTCCTCAGCAAATGTGTTATGAATCTCTCTTCCTATTGCTCTATGCTCTATGACATTCAATTTTAAAAAGTAGGATAATATCTTTTATTTATCTTTTGACAATTTCCTACCCGTAAACAGTGCATCTTGAGCACCAGGACTCACCCTCCCAACTCTCCCAGAAGCCCCCATGTCCCACCATTCCCCACAAGGTCTCTAATGTGTGGCCACACTCTTTCATGTCTGCTGGCATCAGGGCCTGACCAAATAGGTGTGGGCTGTCCCGGAATCCCTGAGGTAGAACAGTCCAGGTAAAGGTAGAAAAGTGGGTATCAGGATCTGTCCAGGTAAAGGCAAATATGTTCTGTGACTGGGCATCTAGAGGGATAGAGAAGAATGCATCCTTGAGATCTAAGACTGAGAAATGGGAAGTCCCCGAGGGGATAGTGGGAAGAAGTGTGTAACAGGAAAGAAGCCACAACAGGATGGAGAGGAATCAGTGCAGAATTAATGCACCTGAAGTCTTGAACCAGGCAATAGTTACCATTAGGCTTCTTAACTGCTAGTATAGGGGTGTTAAAGGGGGAAGAGGTGGAGTGAAGGAGTTTTTTGGTTTTTTTTCCTCAAGAGGTCAGAAATAATAGGCTTAAGTCCCCTGAGGCTCTGGAGAGAGAGAGGGTATTGAGCTTGGGTTATGTGCCTGGTAGAGTCCAGTAATTGGATGACAATGGGAGAAGGGTATTTAGCATCAGAGGGGGTCTGGATGTCCCAGATTTGGGGATCTACCTGAGAAGCTGGTAAAGGAAATAACATGGTAGTGTTAGTAGGTTGGCTGGCTAGAAGGAGGAGAGGAATTGCTGGAGAGCCTTGGTTTAGGCGAATGTGGGGAGCAAAGGAAATAGAGGCTCCCAGCCTAGCTAGAAGATCCCCTCCCAATAAGGGGACAGGACATGTTGACACTACCAAAAAGGAATGGGTGAGAGGTACACCCCTAAAAATGCAACTAAGTGGTAAGGTCTGGAGAGGGAAGTAAGGTTGTCCTCCTACCCTGACAATAGGAAAATGAGAAGGAGAAGTGGGTCCCCAAAACTCTGTCAGGACCAAGTAAGTGGCTCCAGTGTCCAAGAGGAAGGAGATGGGCTGCCCACATACCATGATATCTACCCAGGGCTCTCTGCTAGTGATGGCAGTGGTCAGGTCAGGGGAGCTCAGGCCTCCTCAGTTGGCCATAGCTAAGCTGAGATCAGCTGGAGGGTTATCTGGGAGTGATGTTCCCCAATTCTGAGTAACATGAGGGCAATCGACAGCCCAATGTCCTTCTTAATGGCACCTAGGGCATGACCCCCTTGGCTTGTGGAGGTTAGGGCAAGCTTTTTCCCAGTGACCTTTTTGACCACATTTATAACAGGTACCTGGTGGTCTCTGAGTCTTAGGAGATCATGAGTCTGGTGCAGTGGCTGGGGCTGGTCGAACAGCCTTTGCCAGCATATGGTATTTTTGTTTGCGGACTTTGTCATCTCTCCCATGGTACACTTTGAAGGCCAGAGCTAAGACTTCTGCCTGTGGAGATAGGGGTCCCATCTCCAGTTTTTTAAGTTTAGCTCTTATGACGGGGTAGCTCTGGGAAAAGAAGTAGGTCATCAGAAGTTGCTTACCTTCTGGGTTTTCAGGGTCCAGATTGGTATGCTGTAATAAAGCCTTTATAAGGCATTCTAAAAATTGAGATGGATTCTCCTGCTTGTCCTAGACAACCTCTTAGAGTTCTTCAAAATGTACTGCTTTAAGGCCACTTTTCTAAGACTGGCCAGAAGGCATGTAACAAACCTGTCCCTGCCTAAAATACCACCTGTGGATCTGTAATTCCACCGGGGATCCTGGTCTGGCACTGTCTCAGAGCCAACTGGATATGTACCATCTGTTGGTGAATTCCATCTGCATGCACTTTTGCCTCTTCCCAGACTTGTCTGTGTTCATCTGAAAACAAATTATTAGTAAGAATCATGTGAACATCATGGAAAGTCAAGCTATAAGACTGAGTGATATACTGGAACTCTTTAATAAACTTGGAAGAGTTAGAAGTATAGGAACCCAGCCTGTTTCTATTTGAGAAAGTTCACTAAGTGAGAAAGGAACATGTATTCTGACAAGGCCATCTACCCCAGCAACTTCTCTTAGAGGAAGGACTGATGCTGGGTCTCTGGGGAGGAAGGACTTGGGGGGTTGGCTGTGGCCTTAGAGTGGGTGACAGGAGGGGTGAAGATAAGCTGCCAATGTGGGACATTTGGAGCGACCTGAAGCTGGCATGGAAGAAGGGGAGGGGTCTTGAGAGATAGAGATAGCAGGCTCTGGGGCATCCTGGTGAGGAGGAGAAACTGAGGCAGCAGTTTGGATTTTCAGCAGCGTGGAGAGAGGTCTGTGGTGAAAAGGGGGTGGTTCATTAGCTGGATCTAGCATTGTAGCTTCCTCTAGTGGAGGTTGTGTAGATTTCATGGCTAAGAGAAGTTGGGTTGGGGAACAAGAAGAGCGCAGGGAGGGATTGGAGTGAAGATAGAATGAATGCTTGGACATAGGGGACCTCTTTCCATTTACCAGTTCTCTGGCAGTTTGTACTAAGATCCCTTAAAATAGTTGGATCTAGGGAGCCATTAGATGGCCCTTTTAAATGCCCATCTAGCTGGTATTGAATCCAGACCTTATTTCAGAGGTATATCAATTTTGATGCCTTCAAGTCAGGCATTAGCTTCAAAGATTTGAGATTTTTCAGGAGACATCCCAGTGGGGTGCCTGGAAGTCTGTCTGAAGATATCACAGCACCCATTGGGGGATTATTGGACTGTTTGTACCAGCGTCCCGAGATCAGTCCAAAAACCAAAAAGAAATCAGCCAGGTTAGTGGCCCAAGTCATCACAGGGGCCCCCTAGAGGCTACCAGTAAGCCCCAGGTTTACTGTGGAAAGAGCCTGGTACTTGGTGCCAGGGATTTCTTTAAATGGCTGCACGAGCCTGGAAGAGGAAGGGGGTGAGAGCTGCTTTCGAGGGAATGGTCACCCAAAGGGTTGATGTCCTAACTCGTATGTCAGCTGGGAGGTGTGACTATAGATGCCAATCCCTTAGTCCCCAGAAAAAAAGCTGGCCAGACCCTATCTGGGAAACTAGAGGCCCTCCCGTTGACGGATCCTACCAACAACTAATATGCCGCTGTGTGAGAATAATAGCAAACTGGTAAATAGAAACGTGGGACTGAATGGATAGGTGTGGGCCCCAGCAGAAGCTAGCCCTGCAAGATAGGCCAGGGCAGCACAGCTTGAGTGGTAGAAGTTTGTATGTCCTGCATCGCGCTGCAGTTTGGCTGGGGAGATTCTCGTAGCAGCAAGCTGAAGGGGTCTCGAACCCCCGTGCACACTCCACGAGGTACAGCAGCCGCAATTACCGGCTGTGGTCGGTGGTGCGGCCTGTCCAGGTGGCTGTGATCTCATCACCTCTGCCGGGCCCCGCTGCAGCACTCCGCAGCCAAGTTCCTGGGTTTTGGCACCAAATGATGTGTTAGAATAGCAGCTCGCATCTGGACACAGCACACACTAAGCCCACACAGTTCCACATGTAAGAGGTTTTTTTGGGAGAGAGAGAGAGACAGGGTGGCAGCAAAGAGAGAGAAGGGGGAGGGAGGAGGGAAGGAGAAAGAGAGAGAGAGAGAGAGAGAGAGAGAGAGAGAGAGAGACACGGTGGTCACAGATAAAGGTGGGAGGTGAGCCCAATGGATTCTGGGAATATGGTGGCTGTTGTCTTGGCAACAGGTCTGTGAGGCCTGCCCTGAAGCTAACAATGTCATCTTTGTCTCTGTTACTAGCCCACTGAGCCCACCGCCTGCTGCCTGTTGGGATGCTGGCTGATTGTGACCCTCCTTCAGCTGAGGGTTGATTCTTCAGACCCCGCCTTGCCACAGATAACCACACCTCTCTGCCCACCTCCTGCTAATTGCCACGCCTCTCTCCAAGTTCCAGTTACGTCAGAAGTCCCGCCTCCAGAGACTGAAGAAGTTGCTGATTGGGCCAAGTTGCTGACGAACTTGGGGGAGGGGTTTTGCCTTACCTAAGCTACCTGTTTGCTTGTAACAATGAGAATTGAATGAAAGATGGCGGACTGATAACACAGCCATATGTTAGTCTAATTTTTACAAACCCTTCCCACAGTTCTGGTACCCCAAAATTATGTTTCAGGACCTTGACCCCATTCCAGAAAACCCATTCGTACATGTGGCCGCTGGGCAGCTATAGCTGATCTTGTGCAGGTAACCGCAGTGGCAGTGCCTGTGACAAGTCTCAATGTCAGCATGTCACAGCACTCTTTGCCTGGTGTCTCTTAGCTTTCTTTCAGCCCCTCTTCTGGAGCTGGCCTTTGCTACTTTGTGGGTTTTTCTTTTCCCCACCCTGGCTTCATCCCCCCTACACTAGCTAGGAAGAAAACAAGAGGAGAAGGGAGAAAGGAGAGGGGAGAGAGGAATTAGGAAAATCCCTGATTTTAATTTCTCTTGTCTCTTCTGTGACAAGGCTACTAACAAAACACAGCCAACCTCCCTAAAGAAACGCTTTTATTCTCCCCACCCATCCACCGCCTCTCTGGGGCCCCGAGCATTTATAAACCCTCTGAAAGGTTTCCGGAATTCCAAATGTAACATTCGCAGAAATCAATCTGCATCTGGCGAAAGCATGCTTCTGCTAGAGCAGGAGGCAGATCTCAGTCAGCTGCTGTGGACCGTCCAAAGCAACCCCACATCCCCGCGGTCCAAAGCAACCCCACATCCCGGCACCCTCTCCTTCTTGTTTGTGAGCTGTCTTCTTTAAATCTCCCTCCGTGGGCATGGTGGTGCATACCTTTAATCCCAATACCTAGGAGGCAGAAGCAGGTGGCTTTCTGAGTTCAAGGTCAGTCAGGGTTACATAGAAAGAATCTGTCTCAAAAAGACAAATCAAAACTTCCTCAAGCTGTCAGACGGATATCTCCATTCATTAGGTCTTATTCTATTAGAAAGAATGAGCTTTTCCTTTTGCAGTACTGGGGATCAATCTCCAAGCCTGGCACATGCTCAGTGTATAGGCAACCACTGAGCCACACCGCCCGCCCGAAAGAGTACCTTTTGTCTCTTGTTAATCACAACCAGAGCCACAGTAAGCCACACGTCCTTCAACCTAAAGTGCTGATCTATCAAGCCTGGTAGAGAGAACGACTGATTTTTTAGGGTTGTAGAATGTTAGACCCATATGGGCTCACAAAGACAGCATAGTGCCCAGTCTCATTTCCAGTCTTAAAGCAAGGCAGTAATTTGACCAAGGTCATTGGGTTCCTAAAGGGCTGGAAGGAGAGGCAGTGCCAGGAAGCTGTGTGACAGATCAATTAACTGCTGTGTCTTAGAAACAAATGCCTGGGCAAAGCTGTCCATCACTTCTGAGCTCTTGGGCAATTTGCTTAACATCCTCAAGGCTCATTTTTTTTCCTGATCTGTGGAGTGGGACCAACACCTGTCTTTTCCAAGATTGCTGGGTGTCTTAGGGTTTTACTGCTGTGAACAGACACCATGACCAAGGCAACTCTTATAAAGGACAACATTTAATTGGAACTGGCTTACAGGTTCAGAGGTTCAGTCTATTATCATCAATGCAGGAGCATGGCAGCATCCTGGCAGATGTGGGGCTGGAGGAGCTGAGACTTCCAGCTTTTGTTCCAAAGACTGCTAGCAGAAGACTCTGGCTTCCAGGCAGCTAAGATGGGGGTTTCAAAGCCCACACCCACAGTGACACACCTACTCCAAGCAAGCCACACCTCCAAATAGTGTCACTCCCTGGGCCAAGCGTATTCAAACCACCACACTGGGGTTGGACTCTATGGAGCAGCGGTCCTTCAGTAAATGTCACATATATCCTTAGAACGGCTATGTGTATAGACCATAATGTCAACACCCTGCCTGCAGCAGAATCCTCTCAGCCTGAAGCTTGTGTCGGGAAACCCTATCTCTCTGGGCAAAGGTTGCTCTTGATATGGATGACGTCTTCATCAAAGCTAGCAGAATGATAGGGGTGATCCCCAAAAGGGAACCCTGCTCCCTTCATTGCCTCTTGCTACCCATCAAGCAAGCGATGTTTGTTTGCAATGCGCTGCCTGTGCCCTGAGAGAGAAATGTAACCAGAGCTCAGAAAAGAGCAAGGTGGGTAGGGCCTGGAGAGATGGCTCAGTGGTTAAGAGTATAAGCACTGCTCTTCTGAAGGTCTAGAGTTCAATTCCCAGCACCCACATGGCCACTCACAGCTGTCTGATGCTGTCTTCTGGTATGCAGATGTATATGCAGACAAAGTACCCATATATAAAAATAACTCTTTTTAAAAAAGAGCATGGTGGAATGCCCTAAGCAGTGTGTGTGTGTGTGTGTGTGTGTGTGTGTGTGTGTGTGTGTGTGTTGACACATGTGTGATGGCTAGAGCAGAGGTTGACACTAGGCATCTTCTTTGATCCCTCTACTTTATTTACAATGGCAGAGTCTCAATTGATGAGCCTGGAACGCTCTGACTCACATAATCCAGTTAGCCAGCTTGTGCCAGGATCCTGTCTCTGCTTCCTGATCATGATGGGATTGTGGACAGACCACACCACACCTGCCTGGCATTTCTGTGAGGTTTTGGGATCTGAACTCTGATACTTATGCAGCATGCATGCACTTTATCCACAGAGCTAGCTTCCCAGCCCAGCCTGAGCATTTTGGTGGTCATCCAGAGATACTCAAGATTAGAGTTATGATGGAAGAGGAGGAGGAGGAGGAGGAGGAGGAGGAGGAGGAGGAGGAGGAAGAGGAGGAAGAGGAGGAGAAGAGGAGAGGGAAGAGGGGGAGGAAGAGGACACTTTGCCTTTTAAAAATCCTTTGGCTAATACTTGCCATCCCACAATTTTTTTTTTCTCTTACATGCTTAACTTAAGATTTTCTTGGAATAAACAAAAACATTTAATATTTTTTGTAAAATATTGGTAACTTAAGGCCTGTGGTGATCATTAGGAAGAAAGGAATTTGAGTAACATGCTTGCATGCACATACAGTTAATCTCAGTAATATATATTTAAATATTCTAGGTCAGCTTTAGTTAATTTCAAGGTCGTGTGTGACTGCCAAGTTGTCCCATGGAGTGGCGAAGCAGCAACCCAGACACACCTGGCTCAAGGACCAAGCACATGGACACTGCGTGAAGACGGAGCATGCAGATTAGGGTCAGAGCCCCTCGGGGCTTCCTGGGGAAGAAAAGCCAAAGTTCTTTGGAGTAAAAGTCTACCAAAGCCTTTTCTCTTATGGGGTTTGATTCCTTAAGAAACGTTGAGTTTATTTGTTGAAAGAGCCATATTCAATTGAACACCAGTTACCCAAGTTCATCTAAGGTGCCCTTCAGTGGCACACTGTGTGAAACTGTATGACCGCAGCTGTGGCTGGAACTTGGCGCAGGCCACATTGAAACCATCCATCAGGCCCTCGTGCTCTCCCCTTTCCACAGTGCCTTGCTTTATAGCTGAGGTTGCCCCGAGACCCACCATGTAGCCCATGCTGGCCCATTCCCTTCTACCTCAGGCTCCTGAATGCTGACATCACAGATGTGCAGGTCACACTTGGTTGGCTTCTAATTTCTTTTCTCCTTCTCGTCTTCTTCCTTAGGCCCCTTTCTTCTTTAAATGAAGTCAGTTATACGGAATTACAAACACATCCCCTCCGAAATGAAACTTCCAAGACTGAATTTTCCTGAATAAAACAAAACATCAAAATTCAACAGATAAATGAAGTAAGGTGTGGATCCCTTCTCTTCCTCCTCTTCTTTCATTTTTACTTTTCCCCTTCAGTTTTATAATATATTTATTTTCCTAGGCCAAAACCCTTGACAGTTTAAATACAAGTCGAAAAGAGTTGTTGTAGGTCAGTGGCACACCACCTCCTCTAAGGTCTCTCCATGAGGAGAGGGCTCTGTGACTGTTCCCATCCACCTCCTTAACCGCGTGAATCTGGACTTTGTTGTGAACATGTTACTTTTCCATGTCTACATCATGAATTTCAGCCCAAAGTTTGTCTCTCATGACCATAATAATTTCTATGTGGGCCAAACTGTCTGTATCTTTTGTAAAATAGAAATTTATTGAGAGCTTCTCTGGGCCAATCTTGTTTCACTAACTCAGCCTTTGATGCCCTTGGGTGTCAAAGGGGACATGTACTACACTGTCGGTACAAATGTGTGACTTTTTATGGTACTTGGTAGGCATAGAGATTGCCATCCAAGCTGGGCCAGGGCCAGCATGGGAACCACCTTGGGGCAGAGGAATCAGTGCCATGGCAGGCAGCCTAATAGGCAGAAAGGATACATGCCACCCGGGGAATTTCTTCTTTTTTAATAAGGATAATGCTTTGACTTCAAAATCAACAATTTCCTGTATCTACTTAATTGGAGGGGACAAATTTACTTCAGACTGCACACACATTCAAATTGTAGGTCCTTTTTAATTTTCCATATTCTCAGTTACTGGCTAAGCTGTGACCCAGACCTTCCAAATTAGCTTAGCTAATGGTCAGTTCTGGCTACAAAGCATGCCCGGTAGACAGCCTGTATTTGTAGACCAGGCATCGTGTGAGAGATGCTTGAGGCAGACCTCATTTCCCCAGATGAATGAAGCTGGTGAACCTCGACTCACTCTATAACGAGGGAAGAGAAAAGGTGCCTTTCCTGGTATAAGCTGGTTTAGTGGACAGGCAGTGGGTACAGAGGAGAGAGACAGCAGCCCTTCCCCAGGCAGGTCCCAAGTGTGTTAGGGCATGGAGAAACACTTCCAGATGTGCATACACAGATGTGGAGCCGTGTGGCATCAAACATAGGATAGGCAGCTCTCGAGCTGACAGGTACAGCCACGGTGTGTCGCCAGTATAGGTACACACACCTCTGACAACACACAGGCTTTCTGTTGGAATAGCATTGTTCTTTCTTTTTTCTTTCTTTTTCTTTTCCCCCAAAGCCAAACATTAGCCTTGTCAGATCGCAATAGTCTTACAAGCCTGGTGTGGCCCTCACTGCTGCAGGACTGGGACAAAGAGATGATGTTACAGTCTGGTTTCTATGGCAACGGAGGAGGGGTAATGAAAACTGAAATGCAGGAAACACCCATTCTGACTATTGTGACATAATTCAGTTTATTACAAGGAAGTAACTATCTAAGAAGCAGAGGTGTCATTACCCGGTAGCTCCTGTTCACAAAAAGCTGCGCTGTTGATTTCTCTTAGCTGGTCTGTACATAGGAAAGAAACACCATACACACACACACACACACACACACACACACACACACACACACACACACACGAGTCCTCGCTTTCTGCATAAAAAATGTGTGTGTGTTCTTTAGAAGCCAGCGGTTGGCTGGTTTTCCGGACATGATGTGGTTGAAGCTGTCATCGTAATGGAAATTCACTGCTGTAGCTATGGTAAATCGAGTGTTCTGCCTGGGCTGAATGCATTAGTCTAATGAGATGTTTGCAGCGGCCGAGCAGGGCTGCTGGCGACTAGCTGTGAGGCATAAGCACACCGTGGAAGATAGCTGCTTGTGCCATACTCGCAGTGCATGTGCAGGAAGTCACCTGTCTTCTAAGCCAACACTCCGACCTCAGCAGCACCCTGATCGGGGCTCTGTGACCAAGCTGTAGGTAAGGGAGACGCGTGCTGGAGGGTACGCTGTGACACATTGTGCGGCTCCTTCTCTTCAGGCCGTCAGCACAACAGGTTACCTGCTTGAGTTTATTTGGGAGGGTTTGCATGCCTGCCCCTAGGGCAATGCACAAGTGTCTTGTGCTAAAACTACTGAGTCAGGCGGGTAAACTTCGGGTCCTAGCATGCAAAATACAATGTTTGATTTCTTAACTATATCTCAAGGGAATATGTAAAATAGAAACATACAGTTTATATACAGTTTATAACCATTTTGAGATATATATATATGTATATATACTTAACCTCTCTTTAATTCTGCATGTAAATATGTGCAAAGTTTTTATTTTTTACAAGCATAAACATGTTTTTTTTCCTAATAATAATTTTGTCTTATTTTGTTTTATTAATTTAAAAACTGTAGTATGGTTTAGGTTACAAATATTTACCTAAAACTATTAAAATTGGCTGTGATATAAGCACTCACCAAGCATTTGTTTTTAAGTTGAATTTTATTTACTTATGTCGAATGTTGCAGATGGTATATTTCATGTGTTTTTGTTGGCTGCTAATTTGCCAGTCATAGATAAGGATAGTATGAATTGTTTGCAAGTTCCTGCTGTTAGTTTTTTAGGAGGAAAAAACTAACAGGTTAGTATAGAATGTTCGGAGTTTTCCCAAGTTCAAAGACAAAGTTGCCTCCTTCCCCCATACAGCCCTATGTGACCCAAACTAGCTTCTGACTGCAGCCCCAGGTGTCATTTACAGGTTGCTCTGTAGGGGGACAGAACCAGTGGGTGTGGAGCGGACTGCTGAATTAGCAGTTTTAACTCATCATTGGTGCATTTGAGTCTAAGTTCTTACTGTTATTTGTGACAATAAGCCAGAGGCGGCTTGCTGTGTTGTCTTTCTAGGGTCATGACATTTCTCTAAAGGGCTGAGACCATCAACAGCTCTAGCAGCTCTCTAAGAAATGGAGCTTTGTAGCTGGGATACTTGAAAAATGATCCAGATGTGGTTGCTGTGTCTTCCGTGTTTTTAATTCCTTTCTCAGTCAAGTAACGATTTTTTTTTTTTTGGAAGGGTGAGAGACATAGATGCCTTTCCTTCCTCAAGACTTTCTTCTCATTGAAAACAAAACAAAACGGAATGTCCGTTGAACTCGTAGAAGTGGAGAGATGACTGTAGAAGAGAAAGTGCCCAATTTAGACAGTATTTTTATGGAACGTTTTGTGTTTGTTGCTTGGTAGAAACGGCTCAGTCCATCTGAGTAACAGCTACTGGGTGGCAATTACCTAGAAACTAGCACTGAGTGGCCATCAAACTGTAGCTAAAATGTAGACATAGATGCCCCATGCAGAGAAGCCGCTTGGTAGCTTTACAATCTACCTTTAAATATAGCTGTCAACTATTTTTAAAACGTGAATGTTTTTCTCTCACTCTTAGCATTGTGTGTGCGCGCGCATGTGTGTGTGTGTGTGTAGGAACCTTCTCCAAATCTGCCTGTCTGACTTGTGTCATAAGAAGAAACACAGAACTAACAAAATCCCAAATTTTAGTAGTTTTACCACATTTAAATTTCTTACCTGTGTCACCAAAATTACTTTGATTTTCTTAAAAGTTGTATATGAGCAATAATAAGACAGGAAAAAAAAAAAACAAAAAAACAAACAAAAAAAACCGAGCGGGTAAGTTTGGCTTCCTCCTGCACAGTCTTTCTCCCGTCACTGATCTCTGCAAGACCAATGGTAGTTTCACTTTCTGGTTCTGGTTGTGGTGCTGAAGGTTGGAGGTCACAGGCGATCAGCTTCCGGGCAACAAGCCGAACTCAAATGTTGTCACCTCAACTCCTCCACTTTGATCTTGCCAACTCAAAAAAAAAAAAAAAAAAAAAAAAGACTTAATATATTCAATACTGCTGGTGTGTGATAAAAATTTGAACAATACCCCGAAGGACAAAGACAGAAGTTTTAATTTTTTTTTTTAACTAAACGGCTGGAAAATCATGACCAGATTGCCTTAAACTTTTCATAACATGGTGGTTTTTATTTGTTTCTTTTTAATCTTAATTCTGGATCTCAAATGTTTAACTGCACCAAGTTTAAGGAAATATAACAAGGAATGCTCACTGAAGAATAGCTTTTCTGTTGGAAAGCGGGGCATGGAACACAAAATTCAGAGTGTTTCTTAGGTCTGTCTACAGTTTTGTCGGAGCCAAGGGCATATCACACACAACATGCACGCACCCTTGTAAGACGCACCCCTTGTGAGGCATACTCCAGAACAGGCAGCTCCCTCTGAAAGCGTCAGCATCCCATGGCCTCTGGGTAGCCAGGCTGTGGGCTCCTAGCTCAGAAGTAGAGCTAGGAGCTCCAGAATCTAGATCAGAATTCCAGATTCCTCCTGTTTCATCTTCTTAGATTTGATTTGAGAGTGGATGTGGGGTGAGGATGAAGACAGACCTTGAGAGAAGTGTAAAATCGTTTTCCTGTTTCAGGAGTGACGTTTATGAGAACGGGTTCCTGTCAGGTGTGAGCGCATAGGCTTCTTTCTATTGATGGTCAAATTCAGTGTTTCTGAGAAAGCTTTAAAAAAAAAAGTTTCTTTGGATATTTTATGTCTTAATCTCGAAGTCTCTCAAGAGACTTTGAGATTTACACATTTCTCCTTTTAAAATGTTTTTGTTGCTTTCAGAGACAGGTGAAGGGGGGATTCAAATGGTTCTTAGGAGGAAGAAAAATCAGATGATTTGGTACAAATATAAAGTTACAGAAGCCGCCAGGGTGTCTAGTAAATTACTCTAAATTTTAATTAATGAGACACAAAAGCCATACTACAAGCTTTAAAAATTATCCTTTTATCAATAAGGTGATAATTAACTTTCTCTAGAATTAGCGATTCTCCGAGCCCCGGGCAGTATGCTGCCTGCTAAGTTCTTTGGAATGCTGCCAATTTTTAACAATTGGTCTCTTGGCAAAGCTAGTGATTTTTAATTCAAATATCTATTGTGGCATTTTCAGTTGTGGCTCAAAGACCATTAAGATCACTCAAATCCTGGTGAAATCTCTGAGACCCAGAGTAGCTCGGAATATTTGGGTTTCATTCGAATTAGTTACGTTTTCTCTCTCTTCATTTTCCCCGTTTCTACCTTTTCCCTCGGCAAACCTCATTCTTCTGGCTGGATGCCATGGTGATGAATTATGGTTTGCAGGCGTAAAGCACAGCTCCCGGCTTCATTCACGTTGGGTTTATCTCGGTTTCAGTTCTGGAGAGAGGGTGTGTTCCCCTCCATCCCTGCAAGCTTGCGCGGGTGGATCAGCGAAGACTTAGCTGGAGACTTGAGGGGGGAGTGCAGGTGGGAAACCTTTTTCAGTGGCCCCCTGGGGTTTGCAATTTGGCTGATTTATCCATAGTGATGGCTACTGGGAATAGGAGCCAGCCCTCCACATCTCAGAGGAGACCCCAGCAAAATGGCACGCACGCACCCACACGCACACTCTTTTGGTCAGCCTGGGATGCTACTGTCTAGGTCTAGACAGTTCCCACCGAGACAAAAGTACCTTCAGTCAGGTGAGCCTTTTGGAATAAATCAGCTGCCTGCAACCAGGAGAGAGCCCTTTAGCCACAATGAAGGAGACAACACTCTTCCAATTGTGGGGCGGTTACAGCTTGGGTTAATCTTTCAGAGAAGAAAGGAATGTATCACCCAGGGGCAGTCCTGAGTTTGTACTAAACTAAAAAGTCATACCACGGAGTCCTGGTGTCCCCCCACCCTCTCCCCGAAGCCAGGGAATTGTGCCCTTGGCTCTCCAGGCAGGCCTCTCTGGTGTAGCTTCTCTTCTCTTGGGCAGCTGCAGTTGTCACAGGAGTCTGGCGGGGCAAACCTACAGCCCGCCTCTCTTCAACTCTGCAATCCCTCAGCCACCATCTTTGAGAAAGTTTGGCTTATGAAGTACGTGAGTGAGGGTGATGTTTTGACCGCTGCATTTATAGATCAGGCGACTGGGCTTCGGTTGCACTTTTGTGGAGTTTTGGGCATCTGTGCATTCCTACTGCCAGACTCGGGGAGAACGAAGACCAGCCTCGCTTTCTGCAGAAGTCCCAACAGCGAACGAAGGGAGGCGTGCCGCTGGCTGTAGTGAGAACACCAACATGCCAGGCTGTAGTGAGAACACCAGCATGCCAGGCTGTAGTGAGAACACCAGCATGCCAGGACTAGAGGCCCCAGTGTGCTCTGAGAGGGGGCAATGCTGCCTGCCCAGACCCCTGATGGCGACTCCGCTTCTGAGAGCTGGATATTTGGTGGCAAAGCCTTTCTCCCCTCTCTCTCCCTGTGCTGATTATTTTATGTAGAGATCTCATGGGTTCAAAAACAGATGCACGTGGCTTGAAAGTCATAAAGAAATTTTGTGAACAGACAGGTGCAAGTGAGGCAGAGCAAATAATTGTCCCAACGGGGTCCGTGTGAAGGGAGGAGAAGGGCACTATGGGTAAGTGGCAAAGGATGCTGGGATAGACCCCCCAGAGAACGGGTCTAAGAAGTGTTCAGCTGGAGAGAAATGGCCTATGGCTCTCAGCTGACAGTATAGGTGGGAGGAAGACTTCTCTTTTTCCTTCCTCTTTTACTTACATGCCATCCCAGGACATACATCTCTAATGAGAAAACCAGGATCAAACACATGATGTGTGTGTCCCTAATATCCAGAGCCATGCCCTGGGGTCCATTCCCCAGCCATGTGTATTCTCAGAGTGACCAGATCTGAGGCTCTGCCATGGCACTGGCCCCTAAGCCAGCCTGGGGTGGCCTCAGGATTTGAATCCTGTTTTGACTGGTAGCCAGTGCCTCTGTGGGCAAGACAAGAAAGAAATAGAGAGGAAATACACGGAGGAAATCAGCGGCGGCAGGGAGTCATGCTTTTGATTTTTGGAAATGAGAAGTTTGTGTAACCGAAGCATCCCTTTGGGCCTATCTATCTTTGGGCCACTACCATATCGGATGCAAGAATTATTCTTTGTGTGTTTATGTATGTGCAAGGGCATGCATGCATGTGTGTATTTGTGTTTGTGGTAACCAGAGGTTAATATCAGGTGCCTTTCTCCGTAGCTGTCTTGAGGTGTGAGACAGGGTCTCTCATGAACCTGGATCTTGCTGATTGTCTAGACTGGCTGGCCAGTGGCTCCCAGAAGTCTCTTGTCTCTGCTCCCCTAGTGCTTGGATGCAGTGCTTACGTCACCACACCTGGCTTGTTATGTGGGCGCAGGAAATCCAAACTTGGTTCTCATGCTTGCTCAGTCAGTTCACCTACTCAACTGAGGCGTCTCCAGCACCGAGGCTCATCCTCCTTGGCTTTCCTTGGCTGCCTTCTTAGACCCACTGCTCCTTAGGCCCCTCCCCTCCTGGTTGGGAACTTGGATGTGTTGGCTTAATGGGCACAAATGAGGATACAGTCCCTTCAGAAAGGAGAGTGAGGAATTAAGTGTGGGCTGTGATGTGTAGAGGTGTGGCTGCTGGTGACAGTGATGGTGTACTTCCTTGCCTTCCATCTGAGGCAGAAGTCATTTGGCACAGGTCCAGTAAAGGGTAAACCAACTAGACATGCTGTGGGGCCAAGTGAGGACAAGGTACATTCAGAAAGGTCTGCTTCAAGTGAGTGTGTGTGTGTGTGTGTGTGTGTGCATGTATGTACCTGTGTGTATGTGTGCATGTGCACCTGTGTGTGTACATCTGTGTGTACACCTGTGTTTATGTGTGTGTGGTATATATTGTGGTGTATGCTCTGCATGTTATGGTTAGTGTGGGTGTGGCCAAGTGTGCACGCAGGTACACATGCTCTTGAGTGTTTGTGTGTGGTGTATGTGTGTGTGTTTGTGTGTGTGTGTTTGTGTGTATGTGCGTCCCCAGCAGGGCTCCAAATCTCTTATCAGATCAAGTGTTAGGAACCCAAATCCCTACTAACTTGTTTGAGACCAGGATAGTGAGAAATAAATTAGAACTATGATCATTTGAAATACATATAACTGTTTCTGGACAGATCATTTTTATAACTAAACATGCCATTTTCAAGGCCGAAAAGAAAAATATTTCCATAGGGTCAGAGCCCTGTCTGTCCCACGCTGATTTTAGCAGAGGGCACTGCGAGTCCGTTATGTGGCTCCTCAAACCCAGGTAAGCAAATCCAGGGCCGATTTAGGTTGACGTTTCCTGCCTGGTCCCTGCGTTATGCAGCCAATCCCAGGATCCGGCATTCCTTCCTCTTCCTGAGCTCAGACAGTAGATGGGGTGAGAAGCATTTGTATGGGAACCACAAGCCCAAGTAAGCCCATTTCCCAGCCAGCCCACTCGGTTTTAGGGATCAGAAGGCTAAAAACAGCAATCAAAACTATGCGCTTGAGGGGGAAACACTGGACATCTGAAGAAAGAGTTAAACGCAAGAGCTTATAATCTGAGCTGTTGTCCCCAGGCAAACCTCAGACACCCACATGGTGTGCGGGTCCGCCTCCTAGAGCAGGGCTTGGCCTCTGTGCAGACAGCGCAGCCTCTGTCTTTCCACTCTAGTTGTAAGCAAAGGCATTGTTTCCTCCAGCACATCCCCAGCTTCCTCTACCAGCAACTTCTCCGTCTTCCTAGTGCTCGCGCTTGCCCTCAGAACAGCACAGGACAGATCTGGGAAGCCACATAGACTTGACTTACAAAAGCCAGCTGAGTGCCTACCCGTGTGGCCTGGATCTGTACTGGAGTATCCTTGAAAACTCTATTACTTCTTTCTCTTCCTAGAGATGGTTTTCTTAGTCAGCCCTCCCTACTAAGGTGGTTTGGGTCAAGCAGAGCGTTGAAACGGGCTTAGCGAGTGCTAAGTTATCAGTAACGCGTAAATGTCTACAGTAACAAGATGGTGTTTGTATTTGTGGAGACAACGTAACACCACAAATACCTGGTCCAGTCCACTCGGGATGCCAACCCACGAGGGGCTCTTTGTAGCTGTCATTCAGAAGGGGACACAGAAGCTTCTATTAAATAGCTTACTGAAGAATGCATGGCTGTGGGTAATCTGCCTTCTCCACTTTGAGCAATGGGCTGGGCATTTCACTCACCGGATGAGAAGAAAGCTCTCTCATGACCAGAAAGCAGCTGCTCCTGCTTAGCCAGGCTGGCTTGTTCCGGATCCCGCCTACCTCCAAGAGGAACCACTTGCTGTCTTCCAACTTGGAAAAGCGGTGTGAGGCACAGAGACCTTGTTGTTAAAGCTGGGAGCCCTCCCTCCTTCCTTTTTATTACAAACGCTTTTAATACGCTGGTGGCAAGCCTGACGTGAAGATTCTGGACAATATAACCCACTTGCACCCGCAAGCTTAGGAAAGATGGTATGCTGTCCCAGCTGAAACATAGAGAGGGGTGAAGGCATAGAGAGGGAGAGGTCTGTAAAGAACCCAGGTGCATAGGGACTGACTGCAGATCAGAGTGTGAGCTTGAGTATGTTCCCCCTGCCCCCGCCCCCAGAGGTTCCCGGGTGGGAGTTGGGTCCCCAGGATGGTGCATTAAGAAGTGAGGCTTAGGGCTGGAGAAATGGCTCAGAGGTTAAGAGTACTTCAAGAGGAACTGAGTTCACTTCCCAGCACCCACATGGCAGCTCACAACTGTCTGTAACTCCAGTTCCAGAGGGTTCCAACGCCCCAGACAGACACATATGCAGGCAATACACTAATACATATAAAATTTTTTTTTTTTTGAGACAGGGTTTCTCTGGCTGTCCTGGAACTCACTCTGTAGACCAGGCTGGCCTCAAACTCAGAAATCCGCCTGCCTCTGTCTCTCAAGTGCTGGGATTAGGGGCATGTGCCGCAGGCTGGCCCATCTGGGCCTTTCTCAACCCGCGGGAGAAACGGGTTCCTAGTCAGGTCGACAAGGTGTAGGTGAAGAAAGGATGGCAGAGACGACACATGAAGTACAGGATCTGAATGTATTTCTTAAAAATGGCATCAGACTTTTACAGTCATTGCAAAAGAGAGATGGTAAATCTGGCAGTTCAGCAGTTAAGGTACATCTGAGGCCATCCAAAACACACTGGGTCTAAAGCAGTAGCTATCTCCTCTAGACTGGTGCTACATCCCCCAGGCCCAAGCGCTCTGGGCCCAGGGGACTACGGACTGCATGAATCTGAGTCCTAATCCATCTAAGTTCTGGTTCTAGTCAGTGTGTGAGTGAGTTCAGTGCGAGTCCCCAAGTGCGAGTCCTGCATGCGAGTTCTAGTGGGAGTCCTAATGGGAGTCCTCCTATACAAAGTGAAAAGCAGGCTTATATGGTATACAGAAAGCAGGGCAGATGACAGGAGTCACGTAGGCAGGTGACAGTCACATCAAGGCCAGTGATCTTACTGATCAAGATCAAGTATCCAGTTGTCAAGCGGCAGAAGAGCAATGGTGTCCTCCCTGCTGGGGCTAATTTGGTATTTCTATGCTAATTCTCTGGTTCTGCTGGAGGCAATGACTAGGAGGTTCCAACCTAACACTTCTAGCTAATGTCCTTGAGTGGAAGCCCTTCATTACTCTCTAGTAGGTAAAACATTTCTAACTATTGTGAACTATCTATTGTGGGATTGCCCTAAGGAATGTGCTTGACCTCTGTTGCTAGCTCTGGCAAGGCAGATTCCTTGAGAGAGATTCCAAGCTATGGACAGCTTGGTATTAACCTAGGATAGGTTGGAAATGTTGTGCTGGCCAAGAAACAATGTCCAATCTTAGCCATTTACGATTCATTTCTTGGGGTACCTTTATGCCTAAATATGAGGGCATGTTGACGATTGGAAAGACTGATCTGGAACACGTTTGAGTTAGGGGATACCAGCGACTGTCTGAATACAGGAGGCATAGAACTCCTTTTGGATCCTTATTGCCTCTTATCCTTAATCAGGCTTTTACCCTCAATATTTTGGATTTGACTGGAGTAGACGAGTGGGCATGACAGGCGTGTGCCACCACTGCCCAGCAAATAGAAAAATATTAAAAAGATAATGTCTCATAAAAAAAAAAAAGTGAGGCCTAGGTCCAATGATTAGGCCACTGGAAGGACTGCCCTTAGAAGAGACTAGCATGTTTCTGGCGGGGCCACCGTTAGTTCCTGAGAGAGAAAAGTGTAAAAATAGGAAGCTTGGCCCTCTGAATAGCTTCGGCTTCCTGTGTTTGCATGCCGTCTCTTCCTTTTGCACACAGTCCTATCAGGATGTCAGCTGCCACAGGTGGCGCTGTCAAGGGAGCCTTCACCAGAGGTCCTGTCTGAGCCATGTCTTCACAGGCTTCAAACCTGGAAGCCAAATAAATGCCTCTTTTCTTTATAAAGTACTAGCTTCAAGCACTTTGTCGGGGAATGGAAAACAGGCTAGATGTATTTTGTGTCCATATGGAAGTTGAAGCTATTCATAGGTTCAGAATAATGAGGTTTTTTTTCTATACTGCAGGACAGTGACTTGTCATGTGGCGCTGTCCCACCTAGCACAGGAGAACCACTTGTCTCTGCTATCCTAGTGACAGACATGCTTACTATGCCCCCACCCTTGTGCCAAGTGAAACCATGACAACCCATTTCTCTTTCACCACTGCTGAGACCTGTGGACCACACCACTCTTCCCTGTTGTTACTTCTTCTTGTCTCCTTAAACGTCTGGCACTTGTCACTCTTGCTGAGGACCTCAGTTCTCAGTGTCCACATGGGAGTTCACATCTGGGCATCATTCTAGGTCCAGTGGACCTAGCACCCTCTTCCAGCCTCCTCAGAAACCAGGCACGCACATGGTACACACATACACATACATACAGGCAGGCAAAACACTATACATATAAAATAAAATGTTTTAACTCTTTAAAAAATAAAAATCTCAGTTGACTCGAATGGTGATGTCTGACAGCACCCAAGGGGACTGTAGGGCTGCTCAGAGGAGCCTGAGAGACCCACAGAGGCTTTGAGGGGAGAGATGAGAGAGAGAGAAGGTGAGCCTGCAGAGCCTGCAGTATCTCTGGAATAACTTTTAAAAAGTCAGGTCTTATGGGAAGATGCTGTTTGAAGTGGTTTTATGGAACTGGAAAAAAAAAAGAGAGGGAAGGAGAACATAGAACTATGTCCGAGGACAGAGAGTACTGTCTGAGGACTTTGCCTGTCAAGCTCAGGGAGCCAACAGGGCAGCAACATGACATCCAAAATGAGTCTCAACTCTATGTGTTTGTGGCGCTTCAGAAACCTTTAACCAACACTTCTACTGGTAGAATGTCACATAGCCTTAGTTAGATGACAGGTTCAACTTCCTTTCTCCCGATAAGAACCCATTCAGTGAGCACCTGAGAGTCCTGACTTGCTTCCCCATGCTAATGAGGCATTTCGTTACCTTATGCCTTCAGCCAGTGAGTGACCTTGGCCCATCCTGGATGCTCCTATCCCCTGTCCCCCAAATTATATAAGTCTTGAATCATGCCAAGTAAAGTTGATCTGCCTCCCTCATCTGGTCCTGGTGTGTCTCCTTCACAGGGTTTCTGAACCCCCATCCATGAACCAATATTAACTGGTTAACAATCACCGACGGGAGGGAGAACCACAGTGAGTCACCATGCGGGTGCCTGGAATTGAGCCTGGATCTCCTACAAAAGCAAAATGTGCTCTTAAATGCTGAGCCATCCCTCCGGGCCACCTTCTTTTCTTTCAAAGGCACCACTTCTATTGGTTTGGGGCCTCACCCTTAATACTCATTAACCCTTACTTAATTCTGTAAGCGACCTGCCTTCAAATACAGTCACACTGCCAGTTAGGGCTTCAGCGCATGAAAGGGACACAAGTCAGCCAGTGGCAGTGCTTACCTAAGTCTGCCTTGTTTTCATCCACATCTCTGTAAATACCATGGCAACCATGTCTCCTAGCGGCCTCTCCTCTGAGCAGATGCCTCCATTTCCTGGACATTTAAGCCTGTCTTGTTCCTACTGTACTTGCTTCAGACATGCATGCGTCCACAGCGGTTCCAGCTCTCCCTTGCAGCAGAGAAGATGGCCTTTGTGTCCCCAAATCTCACCCCAGAGTTCACACTTAAGTCAGGACCAATGTCCTACCTGTTAGTAGAACATGAGACCCTTTCCCAGAGGTGAGGATCCACCCTAAGATGCTTAAAATACCAATTGGAGGGGAGTTCTTGATGGTAAGAGGTCCAGCTAAGTGGACATCATGAGTCAAACTCTCAGACTTTGCCTATCCCAGCTCTGTTCAGCTGGTTAGCCTCCCAGTGAGGTGTTCCATTGCCTGAGTCTGAGGTCCTCTGAACTAAACATCTCTATGTGGCACCACTGCCAGTGCCAGGGTCAGAATTGAAGTCCTGCTTTCCTGAATCCTATGCCAAAGCAGCTGCCAACAGTGGCCAGTTAATTTGACGACATCTTAATTTGATGGTGAACAAGGTGGTGTCGCTTGTAACCCTCGACTCCAGCTCACACCGGGTGGGTGCTGGGGTGGTTGGATGCAGACTTCTCAGTTACGTGGGAATGCTAAGCCCGAGAGGAAGGCAGGCTCACTAGTGCCGCTTGCCTGGGCATTAGATAGTCTTGGAGATTTTGATTTTCTTTGTCCACATTTCATACCGGACACCCCAGCTGGAGACTTCTAGTGTACCCTGATCCGTGCCTGGCATGGCAGGCAGTGTGCTAGCTATAAGGAGACTGAGTGTGGGTAACCTCAGTTTTAGGTTTTTACTGAAGGTGACAACCCCCGTGAGCCTCCAGGACAGAGTCAGGTGCCAGGCAGATGTCTGCCCAGACCTGAGGAGAAACCCCGGCTAGCCGCTCCTTCCACATCTTCCCTGGAGCATTAGAGAAAGGCCGCTCTATTTTCTGGATGCATCAGCAGATCCGCAGACATGGGCAGGGAGGGCTCATCGGAAGCGGTTATGAGCCTGAGGACCTCCGTGGCTGGAATATCAACTGTTCTAAGGGACATCTTTGCTTACTTGTTGCACAGGAAATGTAACCTTGAAATTCCAGCCCCCTTCCTCCCACACCTCTTCCTCCTTTGTTCTGTCCTCATGAGAAGTATCCTGGCCTCCCTCCTCAACTACCTGAGATAACAGTTGGGAATTCCTAGCTTTCTTCACACCTTGACTTCAAGTCTGAAAGCAAGACCTTACTGACTGACTACTCGGAGAGAGCTTTCCTGCTTCCTCTGTCCCTGCCTACTCCCTGTTGCCCTTACTCGGGCTTCATGGCACCCTCTGGAGACCACAGCTCGGTACCTTGACATCTGGTTCCTCCTTTAGCCAGTTTTGCACATTGCACTAATGATACCATCATAAGACACAAGATCTGATTATCTTAGCCTGTTGGTGTATGGTAACAAAACACCTTAGATTGGATAACTTATAGATAACAGAAGTTTGTTTCTCACAGATCTGGAGTTGGGCAGTCTCATGTCAGAGTGAGAGTGACATCAGTGGAGGACACTCTCTATTTCCAAGATGGTGTCATGTTTCTGGGTCCTTCAGACAAGACATAGTATCATCATGTAATAAGAGTGAGAAGAGGCAGGAGTGGTTCTTAAATCTTGAGTCTTTTGGGGGGGCAGCTAATTCCATTCATAGGAAGAGAGCCTCCATGGCTTAATTACTCCCCAAGGGCCACACATTTCAATATGATGGCAATGGAGATCTAATTTCAACATGAATTTTGTAAATCATAGTGTCTTGATCACTCACGTTTTCTCTCCACATTTTTATGTGTGTTTGGGTATGTATATGGAATGAGGTGTGTGTGTGTATGTGTGTGTTTGGGTATGTATATGGAATGGTGTGTGTGTATGTGTGTGAGTGTGTGTATGTGTGTTTGGGTAGTATATGGAATGAGGTATGTGTGTGTGTGTGTTTGGGTATGTATATGGAATGGTGTGTGTGTATGTGTGTGTGTGTGTTTGGGTATGTATATGGAATGGTGTGAGTGTGTGTATGTGTGTTTGGGTATGTATATTGAATGGTGTGTGTGTATGTGTGTTTGGATATGTATATAGAATGGGGTGTGTGTGTGTGTGTGTTTGGGTATATATATGGAATGGTGTGTGTGTATGTGTGTGTATGTGTGTGTGTTTGGGTATATATATCAAATGGTGGGTGTATGTGTGTGAGTGTGTGTGTGTGTGTGTGTATATGTGTTTGGGTATGTATATCGAATGGTGTATGTGTGTGTGTGTGTAGGTCAGAGGACCACCTTCTGGAGTCAGTTTGCTCTTCCCATCATGTGGGTCTCAGGAATTGAATTCAGGTGGTCAGGGTTAGTGCAAGCTCCTCTCACTGCTAAGCCATGTCATCGCCAACTCAACTGCTTACAATCCCAGATTCCATTACTTCACTTGGCTGCCAAAGACTTTTCTGTATCTTCAACTATGTCATCATAGAATACGTCTACTGCTTATAATTACCTCATTATATGACTCTTGGGTACACATCCTCAGTACATGTGTAATGATGGGTCCAGTACATGTGTAGTGATGGGTTGCTGTGTACCACTGTGTTAATGCAGTCATTCACTGTGGATGCTATAAAGCACATGGGAAAGAATAAATGAAGAGCCACTGAGCCTTTGCCCACCCTCCTCCCCCTCTCCCACACTCCCTCCTCCCCCTTCCCCATGCTCCCTTCCCCCTTCCCCGTGCTCCCTCCACCCCCTCCCACACCCTCCCTCCTCCTCTGTCCCCCAAGACTGTCACCTTCCACGTTGTCTTTCTGTGTTCTGGCATTCTCTTGTGTCACACCTTCAGGCGATAACATTTTGTGTAAGGATGCAGACAGACAGACAGACAGGAGGAGGATGGGGAGTAATGGAGACTAAATTCCAAATATCATGCAGTTATTAGGCTAATGCGATTTGGGACATGATGGGTGAGTAAAGTTGGTGTTTATTTTCCCCTCAGATTGTAATTAGTTCTCAGAAGTGCTGTAGGTGGTTGAATTTTAATAAACAGAAAATAGCACCGCTCTCTGAATTCAAGCAGTAACAAGAACCTAGTCATTTCACAGGAGCAGGAATGGAAGATGGTCACAGCTGGAAGGAGCTAGTCCCCATCTTGGGCAGCCTTGCCAAGGCCTGTGCCCAGGAGAGCTTCGAGCACAGGCCGCAAACCAAGTTTGGGAGCCACACAGACGTGGCCAAGGATTTCTCCTTGCCCAGCCTGGGGGGAGAGTGCTTAATTCGCTTTTTAGATAGTCTCGCCAGTGTCTGAATTGGGCTAATAAATATGACAATAAGAACGAAATGGGTCAGGAAAGGCTGAGGCAGCGTTTCGTTAATCTGTGTGGAGTATTAGCCAAGGCTTCATGGGCCCTCAGCAGTGAAATGGAGCTTCTGCTTCAGGCATTTTAATTAGAGGCCCTGGGAATATCTGGGGCTGTGGTCGTGGAGGAAGGCCTAGCCCTTGTAAGTGGACCCAAGGCAAGCCTTCATCTAGACCCTGTGTGGCTGCTAAGGAGTCTTGCTAGAGGTAGGGTTTGGGGAGGAGAGCCAAGAGTTTCTGAAAGGAGGGGCTGGGGCTCTGTGGGCTGGTGTCCAACAGCAGTTAGCTGTTCAGCTGTCAGCACCCCAGCCCTTGTTTTAACAAATGGTGGTAAAGACTGATAGAAAGGCTTCAATCCATGATGGACACCAGAACATTTTTAAAAAGGTTCTTTTCTTTCTTTTATCTTTCACCCTGTGACTTAAATACCACAGAAGGGATAAAGACGCCATGAATTGAAAGTGGCTAGCATACCTAGTCTCTGAAATTTATTATTAAGTATTAAGTAGGAAACGCTTAGGCACATTTCAGCAAAGAGTTCTCCAGCTCCTGAAGAAAACTCACTTCAGGTTCCTTCTCCTTGTCTTCAGCTGCTTCAGCACAGGAGGATCTGAACCCATGCGAGAGGGTCAGCACCTCTGTCCCACAGCTCGAGGGTAGGGCCCTGAGCTCTGTCAGCTACAGACACCACTGGCACAAAGAGCCAAGAGCCAAGAGCCAAGAGAAACAGATGGCAGCCTCCTAGAGTTGAGGGGCATTCACCAGCATTGAGTCTAGCTTGGAGCTGGGACACAGTGGGATTAAATGGGAGTGAAAGGTCTGTGCCAAGCTGGGATGAGAATTTGGTACTCAAAGCCAACACTTCTGTGACAGCTCAGGGACCCTGAGCCCTGGAAGACTCAATAACAGTGGGCCCACCCACTGTGAACCCATGGGTCGGGGGATGGTCCACTTTTGTGTTGGCCAGGTGGCACTGGCAGCACATGTGAGTTGGGGGGGGGGGAGGATATCTCAGGAGGTCAATGGAGAAAGAGACGTCAACCAGTAGAGTGGCTTTGACTTATTAATTAGCATGAAAATCATTATCAAGAGCTTGTAATAGATGAGACTTATAGACTAGCTTACTCTGGACCTTTAGAGAACAGGTGTCTAACTAGAGCAAGAAATGGGTCTTCTAACCCTTACAGACCCCTTCCTCTACCAAGTGCTCAGTCTTCTGCCAGTCATATATTGTCTTGTGGGCATGCTCAGGCCCACAGCCAGTTCCCTGTTTCTGTAGGTTGGGGTTTAACTATCTCATGTGTAAGATTTTTTTCAATGAGGGTACGCTCTGAGGACAGCTATTTCCTTCCCTCCTATTGCACATAAAGTCCTAAGGTAGGCTGTTGGTGGTGTTCTTGTTTTTTAAAGATATATCATATCATATCAACCTATCTATTTATCATATCTATCTGTATGTATGTATATATGTATGTGTATGTGCCTATATAAGTTTATGTGCATCATGTCTGTGCAGTGCCCAGGGAGGCCAAAATAAAGCATTGGATCTACTGAGGCTGGAGTTACAGGTGGTTGTGAGCCACTATGTGGGTTCTGGGAACCTGAGTGTGAACATTCTCCCCCCCACCCCCCAAGTGTGAGCATTCTTAACCACTGAACCATCTCTCTAGCCCCAACTATTGGTGTCTGGATAGCCCAGGATGGGAATTATAGCCCTGCCAATGTCCAGGTAGACAAGTTTCCTCTGAGACTTGGCGTTGTCATGATTAGAGGGGAGAGGATAATTAGCTGTCTGTAGGGAGATTAGCTGTCTGTTGTGGCACATGAAGTGGGAATTTCGGGATGCAGGCTAAGCCTGTGTTCAGTATTTCTCAGAGGCTGAGAGGTTCCATGTTTGACTGTGTAGAGAAGAGAATCTACAACTTGTCTAAACATGTCTTATACAGAAAAAAAACAGGGCAGACTGTAGGCACAGGGCAGTCTCTGGTGTCACCCCATGATATGTCCTGTTTTATTTAATGAGAAAAGAAACAGGCATCTCCCTAGACATCCCTCAGGCACTTATCTTCAATGCCGTTGTCCCTATGGTCACTGGGAAGACACTGCTTCAGAGCCAAGCTGGTTTCTCATCAGCTCGGGTTGCCAGGGTTATAGCTGCCTTGTGGTCCTCAATCCAAGGGCCTATCACATACATGTGCCCATCACATACATGAACCTTGACATCACCCTCTGCTGAGCTGAGTTGGAAATTTTACAGCTTAGAACATGGAGTCCAGTTGACAGCGCAGCTTTGGCTGGGTCTGAACACAGCCAGTTTTCGGCTGTACTTGATGCCTTTCATCTAACAGAAATATTAGGGCCCACAAGCTCAGCCAGGATTCGAGTTCCGGGGTGTTGTACTGAATGACCCGGAAGCGTTTCTCTGCTTCTTCCACAAGGCAGGCAGCATGCTTTCTTCATCACCATCTTTCTCAGAGTTCATGAGAACAAGCCTGGGGTCTTTATCCATGCACTCAATTTTCTGACTAGTTGTCACCCTACAGCTTATCCGGATGGTCGCTACTGCCTCTGGCCCAGTTCCCACTCTTTGTCTATTCCTGTGGTTGTCCTCCTCAGGGACATGCTACAGCATGGAAAAGGGAGACCTCGGGGTGCAGGACATGTGCCCAGGTTATCGATAATTTATAGTGTCGTGGGTCCTGGGAAACTCACACAGGGCCAAGTCTCTCCTGAGGGAGTTATAAGAAACTCAACAAGGTGATCAATGCCTGTGCCGGGGCCTGGCAGGAGGAAAGCCCCGTTCAGCAATGTGTTGACTTTCTCTTTTGCAAGCTGCTTAGTTTTGGGACTCTGTCTTGGAGACAGAGGTGGTGGGAGATAAAGGCTGGTTATTGTTTGTTTGTTTTTTTAAATACTCGATTTAGTTACTCCCTTCATCCTTATCTTTTTTGGTAATACCTAGTAAAAATCAATGTGACATGCCGGTCATGTAAAATTGGAAAGCTCGTTTATTCATCCACCCATTCAATATAAGCCCCTCCCACTTTAGCTCTGAGCTCATCCTTATAGGCACAAAGGTGGGAAGGGCATGACCTCACCCACGAGACACTCTTAGTCTAATTGTGTGTGGTGCCAAGCAGGAAGGCTGGCAAGTCACAGGCGAGTCCCGTGCATGGCGAGACAGGCTATGCAGGGCACCATGCAAGAGGGAGACGAGAGATCATGCCCCCTGAACTTCTGGAAAGTTCCCTCTGCATATGCCGGGGCAGAGAAGAGAGGTGGAAAAGAGATATGAGGCTGAAGCAGCCTGTGCAGCGGAGTCCTGGAGGGAGGGGCGCTACGGAGTCGGCTTCAGGTGTGTCTCACCGGGATCTTTTTCTATAGGCAGAATTCAGCTTTACCAAAGGGGAAACGGGCTCTCTGCAAATCTACAATACAGAGCTAGGTCAGGGGAGAGGAGTTTCTGGGAAGCAAGGGTCAACAGAGCATCAGGAAGAATTCAGTCGCTTGTGCCCAGCAATGGAGAAAGTCCTGCCTTCTAAGAGGAGCCCCTGAGGGTGTGGGTCTCGGACAACCACGGAAGGAAACCAGAAAGGAGAGGAGAGGGATGGAAAAAACACCTGGGTCTCCTGCCACCTCCACCCCCACACTCAGATTACCCCCCCACACACATACTCAGCCCCACCCCCAACTCCCACACTCAGATAGCCCC
>NW_022196909.1:9046744-9078425 GCF_008632895.1 Mastomys coucha
GGAGGGGGAGAGAGAAAGAGAGAGAGGGAGGGGGGAGGAAGGGAGGAAGAGAGAGAGAGACAGAGAGAAAGAGAGAGAGAGGGAGGGAGAGAGAGAGAGCTCCAGTTGTATCTCTGCTCTGCTCAGAAATGCCAGTGGCTCTTCATCCAGCTCAAAGAGAAGAGTGTTTTCAGTGAGTCAAGAACAGCAATACTGAGGTCCCCGTGCTCCCCTCTACCTCACTTCCCAACCGAAGAACAGCAATACTGAGGTCCCCGTGCTCCCCTCTATCTCATTCCCAACTGAAGAACAGCAATACTGAGGTCCCTGTGGTCCCCTCTACCTCACTCCCAACTGTGTTCCCTCATTTTGTACTTGGCTTGTTAGTTTTGACACACCAAGTCCACACCTTCCCCAGGGATTTTACCTGTTGTTTTGTTTCTCTAGAATGTCTTCATCACACATCCTTAGGACTTTAAGTGTCATGGAGTCTACTTGAGTATCCTTTAATTTGAGAGATCCTCCCAGACCCTCCCTGCAGCAGGTTTTACTGCCATTTCTAAGCTTATCTTTGTGGCATTTCTCAGCATGGCTGGTTCCATGGCTGGTTTTAATGGTTTGCTTCTTCCCACTGAGAGATAAGTTCCATGGGACCAGTAACATTGGTTATCATTTATACTGTATTCTTGGTACCCAGAATACTGCCAGAGAGTGAGCACTTTTTTTTTTTTTTAAAGACACATTTGCTGAAGAAGTGGGTGAATGGCTGAGGGGTTGTATGTGGCAGAAAGACTCTTGCCCTGTGCTCCCATGTGCTAATCCCTACCGTCTTAGGGTTTTACTGCTATGAACAGACACCATGACCAAGGCAACTCTGATAAGGATCAGAGTGCTGCCTGTGCCCTGGACCGCCTGTTGTCCCACGCTACTTGCCTTTGGGGGTTGGAGGTGAGGTGGCTCAGAATCAACAGCACAGGCTTCCTGAGCAGTTGAGAAACACTGCCCCAAGCTGAACAGCCCTGCAAGCTCCTTTAATAACCTTCCTCCCCTCCCCTCCTGGCCCCATTGGTCCCAAGAAAGCATCTCTTCTAAACAGCAGTTCCTGATTGGCTGGCATTGTCTGCAGCAGCAATCCTTGGTCTCTCAGGCAGTCCTCAATTAGGTGCTCCTGCAGGAGATGTCTTTGTGGCTGCGCATCCCCACACCTCCAGCATTTATGCAGAGGTGGCCATGCCATTCCTCCTACATCAGAGGTTCAGTCCATTATCATCAAGGCAGGAGCATGGCAGTGTCCAGGCAGGCATGGTGCAGGAGGAGCTGAGAGTTCTACATCTTATTCTGAAGGCAAACAGGAGAAGACTGGCTTCCAGGCAGCTAGAATGAGGGTCCCAAAGCCCATGCTCTTCCTCCAACAAGGGCACACGTCCAAATAGTGCCACTCCCTGGGCCAAGCATATTCAAACCACGACACACACCCATCCCAGTTTCACTCACAGCTCTCCTTTAGAAATGTTCTCTTGTGAGCAAGTGTACTACTCCTCCCCCAGGCAGATGTGGAAGCACAGGTGTAATGTCTGGTCCTGGGAAGCAACAGGAAACATCTGGAAAATTGAACATCATATTTGTCAATGGGGAAAATTGACGAAAACCTTAACAGACTGCATTCCAGCGAAAACGCAGCTCTTCTACCACGTAAGGAAGAGCTACGGAGGAGTCAGTTTTCATCCTGGGACTCAGATAAATATGGGGCTGGGGAGGGTATAGAGGAGGTTTCAGCTGGTTAGAGAGATGCGTGCTGAGCTCCCTGGAAGGATGGCTTGAGTGTGCTCAGCCATTGAAGAGATGAAGAAGTTGGGACTAGGGTGTCAGAGAATGTCTGGAGACCAGGCAAGGAGTGAGAAGGGTCTAGAATGAGAGATGGTCCTTCTCTAGATAGAAGATGCCAGAAGGAGAGTACTATGGCTTTCATAAGAGGTTGCGGGAAAGGGGTGTGTGTGTATGTGGGGGGACTGGAGTCTAGAAGACCCTGGGGTGCTACCAGGAGACTAACCACAGCAGCAATTTGGATAAGGAAAGTTTAATATAAAACACTCTTCCGGCCGGTGGTGGTGCACACCTTTAATCCCAGCACTTGGGACGCAGAGGCAGGTGGATTTCTGAGTTCGAGGCTAGCCTGGTCTACAGAGTGAGTTCCAGGACAGCCAAGGCAACACAGAGAAACCCTGTCTCGAAAACAAACAAACAAACAAAAAAACAAAAACAACAACAACAAAAACCTCTAAGGTAGTGACTGCAGAGCAAGGTGGTTTTCCCTAGACTAGAAAGTAAGCAGCGATAAGCTCAGAAACTCAAACAAACCAGAAAGACAGACCCAAAACCAGTCTCTGCGAACCAGAAAGACAGACCCTGAAACCAGCCTCTGTGAACCAGAAATACAGACCCAAAACCAGTCTCTGCGAACCAGAAAGACAGACCCTGAAACCAGCCTCTGCAAACCAGAAATACAGAGCCCTGTGACTGGGGGGAGCACTGTGAGTCAGGGTTACATCTAGAGATCTGACGGTGAACCCCCTCTGCAGAGCCCGCTTAACACCTTGTGGGAAAACAGTCCAGTGAAAAAGGTCCCTTCCTCCTCTCCCAGACCTGCAGGCCTCTCCAGCACCCTCTGCCACAGGACAGGCATCAAAACAGGGCAAAGGGGTGTGTAGTGGCAGGTACCTGTAATTCCAGGGCTCAGAAGGCTCTGAGCTGCCACGTGAGACTAAATAAACTAATCAAAATTAAAAAGGTCTGGAGAGACCTTTCAGCCAGATGTTTCCATCACAAGAGTGAGGACTGAAGTTCAGACAGACCCTGCTCCTGCATGACAGAGGCAGAGCCAGGCAGGCATCAGACACCACGGGCCAGCTGCCCTAAGTTATTTGATGAAGTTACAGACCAATGAGAGACCTCTCCTCAAACAAAAGATAGCTCCTGAGGAGCCACACCCCGAGGTTGTCCTCTGACCTTTACACACATGTGTGTGCATATGCATACATGTACTCTCCTAACCTGCAAGCCACACACACATGCACAATGCACTAATAAGAGTAAGACAATAAAACTAATCATGAGAAATAGATTTTTTTCCTTTGAGAAGCAATCAATTTGTAAATATTAAGAATGCACGAAACATGGGGCTGGAGAGATGGCTCAGTGGGTAAGAGCACCGACTGCTCTTTCAGAGGTCCTGAGTTCAAATCCCAGCAACCACATGGTGGCTCATTACCATCCATAATGAGATCTGATGCCCTCTTCTGGTGTGTCTGAAGAGAGCAATGGGGTACCCGTATACATAAAATAAATAAATAAAAGAATGTATGAAACAATTGTGTATTCAAACCGCCTCAAGTTCCAAGATAGAGCTTGTAGCCCAACTGTGGAGCACTGGTCTAACACTCTCAAGAACCCCAGGTTTGGGCTGGAGAGATGGATCAGTATTTAAGAGCATTGACTGTTCTTCCAAAGGTCCTGAGTTCAATTCCCAGCAACCACATGGTGGCTCACAACTATCTGTAATGGGGTCTGATGCCCTCTTTTGGTGTGTCTGAAGACAGTGACAGTGTACTCATATAAATAAAATAAATAAGTCTTTAAAAAAAAAAACAGCCTGAGGTTTGACTCCAGCATTGCAAAATAAATAAATAAAGCCCCAGCCTCCTACAGTTCTTCTGTTTCTGAATTTTGTGATAAACCACTGTGAATGGTAAATAGTTAAGACAAATTATACAGTACAGATAACTTCCCAATTGTTGGATTCTGGAATTCTGTGTGAGTTGAATTCAAAGATAAATTTAAACAAATAGATGAAACTGGTTGAGAGTTAAACAAATGACAGGTACACGGAATTTAAATAAAGCTTTGGTCCAGCCTGGCTCAGCTCAGTTTGTGTAGGACACCATCTGTAATCTCAGTGCTCATGTTGGAAGAAGGGGAGTGGAGGCAGCTCCCTGACACTGGCAGGCCAGCTAGGCTGGTGGACACAGGGGAAAAGCAACAGAGAGAACGTCTAAACAATGAGAGAAGAGGATAGTCACGCAAGGTTCTCCTCTGACCTTTGTTTGTGTGCCAGGACAGGACATGCAGGCACACACACACACACACACACACACACACACATACACACACCACATATACCCACATACACCCACACACACCACATACACACACACCACACACACACCACATACACACACACCACACATACACACACAGCACATACACACATACCACATACACACACATATACATACACACACACACAAACCACATACACACACCACATATACACACCACACACACTCACATACCACACACACCACATACACACACACACCACACACACCACATACATAGACACCACACCACACACACACACACACACACACACACACACCACACACACTAATAATTACAACTTTTAAGGCGTCTGTGCAAACATTAATCCTAAGAGAGATGGGATGATTATTCAGTAGCTCTCAAGATGGTCACATAAGTTTACTAGAAATAAAGATTGTAATGATGAGCTCTCAAGGGGACACAAAGGTCTTATGCATCACTGAATTAGGTACAAAATACATGCATCAAAAGGCGGCAGAACCAAGGGACAAGAAGCAACCCTGCATTTTAGTTGCAGATTTTACCACTGTGCTTTTCTGTAGTTGCTGGACCAGGTCTGAAAAAATAGCAAGGAGTTTGCTGGCCTGAGCAGCTCTGTGGATCTATGGGAATGAGCACTGGCCCTGTACCTACAGAACAGACAGCCTGTGTATTTATCCATCTGACGCGTTGATTCATTGCTGTTTTAGAGAAATCCTCGCCATGGAGCCTCACTGGGATGAAGCTCACGATTCCCCCGCCCAGCCTCCCTAGACTTGGACTTAGAGGCGTGTCTCCCATGTCCAATATATTCTTTTTTAAAAACATGGAGTACTCATCAAGACCAGCCCCAAATGACTGCTAAACAAATCTCAATAGGTCTCAATAAATCCCAACACATTTCAAAGCCCTGAATCCTATAAAATATGTAAAAGTCAATATCTAGCAGATCAGGAAAATTTCAGATATGTGAATTTCAAAATTATATATATAATTTTAAAATATAAATATAATAAATAAAGTAAAATATATAAATTATAACATAATTATGTATAACTTTAAAATACATCTGGAATATATACATATATATGTGAAGAAATCACCAGCAAAATTAGAAAATATTCTGTGTTGATAGACCATGAGAACAAACCCCCAACACGCTCACATTTTATGTGCCCAGCACAGTGTGTATAGGCAAGCTTCTGCTTGTAAATAGTTATATCAGAAAATAAGCTACTGTATGCAGTGGCACGCACCTTTATCCAGCCTTTCACAGTGGAAGCAAGGGGATCCAGAGTTTAAGCTACTTAGTGAATGGGGATCAGCCTTGGCTACATGAGACTCTGCCTTAAAAAAAGCAAAAACAAAAACAAAAGACCAAAATAAAGGAAGTGTGGAAGAAGAATAAAAGGACAGGAAGGTCAGTGGATCTGAACCTGGAGATCGGAGACAAAGGAATTACACATAAATTCAAGGCCAGGCTGGACTCTAGAGCAAAATCCTCTTAAAAAAAAAAAAAACTTGGAAGAAAGAAAAAAGTCCTAAAATAGTTATTTAGGTTTCCAGTGAACAAAACTAGACAAATGAGATCAAATGAGATTCACACTAGTTGGAAGAGAGCAATCCATCAACTTAAAACCAAAAATCTATGGAGTAAAAATCCCAGCAAGAGAGACATATCAATAAAGCTGAAGTTGTTTGAATAGATGAATAAAATTATACTCTCCAAATTGATCAAGCAAAGCAAGGAAAAACTTCTATCGAGCAGTGGGGGAGGGGTATCTCCAGTGCACTTCAATAAGATAACGAGGAAGTCTAAGGACCAGAATGGAGGCGGTGTTTTGAGGGGAGTCCTAGAGAGCGCCCACACAAATGCTTTTTTTTTTTAAATTTAATTTTTTAATTCTTGTGTTCACTTTACCTCCCTATCACAGCCTCCCTTCTCTCCTTCTAGTTCCACCCTTACAAATCTCCATTATCCCCTCCCCTTGCCTCAGAGAAGAGGAGCCCCTCTTGGGTACACCCCACCCTGGCATCTAGTTCCAGCAGGATTAGGCACACCCTCTCCCACTGGGGCCCAACCAGGCAGTCCAGGTAGGGGAAAGGATCGAATGGCAGCGAACAGAGACCAAGACATTGCTCGCTCCATTTATTAGGGGAGCCACAAGAAGACCAAGCCGCACATTTGCTACAAATGTGTGTAGGGGATCTAGATCCAGCTCCTGTATGCTCCCAGGTGGGTGGCCCAGGCTCTGTGAGCCGCCATGGTCTCAGTTAGTTGACTGTGTAAGTCTTCTTGTGGTCCTCTGAGGTGTCCTCGACCCCTCTTAATTGCTCAACTTCTATCCCCCAACTCTTCCACAAGTCTCCGGGGCTCTGCTGTTTGGCTGTGGGCCTCTGCCTCTGTCTCCATCCACTGCTGGATGAAGCCTCTCAGGAGACAGTTATGCTAGGCTCCTGTCTGCAAGCAAGGGGCAGAGCTGGTTCTCCTGCTCTCTTGACATTGAGTCCAGCCCACCTGAGCCTCTGACATCAGGATCAGCTCTACTGTGTTGCCCAGGGGAAGTGCGGGGCCCATTCTCAGAGTGTTGCACCCAGCGAGCGACTGGGCCGGTTCTGAACAACCCTTGGACGTTTACAAGGTCCCGGGGACTTCTGTATGGTCTTTTGTGATAATACAAGCTACAGACATCAACACAGATCTCCGATGCTGAATAGCCACGGACCCAGATGTGGCTGGCCCTCAGTGGCAACATGGACTGGGATTTTTCAACATGGCCACAGATGGCGGGACACGCCACTCACAACAGGCTACTCCTCTCGATTGTCGAGTCTCCAGTTCATCTCTCTTTGTCACGCTCAAACTTCTCTTTCTCTGTCTACTACATAATTGCACATTGTAATAGCTTCCTCTCTGGGTGTCGTCTGCCTGCCCACGCAGTGTGGCATGGCTGTGGGTGTGGGACCAAGTGTTTGATGGATTAGGTCTTTGTTCCCGTTTTTGCTGGGTTTTAAAGTCAGAATGGTGCCTCTAACATGGAATCCGTTGTGCCAAGGTCTGGGGCCTTATTCCAGCAGAAGAGTGGCAGGTTCCAGGACTGTCTGGGCTACACAGCAAGGCTGCCTCTGAAGGCCAAGAACTCAGCTCAGCGGCAGAGCATTGCCTGGAACGCCCAAGACTTGGGTTCCATCTGAGCATAGAACAGAAAAAACTTTATTAATCTGCTAAAAGGCATCTATGCATCCCCGAATATAACAGCTTACTTAGAGATTTCACCCCAGAAGCAGGAACAAGCAAATATGTCCCCTCTCAGCAATGTCCTGGAGCTTTCAATCACTCTCGCACGACAAGAAAGGTGTGGAGAGAAGACAAGGCAAATAAAAAAGACAAAAGATCAGAAAGAAATGCAAGTTTGTCATGGATATGTATGTGGTGTATGCATGTGTGTATGTAAGTCTCTGTATACATTGGGGAGGGGTATGAGTATGTGCGCGTGCATGTGTGTTTGTGTATATATGTGTGTGAGTGTGCATGTGCATATGGGTGTGTGCATGTGTATATTTGTGCGCATGTGTGTGTGTGCATGTGTGTGTGTGCATGTGTGTGTGTGCATGTGTGTGTGTGTGTGGTGTATGTATGTATAACTCTGTATACATTGGGGGGGTGTATAAATGTGTGTGTGTGGTGTATGTATGTATAACTGTATACATTGGGGGTGTATAAATGTGTGTGTGTGTGTGTATGTGTGTGTGTGTAGCTCAGTGATTTTAACAGGACCACTTGGATAGCAAGCCCCTGGGAGTCTCCTCTTTGCCTCCTGGAAGCTGGAGTTTCAGCTGTGCCCCGTTTTGTAAGACATATTTGTTTTATTTTACATGTATGAGAGTGTTCCCTGCATATATGTATGTATAGTACATGTGTACTTGCCTGGTATATGTACATATATATATATATATATATATACACACATATATGCACATATATACATGCACATATATACATGCACATATATACATGTATATATGTGTGTATATATATATATATATATAAAATATAATATATATATAGTACATGTGTAGCTGGTGTCCCCAAAAGTCAGGGACTGTCAAATCCTCAGTAACTGGAGTTAGGCGTGGTTGAGTGCCACCAGGTGGATGCCAGAAAACTGAGTCCAGGTCCTATGTGGAAGCCAAAAGCACTCTTTTATTGTCTGAGCTATCTTTCCATCCCCTGCATTTAGGTTTTTAAAATATGGGTGCAGGGGACCCAAACTCAAGTCCTCTACTTGTGTGGCAAACAATATCTGGATTGAGCCATCTCCCCAGCTCTAGAAATATACTTTTAATGAAGGAAAGCCGTCTCAGGGTATAGGATGACGGTTCAGCAGCTATCTGCTTTGCTTACGGTGACAGCTCAGCAGCTACGTGTCTGCTTTGCTTACACTGATCCTGGTCCCCAGCACCCCGTGATTACAACTCTCTGCAATGCTAGTTTCAAGGTTCTGACACCCTCTTCTGGTCTCCACAGGTACCAGGCATGCACACAGTACACATAAATACACAAACGCAAACCGTATGAAATAAATATAAATAAACAGAAAAAAATTTTAAAAAAATAAAGAAAAAGAAATACAATTTTAAATCCACGGATGACATGATTGTGCATATAGGAAAATCCAAAGGAATATTTAAGACATGGCTCCAAACATGGGCAAGCAATTAGTTTGCTAGTGGAATCAGTTCTGGAGGAAGTGTCTCTGTTGGGCCTCAAGGGAAGAGTTCATGACAGGCAGGTGCCTCTCCGTCAGCATGGGCAGTGGAGACCCCAACAAGCTGCAGGGCAAAATGTCCTCCTCTGCCTTCGCGCAGACCTGCTGGCAGGAGCTCAGAAAGAAATCCCTAGTTAGTTTCCTTCATTTCTCGAAGAAATGCCCCAGTGTGGCACAAAGTGACAAAGCTCCCATGCCAGGGAGGTGAAGGGTTACGTTCCTCACAAGGGCGATAAGAAAGGAGAGAAAAAAAGACTTTAATGTTCTTAAAACATTAAAGTCTTTTTTCCTGCTTTGCTCTGAGCAACACCCAAAGGTCAAAAGTGAATCCTCAGGCCTGTGTATGGGAAAGAACGATAGACAGGGGGAAATGGGATCCGAGCAGAAATGGGATCAAAGCGTAAACAACCAAATAAACAAACCGCCAAATTACAGGAGAATGGAAGGGCTTGGCTGCAGACTGTGGGTGAAGCCCCAAAGAAGGGGCCTGCTAGGTCAGTGGGCTCAAAGAAGGGGCCTGCTAGGTCAGCGGCGCAAAGAAGTATGAACCAGAAGGCGAAGAGGAGGAGGAGGAGGAGGAGGGAGAGGAGGGGGAGAAGGAAGGAGGAGAGGAGGAGGAAGAGGAGTAGGGGGAGAGGAAGAGAGGGAGGAGGAAGAAATGTCTGTCCTATAATGTGTGTGTTGCTAAGAACTCAAGTGCAGCTCAACATTTGCTTCAGTATAAAAAGTATACAGAGTTTTGCATAGCTGATGAGACTCTTTGTAGAGAAAAATGATGTTTTAAAACGCAGTTTGGAGTTTTTGAGGTGCTACAACATACAGTTAGATTTAAAGCTTCTGATGCTGAGTGTTCTTACATATCTGAAGATCGGTTTCTTACATTCAGTAATGCGGCAAGCTTCCTAGGAATTCATATTACCAGTAAAATTTATTTATTAAAATTGCAATAAAATAATGTATATTGGAAAAAAATCAATTTCCTGTCTACGTAAAAGGCACAGTTCCTGGGAGTAAAAGCACCATCCACAGAAGCCTCAAAACGAGAATATACTGGGGAGGCATGCTCACTGAAAATTAGCACTATCTCATGGACAAACTACAGAGCTCCAAGGAAGCCGACACTGGCAGTACATGTAAGAGCTGTAAACCAGACTTTGTGAACATCTCAGTCCATCTTAACTTACGCATAGATCTGAAGCATCCACAATAAAAATTCAGTAGTTTTTTTTTTTAAATTTGGATGAAAATTTCAAAGTAATTTTGTGGTGCTGATTGAACACAGGGCTGTGAGCATGCCAACACGATCACCAGCTAGTTGTGACAAAGGTAGACAGAGTTGAAAATGCAGGCTGTCTCCTTTCAGGACTTACTATGAGTCGTAGTAACCCAGAGAGTTGGATGTCAGTACAAGGATAGAGAGTTTTGTCAACAGAACAAAATCAAGAGTCTGAAAACAGCTGGCATGATGTCTTATACCCGTAACACCCGCGCTACTCTGGGGTACCCAGTGAGTATCGGGCCATCTCAATAAAACCAAACAAATAATAAATAAACCAGAGTCCAGAAATAGACGCCAGCTCACAGGGTTGACAGACCTGAGACAGGTGCCCCAGAACATCAACAGGAAGAGGAAGCCTTTGGAACCTGCTCCGGGTGACTCACAGCCGCACAGTAATTAACTTAAGACCACGCAAGCAGCAGCCTGCAAGAGGTGAGACAAGACAGCACATTGAAGAAAGCAGGCTGGTCGCGGGCTTGGAGAATGATAGGTTTCTTAGATGCGGAAGCCAATAACCAGAAAACAAAACCATAGAACACATCTGTTTATCAGAAGACACTGTGTAGATTGTTGTGGTGTGGGCACAGTGGGAGAGTGCCTGCCTAGCATGCACAGGACCTTAGGTCCAGCCCTCAGCATGGAATAAAAAGACACCTAAGGAAACACTAAGATAGACAAGATACTATTTGGAAAGTGAATAGTGAGGCAAAGAGGGTAGTGAGGTTTTACAGTGTGTGTGTGTGTGTGTGTGTGTGTGTGTGTGTATTTGAACAAAAGACATGTTTAAGACTATATAGAGAATTCTTTTAGCTTAACAATAATGATAACAAGCAACAAAAAATATGTGCAAAAATCTAGAACAGGCACTTTAAACAGAAGATATAGGAATGACAACCTATACACAAGAAGACACCCAATGTTTCCATGCATGAAGGAAAAGAGAATCACTTTACACCGGCTGGAATGGCTCCCGAGAGAGCCCAGCAGCTCCCCAGCGGAGACTGCACCCAGCGGAGGCTGCACCCAGCGGAGGCTGCACCCAGCGGAGGCTGCACCCAGCGGAGGCTCCACCCAGCGGAGGCTGCACCCAGCAGAGGCTGCACCCAGCGGAGACTGCAGAAGATACTCTGACATTGCTGGGAGGGATCAAGGTTGTTCCCGTGCAAAGTTCAATGGGAACCTAAGGTACTGCCCAGCAATTCACTCCTGTCATCAGCCCAAAGAAGAGCAAATGGACATCTACAAAGACCCCCCCCCCACACACACACACACATGCATGTTGCTGGCAGAATTCTAAAGGCAGCTTAAAATTGCAAACAGCCCTACGAAACAGCCAGGTGGCTGATTGGCAGGTTGTACTTCCGTCCTGCAGTGGGGTGCAGTGGGGTGCAGTGGGGGTGCAGTGGGGTGCAGTGGGGTGCAGTGCAAAGGCCCATGGTGTTGAAATGCCTGCTCCATCAGTTGAGAAGCCAGATGCAAGAGTATGAATCATTAAATCCATCTATGTGTAGGTCAAATAGTCTAGCAGGTAGAATAGTCATTGCCATGGAAGCCATAATGATCACTGGAGAAAGACACAATAAATCTAAAGAGACGATATCGTTATTTGTTTATTGTTTTAAGGTTCAGCAGATCAAACCCAAGGTCCTGGTGAATGCCAGGGAAATGCTCACTGGGCTATATTCTCAGCCCAAGAGCCAATATTTTGCTCGGTGAATGGGTTACATTGGTGTATGCTTTTTTTGTTGTTGTTGTTTAGTTTTTCGAGACAGGGTTTCTCTGTGTAGCCTTGGTTGTCCTGGAACTCACTCTGTAGACCAGGCTGGCCTTGAACTCAGAAATCCGCCTGCCTCTGCCTCCCAAGTGCTGGGATTAAAGGCGTGCGCCACCACCGCCCGGCAGTATATGCTTTTGCTGAAACTCAAATGTGTCTTTAAAACCTGTGAGCTTGAATGTATGAAAATTATCCCTCCATACTCCAAATATCTGTGTTTGGAAAAAAAAAATCTTAAAAGTAGTTCCCTAAATTTGTAAAAAGTTAGGTGACCTTACATGGTAGCATCGATCTATAGAATTTTGTGTTGGATTAGCACCTCATGTGGTGGTGGCCTTACCTTTGTAACCTGAGTGAGAGTGAAGAGCAGTCAGGAGGATCAGGGGTTCAAGCTAGCCTCGGTGATGCAAGATCTGTCTGGAATAGAAGATGAAATAGGAAAGAACTGCTCATTGAGTTAATTAGTGGGACCCATACCTGCTAAGTATGGATACTAAGTATGGATGCTAAGTATGGATGCTAAGCATGGAGTGGTTGATACAAACTATTTGTGGAAGGTGGAGCAGTGCCCCTCTCAAGAGTTATAGCTACATAAACCTTCGCTCTTTGAATGTATTAGAAATACAGTTTTTGCAAATGTAACTAACTAGCTAAGATGAGATGACATTGAGATTGGTGGCCATAAATTCAAGGGCTAGTGTCCTACGATGGCCCTGTGGAGACAGAGGAAGAGAAGCCTTGGAACAGTGGAGGAAGAAAGTGGACTGATGTAGCTACTCGTGCGATAATGCCAAGGACTGGTGGCCATCATGAGAGGCCAGGGAAGGGGCAGAGTGGATTTCAGACCCTCCGCCCAGACTGAACCAGTTCAGCTGCTACTTTGACCTCAACCTTCGGCCTCTGGTGTGAGGACCCGCTTTGGCTGTTGCAAGCTATCAAGTGTGGGGTAATTAATGAGGTCTGTGTTAGGACACTAGTTCACTCATCAATCTGGCTACCAGAGAATACTTAAGAATTCAAGCATCTGTCTGATACTCGCAGCTAGACTCAAATCAATACATGAATGAGCTACTCTAAAACGAGACATGATATTTAGGTGTACCATATAAATCTATGTATCCCCAAATATATATCCTTCCTCTATGCAGTTTGAGTAGCATGCAAACGAAATAACAGCACATCGCCACTGGCTACCTGTATTGTCATTTCCTAATGGATTTATAAATCCTAGAGACGCTGCTCTGTCAGCGACAGGGGAAACCTGAATAGGTCCCTGTGGGCTGCTTTGGGACAGGGAGAGACTGTCTCAGGAAATCCCTGAGTCCCAGGATATGGATTTACGGTCGTTTATTTTGCCGGTCTAGGTCGATTAGACTAAGGTTTATTAAATGCCCCATCCTGATCATCCCCATTGAAATCTCTCTGGTTCAATCCAATCAAACCAATGCCATCAGCATCTATGGGGGCCCTTCTTTGAAAGTCACTCTGCAGCGAGCCCCTCTCTTAGCTCAGGTCTCCAAGCACTGCCTCTGCTCCTTGAGTCTCACCACAAAGACCCTTTTTTTGAAAATCTATGATGAGATGTAACAAGAGACCAGTAACAAGACCTCAGTAAGAGAGATTGAGGGCTGGGGTGGGACAATAGGGTTTGTTTGTTTGTTTGTTTTTTCCTACACTGCCCTTCTTATTTTAATAGGCTTTAGTATCCTTATGACATTGAGCTTCCTGGAGTTAGGGATTTGCCTCCACATGTCCTTCTTCTGCCAAGAAGTAACAGAACGGTATTTACCTCTGCTTGCTGTTGAAAAACAAATACATTGATGCCCCCTTAGCCACTTTTGAAAGACTGGGCCATGGATAATGAGAATCCAGAGTTATTATATGTTTAATGAATGCTTTTATTTTAAAATGGTTTTGAAAGATTTTACTGTGTAGCCTAGATCAGCTTTGAACTCTTGGTCATCCTGCCTCAGCATCTGGAGTGTTGAGGTTAAAAGTAGGTGGTACAATGGCAACTTTGATTTAAGCTCACGCATGTGTGTGTGTGTGCGTGTGTGTGTGCGTGTGCGTGTGCGTGTGCGTGTGTGTGTGTGTGTGTGTGTGTGTGTGTTGAAATGTCTTTGTATTTCTCAGGCCAGAGATGTGGCACACAGTTGGTAGTGGTTGTCTCTCAGGCCTGACATTCTGAGTTCCATTCCTAGTAACACATAACTAAGAATGGTGTTGCCTGCCCATAATCCAGTCCTTGGGTTGTGGAGGCAGGAGAATCAGAAGTTCAAGGTCATCTTCTTCTACATAGGAAGTCTGAGACTAGCTTAGGTTACATGAGACCTGTCTCAAACAGTTTTCCTTTGTTGTTTTGATTCAAGAGTGAAAATTTATTTGCATAAAGAAATACCTAGTTTTTTGATTGCATGCTTAAATAACTTTAAAAATTAAAATCATCAATATAAATACTCTTTGTTCTCTGTCTTTGTCTCTCCATCTCTGTCTTTGTGTCTCTGTCCCTCCATCTCTGTCTTTGTGTCTCTCTCTACGTTTCTGTATCTGTATCTGTCTGTGTCTGTCTCTCTATCTCTGTCTTTATGTCTCTGCATCTGTGTCTCTGTCTCTGTTTCTTTGTATCTCTGTCTCTCCATCTCTGTCTTTGTGTCTCTGCCTCTGTATTTCTGTCTCTGTGTCTCTGTATCTCTGTCTCTATCTCTGTCTGTCTGTCTCTCGTTCTCCCCTTGCCCTTCAGCAGACTGAATTGCTTCTAGTTTTGCTTCCTCCTCTTTCTCTAAATTCTTGATGCGGTGTGATGAGGTTGGCTCGCCGGACTGTTGAGATACACTGTTGGTAGTATTAGGGGTCCACCCGGTGTTGCCACACAGAATAATTTCTTTCCCGGCTAGCTGTCCTTACTTTTGAACGTTACACAAAGGCAAGCTCCGTACGCCTTGCCCTTTCCTCCCATTTGAGTCAATATTTATTTTTAATTCTGCCTGGGACACAGGTGTAGACTCCAGCTGTTCTGCGGACAATGGCAGTATTGTTTCTTTTAGCTGGACTCTGGTCTTAGTCCCAGAGGCTCCTCCATAAAATGGCCTTGGTCAAAATCAGAACCAGTTTTTTTTTTCAACTAGCATTTCTAAATCTTTTAAAAAAGATTTATTTATTTGTATATATGTCGCTGGGTATATTGGCTGCATGTATGTCTGTGTACCACATGCATGCCTATTATCTACAGAGGCCAGAAGAGGGTATCAGATGTGCTGGGACTGGTTGGCTGTGAACCACAGTGAGGGGGCTGGGGATTGACCAAACCCAGTCAAACCTAGGTACTCTTGAAGAAGAGCAAATGATTAAGACCCCTGAGTCACCTCTCCAACTCCACTACCTCTTCTTTACACTAGACTCTTGTCTCCGTTGGACATCTTGGGACGATAAGGTACCATTTAGTTTCCCTCAGTCGATTTTGTCTCCACGTGTAAAACATTCTGAATCCCACCTCTGTGATCTGCAGCGCTAGACATCTCTCCCAAACCCGTTATTTGGCACATCTGCCTTCCAAACCTTCATCCATGTCCCCAGAAGATGATGACTAAACTGGAAACCAGAAGCCTGTTGCTAGAGGCAACCTGTGGAGCTGTGATGCCACCCACCCTGGGCGTGGCTCATTAGTCATGAACTCTACCCCACTGAATCTTTCTCCTGCTCACAGCTACTTGATATCCGTGTCGGACATTTCTGGGTCAGCTTGTCAAATGCTGGGCAACTGTCTGGGGTCACTTCCTGCTTCCGGCCTCCATGTAACTACCCTGTTCTTTCTTTCAAGTAAATCTTAATAGGTTAACCCTTGAATTAGAAGGGGATTAGTCCTTCTGGAGCCAGTGACACATTAAAAACAAAGGCACCATCTTCTAGAAGTATTGCTTATGGATCTATTGGTAGTTCTGAAATGATTAATTGTCACACACAGGGTCCAGCTTGCTTTGAAGTTGGGAGACAGTGTGCTTTTTTTTTTCTTCTCCTGATTTCCCAGAAAACTCCACAGACCTATACGCAGACTCTCATTTTGTAAACCAGAACTCATTTTGTCTGAAGCTAGTGAGATCTGACTTCACAGCCTCTGAGCTGTGATGAATGTCTGCACCTAGACCTAGGACCCTTCATACTGTCTCACCTCTTGTCCCCTCATGTCTGGTCCCCACTCTTGTCCCCTCATTTCTGGTTCCCACCCTTGTCCCCTCATTTCTGGTCCCCACTCTTGTCCCCTCATTTCCTGTCCCCACCCTCGTCCCCTCATTTCTGGTCCCCACCTCTTGTCCCCTCATTTCTGGTCCCCACCTCTTGTCCCCTCATGTCTGGTCCCCACTCTTGTCTCTTCATGTCTGGTCCCCACCTCTTGTCCCCTCATTTCTGGTCCCCACCTCTTGTCCCCTCATGTCTGGTCCCCACTCTTGTCCCTTCATGTCTGGTCCCCACCTCTTGTCTCTTCATGTCTGGTCCCCACCTCTTGTCCCTTCATGTCTGGTCCCCACTCTTGTCTCTTCATGTCTGGTCCCCACCTCTTGTCTCTTCATGTCTGGTCCCCACTCTTGTCCCCTCATGTCTGGTCCCCACTCTTGTCTCTTTATGTCTGGTCCCCACCTCTTGGATCCGCTCATGTCCAGTCCCCCCCCTTGGTTACCATCTTGTCCTGTGTCCTGCTGCTTCTTGTCTGAGATTCTTTCCTGTTTCTTACCAGACAGAAACAGAACATTTCCTGAATAGTCCCAGTGCCTCTGGTTGGCTAATTTCCCAGGGTCCTGAAGGAGCAGGCTAAGTCCATCTTTGTTTCTGGCTTCCAGCACCTTTTGCTCTTCCAGGCTGTCCCTCCAGCTCTTACAGTGAGTCTCTTCCTAAACGGTATGTAGTGTATCTTTCTGTCTGCAGGAAGGCTTGTCCAGTTGCCTCACACAGACTCAGAGCGCCCCACAAATGCCTAAGTGTCCAATGAATATTCATATAGATGCGGGTTTTCAGAAGGTAAACTGACCACTAGTTAAGAACGGACTAAATTGGGGCTTCCCTGAGACCTTTGAGAAAGGAGACTTGAACTCCTCCCAAGCCCTGCTTGCCGACTACACCACCGGGGGTGAGGGTGGGGTGGGGCAGGAAGACGCTGGACAAAGGAGTCATTGTATCGTCCTTTATTGACCTTTCCTTTGGCAACTAAGAATGGAAACCTACAGCTGTGTCATGCTTTGTCAACCCTCCCACACTTCCCCCCCCCCCCCCGAACCCCCCACTCCCCCAACCCCATCTATGTTGGCTAAGGACCTGCTCACAGCCAGACTTGAAGGGATCACGTCATTTTCATCCAGACCAGTCACAACATTCGAGGTGGTGGCAATTATATCCTCCAGTTGTTTTAAGCTGAGTTTGAGGGTCCCAGAACAGGAGACTTCTCAGCTCTGTGTTTGACAGGCTTGCTCTGTATGCTAGGGGCCTCTCAGTACTGGCCTCAGAGTCTCCCCGTGTAAGAACTGAACGGAGAAAGATTAGCATGTGTATGTGTTCATCCTTTCTCTGTCGCCTTGTTCGTGCTGTGGACTCAGTCCTGTGTGTGACTGTTCACCAAGGACAGTCCTCATTCCATGAAGTGTAAGGAAGGTCATGGTGAAGGGCTGGAGAAGTAGATTGCCTTCCAACAGCAGGGTGCTCGGAGAGAAGGAACCGCTCCCTGAGAGTCTCTGGGGCGGTCGTGATCCTCACACACATTGTCATTTTGGCTACTGTCCACTCTCCTGTGTACCCTGAGGGCGTGTAGGGTCTGCTCCTCTTCAGGTGACCTGTGGATGTGATCCAGATTCCTCCGCACCATGGGGAGAAGCTGTGTGTTAGTGATGGGGTGGTCAAGCAGTGAGCTGTGCTGGGTTTGTACACCCACTGGACATGTAGGGGTGCCCCGCCTTCTTCAGGGGACCCCTGAGGGTCTCTGGGTACATCTTCATCTCCCCAGTGCTTTGCACAGTGGTTGACACACAAACGGTTGGGCGCATGGTAGGATGGGTCAAAGGATATGCAGGCAAAGATGGTAGTGTTTCCGGCCAGCACGTCCCCTTTGAGGGCTAGGAGTTTGCCCTTGACCTTGCTTGGTCTTGTAATACCTGCCAGGGTGGTGTTGGGGGACGGTAGTTTGTGTGAGGGTATGGGAACCCTGACCAAGGAGGGAGTGACCCTCCCAACCTGTGTCCCTGGTGGGGGTGAGGGCAATTGTCCCCTGATCAGGACAGCCCAGAAGCCTTTGTGACCCTTGGTGACCAGAAGTGAATTCAGCACTTTGCTCTCCTTCCTGTAAGATGGGGGACTCTGTGGCATGCGTCACTCCGGCCCCCTCACTTTACATATTCCCTTCTCAGTCCCCCCACATGCCTGATGTCTGAGAGCCTGGGTTCCTGGGGAAGTACCAGGGGATGGTGAACCAGTGGGTGCTGGCTACACATGTCCAGACAAGGCTTATGCCATGCCAGCACTCAGTGCCTGCCTTTCTTCCCAGCCCCACGGCTTTCTAGACTGCCAAGCCCCTTCCCATGCAAGGGGCTTTACTTCCATGGTGATGGTGCTGTGCGGACAGGGCACTACTGTGCCACACTGAAGGCAGAGCTGAGTATCACACCACTGTCTGGGTGTATTCTTCTTGGAGAATAAATGAAATACTCTTGCCTGCTAGCTATCTTTGGGGGTGCTACGAAGTGATCAGGAAATACACTTCCATCTACTCTGTTGTTTACAAAAAGAAAAGAAAGTTGTGTTGGGTTGGGGGGGGTAAGAGCAGTAAGTCATTATCTCATGGGGGCTACTTATTATGCCGGGCTCCCATGGGATCCTAGTGGTATACTGGCAGCACAGACCAGGCAAATTTGATTGCCAGCTCAAGACGATGCTCAGCAGCCTCTGTGCCATTCCACTTACCACCCATTAAAGGCAGCGCAGTGATTGTTGCATGTTCCTGTCTACTGGGGAAGATGAATCCAACTACCAAGCGTAGAGATTCAGAATCAACTTCAAGACAGCAGGGCACACGCTGTTGCCTTTGCTGCTAATGCTGCTGTTGTCTATACAATGTTGGCTATGAATGTTGGCTTACCTGATTGCTGGAGAGTAGGCAGTCCTGGCCGAGATCCCGCACTGTTCTTGCCGTTTACTGCTGACTGCCATCTGCAGCTCACGTGGGCTGGAGGGGGTGGGTCTTCCAGAGCAAACGCTGTGTTGCTATGTCTTATTCTATATAGTTCTAAAGAAGTGCCTGAGCTAGCTCGGTGTTTTTCAAAGAGTGTCTTGTGAAGACATCAGAATTATACATCTGGATTTCAGAGTGAACAATTGTGTGCCCCAAATTATGTGGAATGTGAGCATTGTGAAAGGTGGCCATTCCAGGGAGACTTGTTCTTATCCTAGTTGGCTCCCCTGTTGCTGTGACAAACATCAAGACCAGAAGCAACTTAGAGAGGAAAGGGTTTGTTTGGTTACACTTCTGTATCATAGTCCATCACCGATGGCAGGAAATTAGGGCAGGAACTCAAAGTAGGAACCTAGAGGCAGGAACTGAACCAGAGGCCATGGTGGGAGTGTTGCTAACTGGCTTGCTTCTCCTGGCTTGCTCAACCTGTTCTCTTATACAACCCAGGACCATCTGCCCAGGGATGGCACCATCAACAGTGGGCTAGGACCTCCTTCCTCAATTAGGAATCAAGAAAATGGTCCAGAGACACAGCCATAGGCCAATCTGTTGGAAACAATTCCATCATAATCAATGAGGTTGTGAGGTTCCCTCTTCCTGGGTGTGCCAAGCTGACAACTAACATTAGCTATCACTGGCCTTGAGATAGCCACAAACTCTGTAGACTGTTGAATAGGTCCCAGATTTGGAGAGTTATGACCGGGACTATTTGAATTCTGTCATTTTATCAGGGAAGTCTCTACTATTCTTCCTAGCAAATTTGAAAAGAAACTTGCTCTGTAGTCTCCCTCTCCCCCGCCACCCCCCAGCACCTTGAAGACAAAGCGTTCTTTGTAGAGCTTGAAGGAGGAACGACCCAAAGCAAGCAAACCACAAGCACTTTCTCTAAATGAAAGCTAAAGTACAAACAGAGAACAAAACAGGAAGTGGTGGCTGGCTGAACACAAGAAACACCACAGCTGTCCTTGAAAGTGCCGCTCCCTGCCCCACAGAACGTGGGTTCAGAGATGCAGTGAGCAAGGAGCCTGCTGGCAGCTGTGTCCTCAGCAGACAAGTGTCTTCTACTGGCACTTCCTGCAACTGCTCTTCAGCAATCGCTAACACTATCTGCCTCAGCTCCAGCTACCACAGCTCAGTCACAAGAGCGTCCTGTGACTCATTGGGTTATCTTCCACCCCTTCAGCTTTCAGAGATGGAAGAATATGGCCAGAGGGGTTAGGATTCCTTCTTGTGCCCCCCCTGCAATGTTGCCAGTCTGACGAGTTCCATCCAGGGATGCCCCAGAGGAGAGCTGACGGGGCGTGTGTACAGAGCTCTGGGGTTAGATCTGAGTTCTGCTTACTGATGGTGGTGAACTCATGGTATCTCTCTGGGCATTAGAGTCTCTCCTCTATGTCCCAGGGTAATGATGCTTGCCTCAGAACCATGTAGAAGCTAACAGAGATGAAGCCGGGGAATTGTGGCAGGTCTGCTTTAGAAACTTGTAGTGCCATGTCTTGTTGGAGTAGTTTTCTTGTTTGGAAATGGTTACTTTCTTAAAAAAATTTTTTGCATGAGTGTATATGCACATGAGTGTGTGTGCATGCCATGTGTGTGTGCGTGCCAAGTGTGTGTGTGCATGCCTGGGGAGTGTGCGTGCCATGAGTGTGTGTGCGTGCCATGTGCGTGTGTGGGTGTGCCATGGGTGTGTGTGCATGCCATGGGTGTGTGTGTGTGTGCATGCCATGTGTGTATGTGTATGCCGTGTGTTTGTGCATGCTATGTGTGTGCCTGCATGCCATGGATGTATGTGTATGCTGTATGTGTGCATGCCATGTGTGTGTGTATGTGTGTGTGTGTGTGCATGCCATGTGTGTGTGTGCATGCCGTGGGTGTGTATGCATGCCATGTGTGTGTGTGCATGCTGTGGGAATATGTGCATGCCATGTATGTGTGTGCATGTCATGTGTGTGTGTGCATGCCAAGTGTGTGTGTGCATGCCATGGGGGTGTGTGTGCCATGCGTGTGTGTGCATGCCATGAGGATGTGAATGGAGGTCAAAGGACAACTTTGTGAAGTTGGTTCTCTCCTTCCACCTTTGTATCGGTTCTCGAGGTAGAACTCAGGCTCTCAGGATTGTGTTATGGATGTTTTTACATATTAAGTTATATGTAGCTGGCCCAAGATCATGGCTATTGAAGACTCCTCAGGTGGAATTCTGAGCATAGGCCCACTTCTAACACTAATAAACAAATGGCCAGTCTGTAGCCAGCTGCCTTAGTGCTGGGCTGTGGAGGAGTCCTGGGAGAGGGGCAGCTCGCCAGAGCACTCATTCAATCACGTGGTGAACGTTTGTTAAATCTCCGAGCTGTACGGATATTCAACTCTCTGGAGTTAGAGCCAGATGAGCACACCTCTAATCCCAGCACCCAGAAGACAGAGGCAGAAGGATCGTAGCAAGTTAAAAGCCAGCCTGGTCTAGATAGCAGATGCCAGGCTAGTCAGGGGTCTATAGCAGGACCCTGTCTCAAAAGTCCAAATCAATGAAACAACGACGCAGAGCTGCAGTCACAGGCTGGCCCACCGGCACTCCAGTTCCTGTAATAACAACTCTGAAACATAATTATATGTGAATAAATATTTGCCTTAGGCCATAAGCTTGGGCTTGTTCCCACAATCTTGTAACTCAGCTTTCATGTTTAATTGAGTCTAAGTCTGCGGCAAGGCTAGCTACTGTCCTAAGTTTCATGCAGCTGTCTCCTCAGAGTTCAGGGCGAATCTCTTCCTGTGACTGACTCTATCTGAGAACTCCTCTCTCCCTACCGGAACTCCAGCCTCCTATTTCCTTCTCTCAGCTCATTGGTCAATCAGCTTTCTATTGACAGGTGATGCTCCCATACAGTACACAAGAGATTGTCTCTACACAGGGCTCAGTGTATCAAGAGAGATAGATGTGAAAGCACATTGGGTCATGAGAAAAAGAATTTAGTTCCAGCACAGAGAAGGAGTTGGGAATAGAAAATTCCTGTTGGACCAGCAACTTTCAGTCATAGCTACGGGAAAAGAGGTACACCACCTACCACCATCCCCCGACCCTCCTAAAACAGCTCCGAGGTGGCCCCTTTTCACCCAGCCAAGGGTAAAGACACTTGGGTCAGGGGGACACTTGTTGTGGTAATAATTAATTAGGGGTTCTACCTGACCTTGGATCATTTAGTTTCCGGATAAAAGACACAAAACTTTTATATTTATATATAGCATTAGAGCTAGGCAGATATCAACCCTCTATGCTATTTGGCCTATTTCCCTGTCAATAACTTGGAGATATGATCTGCCATGTTCTGCCTGCGCTGCTCTTACTCCAACCGGCCAGCCCTCATGGCCAGTTCTCACGATACCTTACTCCATGGCATCTTCTCTATTTACTCTCGGCTCTCTCTCCCCTTATGGTCTCTGCTTCAGACCACAAGCCCTGGAACTGAAGCCCCGCCTACCTCTTGTCTACCTACCTACAGGTTATAGGCATCTTTATTGACCAATCAGGGATACCTTGTTGGGGTGGGGGGAGCAAGGTTACATAGCATCACTTGGCATACATGAGAATCTCCTTGTCCCTGGGGGCAAGATCTTGGGGGGGGCGCTGGGAGGGTGGAATCGGTCTTCAGCATTACAAAACACAGCAACGGGCCACACCTCAACAGACAGCGATTCCTGCTGGAGAGTGAGGGACTGACTTCTGTTGTGAAAAGCTGAGCAAAGGTTCATTAATATTCTTTGATTAAACTGTGAAGGAGGCCCAGGGCTCTGAGGCCCGCTGTGGCTCAGTTCTAACCTTGGGCCCTTTCTGCCTTGGTTCAGTAACAAGCAGATCACGGAACTCTCTGAATGAGGTAAGAGCAGTGGGGTGGAGGAGTCCAGGGAGGGATGCAGACTCGGGCTTCCAGCTTCCATATGCTGCAGGGTTAGGGCTGTAAGGAGACCAAGATGTGAACCGAACACCCAGGAAGGGCAAGGTGGAGAGGAGCAGGTGGGCCAGGAGGGCTGCAGGTTGGGACTGTCCTGGACTCTTTGGTCCCATTTTTGAGGTGCGGTAGTCTCAAAGATGTTCTGCTATGTGACACATGAGTGTAACTTCTCCCTTCTGAGTGTTCACCCTCTGAAGGCAGGGCACAGGCTCCAACGAGGTACTCGGTGACCTCGGATGTCTCCACTTAGACCACGTAGATGAGGCTTGGCTGCGGCTAAGCTACTGTAAGAAAGCCTTATGGCACTCTCCCAACCTCCGTCCCCTTATCTTAAGGCCGGTGGCTTGTGAGGAATTGCTCCAGTATCCCTTCCCGCTCCCTTCCTAAGTTCTCCGGGGACTGTCTCTCGACATCTGCTGGGTGCAGAGGCCTTCTGCCTTGGCCTGTTTTAGGTCACAGTTAAGGCTACAGCGTAGCTCAGCTGTCTCATACATACTAAGTCACTGTGGGCCCTTTGTTTTAAAATCCCCAGATGAACTGACTCCACCATTTTGGGCCAAATATAAAGAAGAAAGTCTCTCTCCATCACTTGGACCCCAGTTTTTCTCCTTATCTCAGCAAGAGACAAGAGCTACCTTTGTAAGAGCACTTCCAGAGATGCTTCATGCATCTGGTAGTCTACACAGTAACCCTTCCGTCTGCCCCATCCACAAGGGACATCCAAGACCCCCACCCCCACCCCCAGCAAATGCCTGGAGTTTCAGATAGTACTATTTTTACAATGTTTTTTTTTTCTTATATACATACCTATGGCAAAGCTGAATTTATAAATTCACCATGGTAAGAGAGCCACAAAAATAACTAACAATAAAACATGACATAGTATATACTGTAGAAAAGGTTATGTGACTGTGATCTTTCTCTCAAAGTACCTTAGTCCCCTATTATATTAGAGTGATATTTTCAGACTATGGGTAACTAATTTCCCTCAAAGCAAAACCATAGCCAAGCGGGAAGTGAGTCTGCAGGGATGTGTGTACGTTTATACAAACGACTTTCCTGCCCACTGTCTGAGAGCACACGACCATGCAACTATGCAAATTTCAACATTTACTCCTCCTCCTTCTCACCCACAAGTCTGGAGCGCATGGGTCACCTCCCTGACAAGACCCATAAGCTTGCTCGTGGGCACATCTCCAGCTGTGGCAAGAGAGAGGCGTGCTCAAGCCTTGGAAATAGCAGAGGCAATGCATCCCAAAGGAGCCTTTCTTCCAACGTTCCATTTGTCTTCATTGTTAAGGGCCTGCCTAAGGCAGGTGCGTGCTGTCATTCCACTGACATCTTCGGGGAAATCTCCTTTCTATTTAAGACAGTGATCTTTAATGGAGGGGGCATGGCCACAGGTGATGGAAAAGTCAAAATAGAAGACTGGCTGGTGTTAGCATCAGGGCCTCCGAAGCCCAGAGTGTCACACAGGTGGGCCTCACAGACCTGTTGCCAGGGCAACAGCTGCCATATTACCAAAGTCCATTGGGCTCACCTCCCACCTTTACCTGCAGCCACTACTTCACTGTTTTCCCAGGATAAATTGGCATCTTCACAATCTATTACACTGATCTTCTCTATTTAGACTCTAGAGACAAGGGCTTATCAGAACGTAGTGGAATGAAAAGCTATAAACAAGTTCTATCATATTAATGAGGCCAACTAAAATAAATTATATTTTATCCTGTTTACTTTTCAATTATATTAAAATAATTACAGTTATATCTGGGCTCAATTTCTCTAAGACTTCCATGTGTTGAAAAGCATGTATTGCTGCACATACAGTGTATCCTGGTTGCTATGTTACTACTGTCACTGTGAGACATGTGGCATGACATCATTCTCCTCGCCCTTTAGAAACCCTCCTCTTATCCTCAACCCCTCCCTTGCCCTACAAGAATCAGGCAGTCAAGCTAATCCTGACCCTTCTTTGTCCTGCAAAATATGAAATCAGCTGTCTCAAAGGAATCCTGGTTTTATTTATGGGATAAATAAAATATTTATCCCATAAATAAAATATGGAGAACAATAACACAGACTAAAATTTTAATGCTAGGAATGAATGTATGTGTTGATTTTGGTTTCAGCTAGCTAAATTTTGTCAGAACCAGGAAAAGCATGTATTAAAAAGAACTCATTTTCTCAATTTAACAGATTCTATTATTGTCTTTAGTCCTTACTTTTATTAATAAAATATTTATTCTATTTTTAATTGTGTGCATGCATGTGACTGTGTGCACATGAAAGGAGTATGTGTTCTGAACGACTGAGCTATCTTTCCAGTCCTTATTGGGCCCATTCTTGTCATATTTAGTTTTGTTTTTGCAGCTCTGAATATCGAATCCAGGGTGTTGTATATTCTATACAAGCATTCTTTCACTGAGCTACATCTTCATCCCAGTGTGTATAGGTTTTGTTGATCTTCAAAGTGCTCTTTTATCTTGAACACACATCTATCTAAACAGATACGCTTTTGCCCACACTATAAAAAAACAGATACAATGTTGCCATCTCACAGGTGTCTGGTGCACTCTGCAGGTGCAAAACTGAGCCAGTTGCTGAAGAGCAGAGTAAGAAGTGGAACACGGGCTCTGGCCTCCAGGAATGTATATCGTTTTTACATATGTGCATGAAACAATACTGGATTGTGAGAACCATTGTTAGTCAGTACTTGAGAATATTACTAGCCAGACAATAGGGGAGGAGGTAGTTGAGAGACTAGTGTAGAGGAGAAAACATCTCTGAAGCTTGAGCTCTTTGGCTATCATTGAGCATGGCTGAATTCAGACAGCTGCCAAAGGGAGCCTTTATCATTAGAAATCACCTCATGTATAGCCCCAAAGCCTGAGAGTTATTAGGGCCTTAGGTGCCTGAAGATTGCATACAAAAGACACTAGGTCACAGTGAATTCAGAGCAAGATGAAGTAGGATTACTGTAGACCATTACATTGGGGTCAGGAACCCACTCCCTGTAGCTAGCAGAGGAGTCCAGGAGAGACTTGAGATCCTGTACCTGCCGTCTTTGATACTTTGAGAAATAATAGGAAGGTTTAGATTTTTCTTCTTGTCTAATTTACCTACCTTTCCTTCATACACTCCTCTAATATCCCTGCCCGACACATCAGCCTGGGTACTTCTGCCTTGGAAGGTCCTAGATCTGACATCATGTTCTGATTCTCCTGTTTCTACCCTTCCCAGCTCTGCTAGCAGAATTGATTTCTTCCATCTCTGATATGCTAACATTTCATTTTATTATTTTGTTCTACTAGGTATATATGTGTTTACAGATAAATATATAAATAATCTTATGTTTTAATATTATCACATTGTTTTTATTGTCTGCTTTTCTATAGGTGGTGGTCATCATAGACTCTCTCTGTGCCCACCTCTAGAATGTTCTAGAAGGTCTTGAAGGGGCTGATATCCATGCCTCATTGAGGACTGAATACTCACTCGTTTCTAATTCTCAGCCCTTTGATCAGCTGTGAGACTCTGTATTAACCATTACCCACTGCACAAAGAGGCTTCTTTAACCAAAGCTAAGGGTGAAGAGCCATTAACAGTCTTGCAAGTCCCAGCTGTGGCTCCTGCTCACTACAGTATAGCCTTCTAGTTAAGATATGCCCAATGCAACAGTAGTGTGACTGTTAAAAGGTAACCAGTCATTTTCTGATTGGCTCTGAGGGCTGTTCCACGGGGGAAATGTGTCTGATACTGTAAAACTGGCTAAAAGCCTGTGGCTTAGTCTATCACAGGTTCTATGTGGAAACCCACTACTAGTGTTTTGCTAAATGGAGATACATATATACATATATATGTACATATATATATATGTGTGTGTGTGTGTAGTCAGATTGTCTTCTGAGTAATGATTACATCAAATGGACTAGTGCTGATTTCAGCCTTGTTCAAAGCAACTTCTTTTTACTGCTTTTTTTCTGGAATATTAAACAATGATCAATGGTGTTCAATGTCTCAGGTTGTAACAACATCAGAAAACAAAGAAAATGGAAGACTATTTAAAAAGAAATATCTAAAAGAGCTTTCAGAGAATGAGACTCATTCAAAAATTGCTTCTTTTTCTCTTTGTATATTTGTCTCTGATTTAAAATCCCAAACCATGCAAAATGGCACACAAAACAAAGTGAAAACACATTTCAGTTTCTTTTGCCCAGGGATGACCACCTCCAGGCTTTTGAGGCTTTTCTTCCCTAGACCCAGACTACAGATTCTCACATGACGCCACTCAGACACTGTAAGAAGTGCCCTACATATGCCCTCTTGCACACACACACATGCACGTGCACACACACAGTCACACTCACACACTCACACACATGCATGTACGCATGCACACACACACTCATACACACATGCACACACACACACATGCACACACACTCACATACACACACGCACACACACACGTGCACACACACAGGCACAGACACATACAATGCACACATATGCACACACACATGCCCACATGTACTCATGCATGCTTAAAATCAGTAAGTATTCCATCTTACAGGTTTGAAACAATACATTAAATCAAGGCTGTTTTGAGGGGTGTTTAATGGTTCACCATTATAAATAATTTTGTAAAGAATGACCTTGATCACATATTTTTGGATTTTATTTAAATTTTTTTCTTAATAATTTTTAAGTAACTTGTTTTCAATAGAATTTGTTCATTCTACTTATTCTTTCTTTCCCATTTTTTTTTCATGATTTTGGTTTGTTTGTTTAAGATGGGGCTTTGCTATGTCTCTGGCTGTCCTGGAACTCACTATGTAGACCAGGTTAGTCTTGAACTCAGAGATTTGCCTGTCTTTGCTTCCCAAATGATGGTATTAGAGGCATGCATCACTACATCTGGCTATCCTTATTTTTCTTAAGACACAGAGGAGCTCTTCCTTCTGGATGACAGTCTTTTATTCCATATTTCAATATTTGCCTTTTCTATTACCACTGAACCGTATTTAGGCTTAAATTTAAAATTTTAGGGTATCTTCCATAGTTCACCTCTAACAAAATCTCATGTGTCTTGCTCTCAGTGCTCCTCAAAGCCGAGACACTTCCTTATTTTTATTATTATTATTATTATTATTATTATTATTATTATTATTATTATTATTATTATTGATTCTTTTTCTCTTTTCTATCCATACCATAGTTTTGGGAAGGAAGGTTTTGGGAACCTGCATCCCCATCTTGCCCCCCCAACTTTCCAAAGTGTCTGGACCTGTTATTGAAAGTAAATCACTTTACTAGCGATTCTCCAAACTCTAAAATTATTCTACAGAGACACTTAGAGGATCCCTTACGGTTATGATAAATTCATTTATTATCCAACTAAGTATCCTTGTTACTTAGCATTAAATTTGTCTGTGATGAGGTTGGTGAACCCATTGAAGTGAAAATTTCTGGTTTCTTTGGAGATTCAGTTGTATCATGTAATGTTTTTCTGGAAACTCTTATGAGAGGATGTTTTTGCAGAAGCAGACATGTGGGAGGACATGTTTTGCTGAGAACAAACATGTGCTGTTTTCTAGAAGCTGCCTGGGAGAAGGGTGTGTGATGTTTTGCTGGAGTGGATGCTTGGAAAGGTGTAAATATAACCCATTAGACAGTGGATGACGTTTTGTGGTACTGGTGCGCCTTAACACTCTTTCCTGGTCATCATTTATCATGATGTCAGAGAGAGAAATGCCACCAAAGAACTTCTGGTGGTGTTCTGGCGGCTTTTTGCCACTTCCTCAGGCTCAGGCTGATTGGTGGAGCCTTGCAGTTTCTTCTGGACCGACCTACTGTTGCTGATTCATGAGTGGTTTTTGTGAGTGGATCAGGCAGCCGCTGCTGATTCAAGTGAGCTAAGCTGCTGATATCCTCACAATGCAGACTGGATTCGCTCCAAAGAACTATTTCTAAACAGGTCCACAACCTCCTTTGCTCTGTTAACCCTTCCTTTCCACTACTTCTGGTGGGTGGTGGGCTAGAAGGGAGGTTAAAGCATTTAGGAATCTGTATTAAAAGTAGGTTTTGAAAAATATAAGCCCACAACCCGTTCTTGATTAGTAGGCAGAATGAGCAATCCCTTGGGCATGGTAGACTGGGGAAGCTTGGGTATTTCCTGCCTCGGGCTCTGGCTCCCATCTCTGTGGTAGGGACACCGATAATGGCTCCTTGCTGGCCTATCAGCATAAATTATGTAGCAGACTAGTTATCCAGCAGGCCTCCCACCCACTCTGCCTAAGACTGGTCCTTCTGTGGAAGGCAGGAAGTGGGAGGCAGCATGAGGCGTGGCCTTTCCTCATTAAGGAGGGGAGATGTCTGGGGAAAGCAAATGAGTTGAACAGATAGTTTTGCTTCTTCTTTTTTTTTTTTTTGAAAGGACTTCATTATATAGAACAATTTAAGGAAGGTTAAGTTTAGTGGTTGGATGTCAAAGACACTTTGTAGGTTTACTTATATTTGAAACTTTGTTGCTAACTCATATAGTTCTAAACTTGATTTCCTTAAAGATTATTGCCTTTTATTTATTTACTTTGTGTACGCATGTGTGTGTGCCCCTATGTGTGTACACAGGGACAGAGCGCATGTGTATAAGTGAGTGTACAGGGCAGCGATTACCTCCCTTGTTGGTGCTTGGATGCTGTCCGCCTTAGTTTTGAGACAGGGTCTGTCAGTGGGACCTGGGCCTCACTAGTTAGGTTAGGCTGGCAGGCCAGTGCACCAACCCAATAAATGTATCTGTGCCTGCCTCCCCAGGCTCACAAGGACAGCTACGATGCTTGCCTTTTTTATGTTGTATTGAGGAAGGAACCAGAGCCTCACCTTGGGAGACTAGCAGATGTCAGCTGGGCTTTCTGCTCAGCCTCTAATGCTAAGCTTTCTCTGGTTTCCCTTTGGACACTGTTGCTATTGGATACATTGTTAATCTCCACACTAAGGCAAAGTAGGACCGACATGTGTAAACACTGTGTTCCCAGCGCTCTGGAGACTGGAACAGAAGGAACGGAAGTTGTTGGGTAGCTTGGACCGCAGTAGCAAGACCTTGTCTCCTGAAACCAAAAACAAACAAAGCAAAATAAAATGTAAAGATAAAGGCAAAGTAGAAAGGTGCAGAAACAACCCTGCATAAGAAAACCTTTCTGTTTCTAAAATCTTAAACTCATAATAAAGGAGCAGAAATTTGATCACGATAGGTCAAAATGAGACTGACTCTCACCCAATGAGATCTTGTGAGTTTTTCTTGGTCCGTTTGTGTTTTGGGCTTCCTTTGCACCAACGAATGCTTGGGAGGTGTGTTGGTTGTGAGGTCCAGGAATAGATTTTTATGCTTTGAATTCCTATACAGTAGTCATAATTTATTGACTCTAAGATATAGTTGATTACATAATGTGTCATTATCTTATGTTTTACCAAGAATTCTGATCTGCTTGAAATGATATAGGAGTACCTATATTCCAATAAGGTTAATATGGTTTTTTTTAAATATCTTAGAATCAGTGAGATGGGATTTTTTTTTCAACACACAGAAAAAAAAGAAAATTGATATTTTTAGCAGGCAGGGTTTATTTTTTACATAAATTATGTTTATTTTTTTATTTTTAACTATGTGTACATATATGTGCCTGTCTGGGGAGTTATGTTTGTGAGTACAGTGCCTGCAGAAGCCAGCAGATGCCTAGGGAGTTACAGGCATTTGTGAATTGCCTGAGGTGGGTACTGGGCCCTCTGAAAGAGCACTGGCTACTTACTCTTAACAGAACCAACTCTCTATACCTTTTTCTTTATCTGAAATATTTAACAGTGTGTAAAACACAAATATCCCTACTTTAAAACTCTAAAGAGTTGTGAAATAAAAATATTCCTCCTTTAAAATTGTATTTATGGAGTTGGAAGTGTGGTTCACGGGTGAAGTGCTTGCTTAGTACACACAAGGCCATAGGTTCAATCCCGACGTTATATTAAACAAAACAAAACAAAACAAAACCTATCCCCCAAGTATGGTATTTCCAAAAACAAATCTTCCCCTATTGTGTTTTAAAAGAATTTCTAGTGTTTTACTTTTTCTTCCCTGAGTAAAGCTATGTAGTCTTTGCTTCCCTGCCCCCACCAAGGGACCCGGAGATTCCCTACTAATACCTTCTGCTGACCCCGCCCCCCGCACGCCCCGCACGCCCCGCACGCCAATGTATGGGGAGCTAATAACACCAACACCTGCTGCAGGCTTCTCAGCAGAAGCCTCTCGTTTTCAGGGGAAGGTTCCGAAAGGTTCCTCTACTCTGCAGAAGTGGATTGCATCACCTAGCATCGTCCCTGAGTTAAAGCTCCGCCCCACTCGACACATTGCTGCCCATGCCAGATATCTGACCTCCTCCACCTCCCCTGTTCTCTGGGTTTTGTTAGTGGCCTCTTGCTTCCAGATTTATGGAATTCTACCCGAGCAGCTTATGATTAACACTGTCGGAGCTATGCAGAGGTCACGGTGGTCTGTCGGGGGTGGGGGTGGGAGGTGGGGTGGGGCTATGTACAAAGGAC
>NW_022196909.1:9078435-9080029 GCF_008632895.1 Mastomys coucha
GCTGTGAACGTTGCCCACAGTCTGGCCATCTTTAGTGACCTTTTAGCAAGCCTTCTTCCATTTATTTTACCATATAACATTTTGCATAATTGGGATCATTTTTATGCATCCTTTGTGTGTGCAATGCTTCCCTAGGCCAGCATCATGTTATGCAAAATGTATTGCTAAAGGCATTAACTTATTTGCCAGTTTCAGTTTGTGGATGCATTAGCTGTTCCCTTATGCATTGTTATTTGGACTTGGGCTGTATCTATTTTATTTCTACCATTCTAGATAATGGTGAAGTGAACAATTTCTGTATGCAAACTCCTGTCCGAGTTCGAACTGAAGGATGTCGTGGCTTTAATGAAATTGACTTGCATTGTTAAAAAGGGTGATGACAGTTTGTAATTCAAGCAAAGAAACAAGAGTAAATATGGAGCAATGGATGATATGAGTTTGTGTAACATAATGGTATTAAATATAACATAGTTATGTATTAATATATTAATGTTCATTAGCAATATAATTATAATTTATATTTATATATCATATACACAGTAATTAATATATAATATATCGTTAAATATGATATTATATTTCTATATTACTAATATAGTTTATTTAGAATCAAACATTATAAATTTAGAAAATCATGCATAGTATTTAGAGACTATCGTGATACTATTTTATTAGTCCAAAATTGAGCTAAGACATGAAAGTGTCCAGTCCCTGGTGGTAATCTCAGGTGTGTCTAGATCCAGGAATCTCTTGTCTTCTCCACCTAGTGGTGGAGCTCAGTGGTGCCTGGCTCACTTACATGTGCCCATCTTCTTCCTGTAAGGGATAGGTGTGCAAAAATCAATCTCAGATCTATGTGCTCTGAAAACCAAGCAGACATTTCCAATTTTGTTCTTCTTCTCTATCTGAATTAATTCCCAGGACCTCTCTTGCCCGCGCGCGGTTTGCCTCCTCATTCAGTAAGACTGGCACCAGCAGAGATGCAGACGCAGAGGGTCCCAGGGAGGAAGCGTGGCCGGCCTCCACTTCACTCCACACGGGTGCAGATGGCAGTTCATAACCTTTATTCTGCTTCTTCTGCCTCTGTGCCGGCAGTGACAATCCCAAAGAAGAGAGGACGGAAACCCAGGTACAAGGTATGCCTCACCATCTCCGTATCCCGCATCGTGTAGGGCTGGGGCACGAGAGGGAGGAGCGGGGAAGCTGCGGGGTAGGGTGCGGGGAGGGGGTCAGGCACAGATCTGCTGTAGAATGCCATGGATGCCAGGGGCCTAGGTAAATATAGGCTGAGAAATACCTCTCTCAATAGAGTATGTGACAAAGTCTCGTTGGGACACTGAGGCACACACAGTATGCTGTTGTGTGCTTTTTTTTTTTTTTAACAAGTGGAGAAAGTGAATCGTGGCACAAGCTGTGGAGAAGCTGTAAGTTAAGCAGATTTTAGGGCTGTTGCTAAACACATATTATTAAGCTTGCATCTAAATGAGAGTGTCAGGGGCTGAGCTGTCCCCTGACTATTCTCAGCAGGGTGGCTCTTGAAGCCATTTCTAGAGCTTATTCCTCATCTGTGGTGGTTTTTTTTTTTTTTTTTTTT
>NW_022196909.1:9080253-9088835 GCF_008632895.1 Mastomys coucha
GTTTTTTGGTGGGTTTTTTTGTTTGTTTTTGTTTTTGTTTTTTTGTGGAAGCAGCTGATATTCCTGAGACATTTAAAGTAATGCCATAAGTAGGCCAATGTCAAAAGATGTAATAAAGCTTCCTGGACAGAGATTTAGCACAGGACTCCTGGGGCTTAGATTATAGTTTTCTGCTTATAAAAGATGCTGATGCCCAATTGGACTGCCAAGAGGCAGGTCCATAGCGATCAGAGTCCCGAGAGCATTAGAAGGACTAACAATGTGGAGGGAGAGGGTGTGGGTGGGAGACAGATCTGATGATGTAACTCCACTCCTATAACCCAAGCCCAACCCAGGGGCCAGCCCCTGTCTCACAGATTAGAAAGGGCTGGTTAACTGAGGGAAAAACAAGAAGCTTGCTCTCCGCCAGCCCCTGGGCTTCAGAAGAAGAGCATCAGTAACTGTCCCCCACATAGTTTTCATGAAACAAAACTGGTTTTGCCATCTTGAGACCTGAATTCTGCAGCCAAAATGCAAATTGGCAATTAACTCTTAAGTATTAGGAAAATGTATGGAAATTATTTCAGATCAGCAGAAAGAGCTTGTGAAGATTGGGTAATGAATTCAACCTTTATCCTTCTCCTTCTTTGCAATCCTTTCAAAGGCAACAGACAAACAAACAAACAAACAAACAAACAAAAAACCCAGTCGTGGGGAAAAGGTTGCTGGTTATTCAAAATTACTTTAGGTTTCTCAGCTTTTTTTTTTTTTTTTTGTCTTTCTAGACAGGGTTTCTCTGTGTAGCCCTGGCTGTCCTGGAACTCACTCTGTAGTCCAGGCTGGCCTCAAACTCAGAAATCCGCCTGCCTCTGCCTCCCAAGTGCTGGGATTAAATGCATGCGCCACTACTGCCTGGCGTTTTCTCAACTTTTTGAGAAGTCATTATATTATATTGTATGAGAGAGTTTGCTAGGATGTGTGTAGCATATGTGTGCAATGCCTGAAGAGACCAGCAGAGGGCGGTGGACATCCCACCCAGCCCCCCCACCCCCACCTCCCCACCCTCGCCAGGAGAGAAGTTACAGATGGTTGTGAACCGCCTTGTGAGTTCTAAGAATTGATCTTGGGTCATCTGCAAAAGCAGCCAATGCTCTTAATGGCTCAGACGTCTTCCCAGCCTCTTATTTAATTTTTCAAAAAGTGTGTGTGTGTGTGTGTGTGAGTGAGTGTGTGTGTGTGCACGCGCCATGTGCCCACAGAAACCAGAGGCATTGGCAACTCCTGAATTTGAGTTACAGCTGGTGGTGAGCCACCTCACGAGGGAGCTGGAAACAGAATTTGGGTTCTTTGGGAAAACAGTATGTGCTCTGAACTGCTGAGCCTGTCTCTAGCACACACTATTTTTTTTTTTAAGCTCTTCTTCACCAACTCTTCTATGAGGCTGTTTTTCTGGCAGAGAAGCCTCTGTCAGAAAAGCTCGCGGCAATTTAGCTTTAGGACTGTGCGTCTGGTCTCAGCGGCTAGCCTGGGTACTTGTGCTCAGGCACCTCCTTGTGCCATTGCTGGAGTCTGGGGATTGTGTTTGGGGCGGAGTTTGGGAGTGGAGCAGGACAGGCTTTGTGTTTAGCAAGTCCAAGTTTCAAGAAAACAGTAAAACTTCTCTGGCCTTCTTCCTGGTCCCCCGGGGGCTGTGACCCAAGAATGAAAATTACCAACACACAGTATTTCTTGGGCCAAGAGAAATGGCAGTTCACCCACACAGAACAAACCTGACTTACTTCGCAAGTTTCCTCCCCCCCTAAAAGGGATTTTTCAGTGTCCCTAACGCCCAGGGACAGTGCTCAGGGTCCCTGATTTCCAGGACACCTCAGAGCAGTACACAGCTTAGCTTTGCTGGCTGACACACAGAGCCTGCACAAAGCTAACAGGTCTGTTTCCACGGCATGGTGATTTTCTTTTGTGGGAACGAGAGGCCACCACTGGTTTTGAGCCTACTTCCTGCATAGTAAGGAAGGCGCAGGGATGTTACCTCAGACCACGCCCCCACAGACAACTCTGAAGGTCTTAAGCTTTGTGTCCTAGAAGAACAGTTCCAAATCTGCTTGACCCTGTCACCCATCAATAATGACAAAGGGAACATAAGAACCATGTGAAAATCTTTGTAAAGCTAAAATGATTTCCTCAAAAGATTACCCTTTATTCTAAAATATATTTTGGTGAGAGAAAGTTTTTGAAGCTCTGGCAATTTAAAATGTTCTCAGTTGGCAAAACAAAGTTGCTAACTGAGGCTCCTCAGTTTTACTTTGGTGACATCCCATTTTACCAGTAGTGACAGGAGTCTAATTGTAGAAGAGCCAGCAAGTAAATTGCAGTCTCACTCCATTTACCAAATGGCCACTAATTTGGCAATTTTAACTATCTGGGACACAGTTGGGGAGGCAGAAGTTGGTTTGGTTTGGTTTGGTTTGTTAAACTGACTGAGCACAGTAAGATCTTACTTGGTCTGGCCTTAATGATCTTGGATTTTATTACTAAGAAATGCTTGTTGGACTTTGATACAGTGGTGCAGGTTTGTATTCTTAGCCATCTGGAGGCAGAAGAATTCTGGGAGGCTGCGAGTTTGAGATCAGTTTGGGTCAACAGTAGAACCCTGTCTCAGATAGATAAATAGATAGATAGATAGATAGATAGATGAATGGATGGATGGATGGATGGATGGATGAACCGAGAGACAGACAGACAGACAGACAGACAGACAGACAGACAGACAGACAGACAGACAAAATTAGAGTAGGGAGTGGATGTGTTAGAATGGGGAAGGGCTCCATGAGGAGGGGAGGGGAAGAAGAAAAGGTAATCTGGGGCAAGTAGGATCCAAGTGCATTAGATATGTATGAAATTACTTAAGAATAAATAAAAATTATTTTTAAAAGAAAGGAAGTCTTCCAATGCCCTTCATCAGAGGCTCTTTACATTTACTGTAAATACTCCTTGCAAGTTCCATTCTAGTACTTTCTACCCTTAGATACAAAGAAGAGGTTATTTGGAGGGGGAGACACTGAAAGGGTAACAATAACTTGATACAATCTGATAATATATTAACACAATAAACACTACTAACAATATTACAAAATAGCCATTTTGCTAATGACATTGTAACAATGATCAGCTAGCGATAGTGAACAGTATGATTTTGAGTCTTTGTTGAGCTTTTTTCTTAGAAATTCTGAGCATGTTTCTTCTGTGCCCTGGCCTATGGCAGCTGATATCTCCCCTAAGTGTCTCTGTTGGTCGGTCCTCTCTGTCCCTACATAAGTAGCAGCTCTCTGAGAACCCCACAGGCATCTCACTTCTGGACTTGAGCATGGTTGACAGTAGAATGTCTGAGTGCTTCTGAGACAGATGCTAACCCAGGTCATCTGTAGAAAGCTTGTGAGACTGAGGTCAGCTGTAGAAAAGGAAGTCTCGAGCTGGATGGCAGACACCAGTCCCTTGGAGCTCACAGCCCCTGCCCCATCCTGGACCATCTGGCTGGGTCCCCATCCTGGACCATCTGGCTGAGTCTCTTGTGTATTGAACCTGCTGCCATATTACTGGGATCTGCTCACCGCTGAGTCTTGCTGTCCACTGCCACCTTGGGAAAGGATGAAGATAATGTCTGAACACCACCGTTTCTAGAAAGAGCCATACTCTGTCATGCTGACAGCCTTCTTCCTTTCAAAGGGAATATTTACCTCTTAGCTTCTCAGCTGGGCCCTCAGCTCAGAAGCCCTAGCAAGAGCAGCAGGTAAAGTCTCTTGTATTCCATGACCAGGAAACACCTTGATCTCGGTAAGGATCAAAGAGGGGCTACATGAAGCTCTGAGTTCTACATCTGGATCCACAGGCAGGGGAGAGAGAGAGAGAGAGAGAGAGAGAGAGAGGTTCAGAGACAGAGAGAGAGACAGAGAGAGAAATAAAGAGACAGACAGAGAGACAGACAGAGAAATGGGGCTTGACTTGAGCTTCTGAAACCTCAAAGTCCACCCCCAGGGACACAGTTCTTCCAACAAGGACACACTTCCTAATAGTGCCATACCTCATGAGCCTATGGGGGCCATTTTTATTCAAATACCACAGCTATCAACTTACAGTCATTTCCAAAGATTATATAGTCTCTTCCTATGGACTAATATGAGCCAGTTCTGGCACCGCATAAGTGTCTTCTCTTAAGCTCTTCTGTCTGTGGAAGTGGCTAGTTTTCCCTGTTTTTTCATGATGGACAGTCTTGAGGAGCTTCCTGGGATGTCATACAGTTGCAATCTGTCTAGTGCTTGCTCCACATCCTAGACTGGATGTGGGCATGGATCACAGACGTAAAGCAGCATCCCTGCTGAACTACATCAGAAGCACCTACCTACCGTCAGTGCTGCTACTGATGTTGATTTTGATCCTGTGGCCGAGTTGGCTTTTGTCGGGTATCCCACTGTAAATGGTACTGTCCCGTTTCTACACTACAGTACTTGGAAGGAATTCACTATGCACATCCAGGGGGTTGAGCTCACCTATTGGAGAAGATGTAGATGTTCTGTTCATGGAAGGTTTATTTGTTCCCTTTACTTATTTACATTGCCAGACACTTACTTATAGCAGATAGACTTGTGGATATTTATTATATACGCACTTAGTGTTATAATAAGTCACTACACTACCTCTCTGTTGCTCAGAGTGGTCCAGATCTGTGCGCTGGAAGCTCTTTCGGCCAAAACCTTGCTCCTTAAGATATGTCAATCGCTGGTTGTTTATGTTAATATCTCGTTATCTCTTGGCATATTGAGACGCTTCCAGCTTATTCTGTACTCCCCTGTGTTAGTCTTGGGACTACCCATTTTGGATAGAAGTCCCTACTCCTTTTCTTGAAGAATGACATGAGAAACCAACACATGAGCATTTTGTTTTATTTTGTCCTTGAAAACAACCAATATAACAAGTCAATTTTAAAAATGGAAATCAAGAATATCGAAAACAAATGGGCTGCAAGAGAAGAACATGTGCTGGTTGGAATGGATGCCCACATCCATCAGACCACAGACAATGCACTCATATCTGTGTCCCACTGTTTCTAGACTTTTCTAAACTCATGGTGACTCCCTCTTAAATGTTAGATGTGCACACAGTCTGGCTGTTCAACTCGGTCTTCATTCCTGCAAAGCAAGCACTTTGCTGACGGAGCTCTCTCCAGCAGGCTATTTTTAGTTCTTTATATTAGTCAGTGAAACTTACATTTCTAGACACTAAGTAAATTTTGATTGTATTTCATTCTCCTAAAAAAATCCCAAATTTAAAAGGGCATAGACTCCCTATGTGAGTCTAGTTTTGATTGCTGTAATAAAAGATGGCAGCTGCATAATTCATAAAGGAACGAGCGTTTGGTCTGGGGATATTGCTCAGTCTAGTGGGCATGTTGTCTAGTGGGCATGTTGCCCTGATTTCCATTCCTAATGTGTATATGAGCATTCACACACACACACACACACACACACACACACACACACACGGGGTGGGGGAGAGAGAGAGACACAGAGACAGAGAGACAGAGAGACAGAGACAGAGACAGAGAGAAAGACAGAGAGAGACACAGAGATAGACAGAGAGAGAGAGACAGAGAGAGATGGGGGAGAGAGAGAAGAGGGTTACCTAGTTATAGACCTGGAAGCACAAGAGCATGGTGGCTCTGGCTTCCTGGGAGGCCTCCTGGCAGAAGATATCCCAGCAGTCTCTGCAGATGTGATAGGAGTCGTGAGCCACCTGGAGAATCAGAGGCTGGGGTGGAGGCAGACATACTTTGTTTTTGTTTGTTGTTGTTTTGAAACAAGGGCTCTCTATGTAGCCCTAACTGGTGCTGGATTAAAAACACATGCTTCCATAACTGGCTAGTCATGCTACCTTTTAAAACAACCTGCCGTCACAGAGATTAACACTTCACCAGCCAAAATCAATTCTTCCTCAAGGTGATGTTCCCCAAAAGCTCAATAACCTCTTAAAGGTTCTTGTATCTCTTTATGTACTAAGGACCAGGATCATAACACATAAGCCTTTGGGAACACACCTAGGCCACAGCGCTGCCCAGTTTGTTGAAAAGTCCCAGCAGCTGTAGAGGTTGGTGTCTTAGACATGTGCTATTGCTATGAAGAGACACCATGACCACAGCACCCCTATAAAAGAAAGCATCTAAAAATCACTTACAGTTTCAGAGGGTCAGTCCGTTACCAGCATGGTAGGGAGTATGGCCGCACACAGGCAGCCATTGTGCTGGAGAAGTAGCTGGGACTACAGACTGTGGGAAGAAAGACATTCTGCACTTGGAATTGGCCTTTTAAAACCCCAAAGCCCACTCCCAGCGACACACTTCCTCCAACAAGACCTCTTTTTTATTGCTGTGAACAGACACCATGACCAAGGCAACTTTTTTTTTTTTTTTTTGGTTTTTCAAGACAGGGTTTCTCTGTGTAGTCCTGGCTGTACTGGAACTCACTCTGTAGAGCAGGCTGGCCTCGAACTCAGAAATCCACCTGCCTCTGCCTCCCAAGTGCTGGGATCAAAAACATGCGCCACCACTGCCCGGCTACCAAGAGTTGCTACCAAGGCAACTCTTATAAGGACAACATTTAATTGGGGCTGGCTTACAGGTTCAGAGGTTCAGTCCATTATCATCAAGGTGGGAACATGGCAGCATCCAGGCAGGCATGGTGCAGGAGGAGCTGAGAGTTCTCCATCTTCATCTGCAGGCGGCTAGCAGAATACTGACTTCCAGGCAGCTACGGTGAGGATCTTAAGCCCGCGCTCACAGTGACACCCCTACTCCAACAAGGCCACATCTCCTAATGCTTTCAAATAGCACCACTCTCTGGTGACCAAGCATTCAAATCTATGATCCTATGGGGGCTACTCTCATTCAAACCACCACACAGGGTAAATAAGGAAGCTTTTCTTCTTTTGTTCGTTCCTTCCTTCCTTCATTCCTTCGCTCCTTCCTTCCTTCCTTCCTTTTGTTCTTTCTTTCTTTTTTTTTTTTTTGGTTCTGGCTTTTTGAGAAGTGGTTCTCTGTGTAGCCCTCCCTGGCTGTCTTGGACTCACTCCACACACCAGGCTGGCCCCATCCTTGTAGATCTGCCTGCCACTGGCTCCTGAGTGCTGGAATTAATGGCAGGCACCACCACTGCCTGGCATAGGAAGCTCTTTTTCTTGTCACCAACCGACTCACCTGATCTTTGTGATTGCTTCCCTTAGGCAGAAGTGGTGGATGGAAATGGCAGCTATTATAAGACTATGGCTTCTTTTGACAAATGACTTCTTTTGGTTCAGTGGACAAATCTAACAATAAATATAATAGCAAGCAAGCATGAGATGTTGGGGTTGTTATGTGGTTCATGAGTCTGAGACTTTAGTAATCATCATTATCGTCACCATCATCACCACCACCACCACCACCATCATCATCACCATCACCCACCACCATCACCATCATCACCATAACCATCATCATTATCATCATCATCACCGTCATCATCAGTCATTCTAAGGAAAGAACACAGGGACCCTCATGTCAATTAACTTGAAGACCACTAGACAAATCCATCACAATTTGCGCGTTCTGTTTTCTCAATGGGTAGAATTAGATGTAGGTTGGGGTTTGGGAGATGGAGAATTAGTGAAGAAGAACTGACTGGGTTTCTCCCCAAGCTTACTGCCCAAAGCCTTTGGTCCCTCTCCCTCTGCCTCCCCATCACAAGCCATGGAGAGGAGGAAGAGAAGAAAAACAGTCTTAGAAAGATCACAGGGGACTTAGAAAGGTCACAGGAATAAATAGGGCTGCTGTGAAGACAATCATGAGGAGACAATTGAGGAAGCCAGCGTCATAGCGGGTTCCAGGGCTCTCATTTCCACCACCAAGGAATCTTTGAAATCGCGTTTCAGTAGTGTGCTGCCACATTTAATCGTCTTCTCAAATGATATACTCAGAATGTGATACCATCTCACCTGTTGACTGAAGCTCTGTGCTCGTGCTGGGTACGAGGCCCCGGCTCGGCTCCGGCACAGCACTACTGTGCACACACTGGTGCTTGCTGTTGACCGATCCCCTTTCAAATTTGTATCCACACCTTCCTCTACCACCTCAGTGCCACAAACTGGCCATGCTCTATCCCCCCAATCCCACTCTGGCTCATGCTCTCAGCTGCTCCAGCACCATGCCAGCCTGCTTCCTGCCATGATGATAATGGACTAAGCCTCTAAAATTGTAAGCCAGCCCTCAATGAAATGCTTTCTTTTATAGGAGTTGCCTTGGTCATGGTGTCTTCTCACAGAATAGAACAGTAACTAACTCAGTTGATCCATGACACTGGGGTACTCTTTCTCCCTCACCGCTAGTAGTTCATTCTAAAAGTCTTGAAGAAAGTTAGGATGTGGTGTGTGTGTGTGTGTGTGTGTGTGAAGTTAACAATGGAACATATTACGTGGCTGTCCAAAGTGTGCTCATAGATCTGCAGAGATGTCCTACCCTAGAAGAAGCAAGAAGGTAATCTTTCAACAAATCCACACAAACCTAATTCCACCTCTTACAA
>NW_022196909.1:9090266-9104336 GCF_008632895.1 Mastomys coucha
AAAGAAAAGAAAAGAAAAGGAGAAGCTAATGACTCATTCCACTTTCAAATTTTATCTGGCGTCTGTCCCCATTCACCCTCCAGAGCTGTCCATCACTCTGACCCAACCTAGTGCCAGGTGCAGAGTGTTGGCCCGGTGTCCCTGGCTTGTCTTTACCAGTTCCATTAGTGTAGACACCATCTCCTCCTGTGAAGTTTCGGGGAGACGTTCACAGTGGTGGCTGCTTCTTCCGATCCCCATCCACACTGTCTGATGGTCTGCTACAGGAGGTCACCACTGAACAGCTAGTCAGCAACCCGGAGAGTGCTCGTGTGGTGAGCTCATCAGAGAATGGTCCATCTCCTGGTGGATTCTGGGAGAGCACACAGCTGGGATTCTACCCAGCACAGAGCTGTGGACAGGGCGCTGCCCCGCAGTCTGTGTTCTAGTCACAGGAGTTCGTGTATCTTAACTATTCATGCCTCTCTGGGTTCCTACACCCACTGCCTGGTGCTGTCATTTCCTGGGTAGTGCCAATGTAAGGGTACTAAGCTATCCTCTGAGGATAACCCAAATAGGAATTTTGAACGTGAACTTGAACCTGAAGCTCTTTTCCCGACGCTGAGGAGTAGGAAGGTGCAGGAGTGTGAACGCATAGAGAGAGTTAGCAGACATCCGGGACGGTCAGGGTGGTAGAGAGAGCATTTCTAGATGTTCGCTGATTAAACTGACTCTCCTACAGATCAAGTCTCCAGTGCTCATGACTCCCTTGGCCCTGTCGCCTCCACGGAGTACCCCGGAACCCGACCTCAGCTCCATCCCTCAGGATGCAGCCACCATCCCGAGCTTGGTGGTCCCAGAGGCTCTCACAGGTGCGTCTGCAGAACTGACTTCTAGGTGGCGATGGTCCTAGAGTAACAGGGTGTCCTTTTATCTAATAGTTACTTTAGGAATCTAAGACTTTCTCTGAGGTGTTTATTTCACTGGTGGGTGTGATGGCACATCCTTTAATCCCAGGAGGCAGAGGCAGGCTGACTTCTGAGTTTAGGGCCAGCTTGGTCTACAGAATGAGCTCCGGGATAGCCAGGGCTACACAGAGAAACCCTGTTTATGAGAAGAAAAGAAAGAGAGAAAAAAGAAGACAAATTTCCGTGAGATAGCTCAAAGAAAGATTTGACACGGTAGTGGATAGGCTAGCCCCCATTCTCTGAAAGCACACACTTCCTTGTCTTGCAGTTTAGTTATTAAAACCTTTGTATTCGGGCTGGTAAGGTGGCTCAGTAGTCAAGAACCCTGGCCTCCAGAGGTCCTGACTTCAATTCCCAGCACCCTTGGGGTGTCTCATAACCATCTCTAAAGGGATCTGATGCCCTCTTCTGGCATGCAGGTGTACATGCAGACAGAGCACTCCTACGTTTATAAAAACAAAAACAAAACAAAACAAAACAAAACCCTCTGTTTTCTGTGAATGATGGGTTCAGCTGGTTGCTTTGGTGTGTACAAGTGAGAACAGTGGCTAGATCCGAGTGTGTTCACCAGAGTGTGCACAAGAATGTGTCTATCCTGCATTTGCAATTCCAGTGGCTACCATATGCTCCAACTCAGTCAGTGTAACACACATCCCAATTCCCCCACTCCTCATGATGATGTACCAACCAACCAACAACTTCATGGCTATAAAGGCACACGCGCGTGTGCACACACACACACACACACACACACACACACACACACACAGAAACACACATGCCGCCCCTCATCACACCTTCAGTCCTTGCTCTCACCCACTACATCCTTTAGCTTTTTAGCCCCTCCCACTATCGTATAAAGACCAAACCCATTGACACGGCTGAGGAAGCTCTGTGGGTTCTAGCCCCACCCCACCCCATGATTCCACTCATCAGGTGCTGACCATGGCGTCTTAGCATATTCTCCACTTCTGTTTGGAATGAGCTTCCTGTCCAGTCACCCCATTGCTGCCTACACTCAGCTCAGACATACCCTCCAGAAAGTTTAGCACGAGCAATCTTGACTCTTGGACCTTTACCGCACGGGGTCTCACCTGGGCATCTGAGGACCTAACATCGAAGATGAGGAGCAGAGAGGGCAGCCTTGGAGGGTGACGTGAACTCTGGCGTTCAGAGGGAATTGTCTCCAGGTTCTGCGGGGCGGCCTGAGGGCAGACCTGAGCCATTCTCCAAGCACTTCAGCCTTTGTTACTTCAAGAGTAAAGCCATAACCACGCCCAGCCTAAGCTTGATGGAGCGCATGGGAGGTGCCGCATGCACAGTCACTGTCCCAAAGCCCTGCTGGTCACCCCCTAAAGTCCTTAGCACCCCCATGAGACAGTGGCCTGAGGAGAAACTCATAACATGGAAGGTCAAACACTTAAGAGAGGCCACTGAAGTGTGGAAGATAACATGACCCCTGTTATTAACATTCCGTTTCACTTTACTCTCGTGAAACTTCTATTTCTCAAATCTACTTTACACTATCAACAATATTCATGAGGCAGAGCCTTACTATGCCACTGGAAGGGGAGAAAATAACATTTCCACCTTACTTTGCAGATAGTTTTTCTCAGGATACAAGCTAGGAAAATCTGCATTTGCTAAGAATCTGGCATTGGGAGCAGAGAAGAAATCGGGCTTTTCTAAGTAGGTCGCGATACCATTATTGTTACTTTTAAATCTTCAAACAGCTGGCCTGACAGTAGAGGACAGGACGCAGTCTGTCAGAACAGTCTGGAGTCAGGCTGACCTGTTGGGCAATTACTGTCAAATTACAGGTGAAATACTTGTGAGCGGGTACATACGCCATGTTCTTAGAACAGAAGTAAGTTGAACTTATATCCGCTGACGCCTTGTATCAGAGCCCCTCGGCCAACTGACTGTTATGCCAATATTATTTATTATTATATTCATATAAATATAATAATTATTATTTACAATTAACAACTCAGTGGGCAATCTTCTCAGTAGAAATATTTTCTCTAAAGAGAACTTATGGTGATCCCTGAGATGGCTTAGTGAGCAGAGGTGCTTGCTCATAAACTAGCTTGGTGATCTAAGTTCAGTACCTGGGACCCACAGGGTGAAAGGAGAGAACATACTCTCTCAAGCTCTCCTCTGATGTCCACATGTGTGCACCATAGCATGCCTGATACACACATACACACACACACACACACACACACACACACACACACACACACTCCAATGTAGGGAATGATGTGTGAGGTTTATATTTCCTCTTTTCGTTGTAAAATTCATTACACTCCCCTCTATGATCTCCTGAAAATTTATTGAACAACAGAAAATCAGTTTAGAGACATTTTGACACTTTTCTATAGATTTATGTTATATACAAATATGATACTTACCTATAAAATATACACAGTACATTAATAGTTAAAATGTCAGTGAACACAATTTATGTTCAAAATGTCATAATGAGATATCTTTATTAAATAGTTAAAATCTTAAATGGAGGGCTTTGACGCTTGAGAGGTAGCTCAGTGGTTAAGAGCTCAATGTTTTTGCAAAGGAAGTGAGTTCAGTCCCCGCCCTGACACGGTAGCTTACAACAGTCTGTAGTTCCAGTTCCAGAGGATCTGACACCAGATCCCAGGACACTGCACGCACATGGAACATGGGCATACATATAGGCAAATGCATGCACATGCCGTAAAAATAAGTCTGGAATTACTGATGGGTTTTGACCATTATTTTCTGGAATTATAAAGAGCAGTCCCATTGGAACCTCGTACTGCTTCTAGAGTGTTGTTCAGTGTCACGACAGGCTTCTTATTGGTGCAAGTTCACAGAGAAATAGCCAGCTTTTTTTGGAGGAGGAAAGAGATTTTGTCCTGAACCTACCCAGATGAAAATACCTTTATATACGTTGCCCATATGGCCCATAGTAGTCATGTAGCTGTCTTCTGTTCAGTTTGGTTTTTTTGTTGTTGTTGTTGTTTTATTTTTTGTTTTGTTTGTTTGTTTTTCGAGACAGGATTTCTCTGTATAGCCCTGGCTGTCCTGGAACTCACTCTGTAGACCAGGCTGGCTTGCACTCAGAAATCTACCTGCCTCTGCCCCCAAAGTGCTGGGATTAAAGGCATGCGCCACCACTGACCGGCCTTCTGTTCAGTTTTACACAGTTAGGGGAGACCCAGCTATTCCTCTGCCCACTGCCAGGAAGTCACCTCTAGGGCAAGCCCAGACAACTGGACCGTGCAGCTTTTTAGCCTCTTCAGAGTCTTACACTGCGAGGATCAGTCACATGCCTGCCCTTGGCAGCTTTCCCAAGGCCGGGGCCCGGTGCAGGCCTGAAGTGCTCCCACACTACCCCCGCCCCCATCCCCAACCCCCCACCCCCCAGCCTACGCAGCCCGCAGACCTGATTGATGTACGTGCAATGCTAGACATCCCACCTCTGGCATTCTCTGTGTCCACAGTGTGCCTCTACATTAACAAACAGGCCGACGCAGGGCCATACCTGGAGAGGAGGAAGCTGCAGCAGCTTCCGGAGCGCCTGGGGCCGGAGCGGCCCGCTACCGTGCTGCAGCAGGCGGTGCAAGCATGCATCGACTGTGCGCACCAGCCAAGGCTGGTCTTCTCCCTTGTCAAGCAAGGATACCGCGGTGAACTGGTGTCAGGTAAGGTCTGGGAGTGTGGGAGGGATGCTAGGGGTCTCTCTGCAGCCATCCCCGATTGGGGACAGTGGGTGTGTCCAGGGCTTGTCTTTTACCTGCTGGGCTCCAGATCCTCGGTGAACTTGTGAGCCAATGTCCCTTAGGACGACTTGAGAGACAGCTACCAGACCTAGACAGCAGGATTGACCCTCTCAGCCCTCATCACCCTTGACTCTTTGACTCGTTTTCCTCTCCTGATTTCCAACCCTGTTTTTCTGCCTTCAGACATAGCCACAACTCTGTCTGACCACAGTAGATGTGGGAATAGAATCGTATTTGTCCTTTGCTCCTATGTCCAAGTGAAAACCCACATCTTTACAGGGCCCATAGGACTGACTATGTGAGGTACTTCCAGCTCCCTCTTAAAACTCTGGATCACTTCTCTCTCATCCTGTGTTTAGCTCCGGTTAGATGACTCCCTCGGTTAGTCTTCCTGCATCTTTCAACTATTCTCACACCCCGGGACCTTTGCGCTTGCTGTTCTCATCTTCTGGGATACCTTACCCTAGTGGTCCATGCCGCATGCTCCTGGGCACCCTTTAGGGTTTCTCCTCAAAGGTTGCTTTTTCAGAGTCCTCTCCTCTCCTGACCTTGTTCTTAGCCCTCACTACTATGGAGTGAAATAGCAAAAGAAATCTCACAATTTCAACCTTTGGGGGATGGGTGGGGCTCACCTCTTTAAACGGGGGTTTCATCCCTGACCTGGCAGCTTCCAGAGGATCAGATTTTCCTGTACAATGGGAGGCACAGGGTGCAGAGTCCTGACTCTTCAATCTTTTGCCTCTCCACACTGTATAACTCTTGTCGTTGCCTGGGTCACCAGTCTTTGCATTATTGAAGATATATTGGAGAGTTAGGCTTGTGTTTTCTCTGGCTCAGCCTTGTGACTTAGCACCAGTGGGAAAAAGGCAGATTTCCCGGCAATGGACTGTAGGCTTAGCAAGGGGAATCAGTCATGGGCATGCTTGCCTGGGGTCCCAGAACTGCAGGAGTATCTTGAATTTGAGGCCAGTGTGCGCTATATAGAGAGTTCTAAGACATCTGTGCTACATTGTCTCAAAAATGGAAAGGAAAGAGATAAAAAGAGGAGGGGAGGGGAAGGGAAGCAAGCGGAGGGGGAGAGGAACCTTGGCTATGTCCAAGCGCATGTGTCTGACTCACGGGAAATCTAAGGGCTTCAGCAGATAAGACAGGAGGACATGTGAACAAGGGAGGGGAGGAGAAGCGAGTCCAGGAGTTGCTCCTGGAACTCCTCCCAGAGTTCCTCCGCTGCTCTACCTCTGCCTTCCACTTGAGCAACCCTCTCACCCTGTCCCCCTTCCTTGCATAGCAGAGGTCAAGACAGATCTGGGGCCGAGGAAGGCGCCTTGTCTCTGTATTCATTCTCTATGTCACCACCTGTCTTAAAGACTCGATAGTCCCGACCCTGAGCTGGAAGAACTGGTCCTGAGCCAGGCCCTTCCTGCCTTTCCTTCTCTGTGGCCTCGGGGGCCTTGGCACTGGAGAGAAGTAAGACCAGAATGGATGCCTTTTGGCATTCTGATTGGCTGGGGGTATTCCCAGGAAGCCAGATGTCTTGGAGAATGTTATAGTGTTGATCCAATGCCTCTTGCCTCCGTCCTGAGGCCATGAAGTGTTGAGTAGGTTCTCATGTTATAGTTGGAAATGGAGGTTCAACAAGGCCACAGGACAGCATCAATGTGGCCCAGAGAGGAGGGGCTCAGGAGAAAGGCCAGGTGCCTAATTTGCACTTAGAAGCTGATCTTCAGGGCACCGCTTCCCAAACACCCCATAACACAGCACCCAGAATTTGTTCACATGGGTACTGGCAGAATCAAGGGGGAACCTGAAGGCTAGAAGAGGTTGCCTGGATCCTGATAGTTGTAATAGTTGAAGGGAGCAGCAGCACAGAGCTCCACCATCCCTCCCAGCACACCTGTGATGCTCTGCCTTAGCCCAGCCCCCAAGAGAGAGAATTTATGAACTCAGTAGTTCCGCAGCCTCTCGAAAGAGATGGGATCCCTCCCATGTGTGCAGTCCCATGAATATGCATAGAACACATGCATGATTTAATGGGTAGGGCCCAAGGTCCCAAGATCCTCCTACCTTGGAGCAAGTTTCTGTATCACTAAGCCTTTTAAAGACAGAGAGGACTTGCAAAGTTCTGGGATAGCATGATGACAGGCCTGCGGCTGGCCCCTGGATCAGAGCCATGTGGAGTTTTAAATAAAAGCCACATGGAAGCCACATGAACTGAAAAACCCAGCCCAGGTCTCTCCCCAGCCTTCCTTCCCATCCTCACGGGCTGGTCAGGAGGCCTGAGAGCAAATGAGTGCCGAAGATGGCCTTACTAAACTGAGCAGTGCTACACACAAGAGCGGGCTCTTCTTATGTCCGCTTTTAAGGAAGACTAGCTCTGGCAGCCCTGTGTGTCTGTGTGTGTGTGTATGGGGGGGGGCAGGTAATGCAAATCAGAAGGCTGCAGCTCCTGTGAGTCGGGGAAGCCTGGGTTGAAGCAGGATGTCCTCTCCGAGGTGTCTGTCTGTCCCATACCTGGAGCTGGTGTGCAGTTCTGAGGGGGCCGTGAGTGAGAGACAGGATGAAGTGTTCTCAGCATCCCAGAAAGTGATGCTGCTTTCTGTCTAGAGCTGGAACCCAGCACTGCTGCAGCATGGCCGCTGTGAAGACCCATGGTGCTGGTCTTTGCTACTCTGTGGGCTTTACTCCCTAACACTAGAGAGGAGAGGGGAACTAGGAAAATCCCTGAATCTATCCCTGAATCCTTGAATCCCTGAATCATCCCTTTTGCTTCATCTTTGACCATGGGTACTAACAAACTACAACCAACCTCCCTATGTGACCACCACCCGCCACCTCTGCCTCTCATGGCCCTCGAATTTATGTATCCTCTGAAAAGTCCTCAGAATTCCAAATGTCACACGATCACAGAAACTATCTGCGGCTGGCAGAAACACGCTTCTGTTAGAGCACGAGGCAAATCATAGTCGCCGCGGACACTGTGAAGCAGCTCCACATCCCTACACCTGGGGTCAAAATGTAAGCACATTCTTATATTTCTGTCCTTTAAAAGGAAACCAGAATTCCAGAATTCTTAAAATGTCACTCTAGACCTTTCAAAAGACTCTTCTCTTCAGGGCTTCCCATGACATCCTTCTGGGGTCCTCTGGTAACAAATGGGGTGTAGAACTGGAGACTTCAGAGTGAACTCAGGTGTCTGTATCTGTCTCCTCCCTCAGACATGAATAAAGAGAGACCCAGTATTGCCAAATACTCCCTCCACCCTTGGGTATGGGATTCCTAGGTAGAAATAGCAACAGGTAAGTAATTACAACAGGAGAGCACCCATACGCACCTCTAACACTCTGCCCGCTTGCAGGGATCATGCAGTAGCGGTGAGCTCATCCTGTACTCTGGGTCTCTCTGCATCACTTATTAATGAAAGAAAGCCCAGCAGTTGGAGAGCGGCTCATTCTAAAACTGAACAGGAAAACCCTGGAATAATCAAAAAGTGTTGAACTGAAAGGGACACAGGAATCAAGCCAGGACAATCTGGGGAACAAAATAAACAGCATAGTCTTTGACAACCCAGGACAAAAAGCGTGTGTCCAGGAGTCACACTGAGGGTAATAAACGACAGGATAAAGAATAAAGGCAGTGAAATGGGACAAAGATGGGGGAAAAGATGGCTTTTTCTTACAGAAGAATTGTATGTGATTTGTGGAATTTGGCCCTGTTCTAGTCAGGGAGAATTGTCAAGCACTCCCTCCACCCTTGCATATGGGCAGACTTAGTGTCGGGCCCAGTGATATGGAGACCAGGGTGCAAGGATGTGGAACTCATTGGCTCCACCATGGCTCCTGTCTGTTGTGCAGTGAAGTCTCTAGTCTTTTTTTCTCTGTCCCCAGTCCTATGTCTTCAGCCGTGAGAAAGAATATCAGATGAAAGCAAGTGGAGGGGTAACAGGTCTCGCAATGTCTGAGCAGAACTAGTCAGAGCTGCCAGGGCCATGAAAAGTAAGGAACGGCTGATGGGTTGTCACAGGCTAAGGAGACAAGGGGATGTGACAACTGGGACAACTTGCTGTCCTGGGAGATACCTTACCCAGGACAGGAAACAGGGCGTTAGCGAGACTTCTAGTGTAATCCGGTACAGCCCACTTACAAATAAAAGAGAATGGACTGTCCTTGCTCCCTTCCACCCAGTGTCCGGCTCTCAGCCGCTATTTCTGGTTTTCCAGTCTCTGCTTCCTTTGATGGAAAGCAGCACCTGAGGAGTCTGCCTGTGGTGAACAGTGTGGGTTATGTCCTCCGCTTCCTGACCAAACTGTGCCGCAGCCTCCTGTGTGACAACCTCTTCAGCCACCTGCCTTTCCCCGGGAGCATCGGTACCTCTGAGAAGGCCCAGGAGAGAGAGGATGGGAGGCCTGAGTCAGGTAAGGCAGAGGTGTTCTGTCCTGCTGCAGACACCGTCTCTCATGATGGACAGGTGAGATAGCTGCTGGGCAGTGCTGCCATCCTGGAGAGGCCCAGGCCTGTCTCTTTGGGCTGTCTGGAACTTTGTAGTCCAGACTATTCCTGTCCTGTGCTGCGGAGAAATGTGGTCTCTCCAGCTCCAGAGAGCTGATAGTCTATCTTTGTGGCACGTATGCTTAGAATTTAGACTGTAAGACCACATCGCATCTTCTCTGCCCTTGAGTGGGAGTGATTTTCTTCCCCCTACTGTAAGGAAACTCTGGATAGTTGTTCATCATTGCAAAGCTGTTGAAGGACTCTGAGATCACGGAACTAAGCAATCTCAAAGAATCTAGGCTGGGGGGCTATGATCAACTACAAGAGCAATAGAAGGGAAAACACGTTGGTTCTGGCTCACAGTTCCAGGATGGAGTCTGTCCTGGTGGGCAAGTGAAGAGGGCAGGAGCTGCTCAGGTTGCACCAGAGGTCAGGGAGCAGAGAACAGCAAATGCTGTTGGGGCCTCTGCTCTCTTCACGTTATACACAGCATGAACTTCCTCCCAGAGAATCCCGCCCCCTACAGCTGTGATGAGCCTTCTCACAGCAATGCATGTAAGACTGCCGGGGTCTGACACACACACACACACACACACACACACACACACACACACACACACACACTGCAGCAGAGCTGTAGCCATTCTGTTCCATACCTGACAGCTATTTCATATTGTTGCTGTAACATGCCTGCCAGTCATTGACACAGAAAAGTAACTTGACTAAGAGCAGGGTCATGCTGATCACATATCGTGTTCTGTTCTGTTCTGTTCTGTTCTGTTCTGTTCGCTCGTCCTGAGGATTGTTAATCTTAAGGAATTTCACAAAGCTTTATATAGGGTCCATCAAGTTAAAGGTCAATATGAATTGTATGGCTTGAGTCAGAGCTGACCACCAGGCAGAACCTCCTGCCCCTGTATATGAGCTCTTTGTGTGTGTGTGTGTGTGTGTGTGTGTGTGTGTGTGTGTGTGTGTGTTTGGTTTTTTGAGACAGGATTTCTCTGTGTAGTCCTGGCTGTCCTGGAACTCACTCTGTAGACCAGGCTGGCCTCGAACTCAGAAATCCAGCTGCCTCTGCCTCCCAAGTGCTGGGATTAAAGGCGTGCGCCACCACTGCCTGGCGTGCGTGTTTTGTTTTGTTTGTTTTGCTTTGTTTTATTTTGTTTGGTGACTGATACTTAAGAATGCTACTAATAAGCCAAAAAGTTATGATTATAATACTCATGCTCTGTTATCTCAATGTTCTGAAATTCCCCGGCTCACCACCTGTCCGCCACCCCTCTTACCTCACTCAGAACCAATCAACTCAAAGGCTGGCTGATATACTTTGTCTAGTAAGCCAACTCCTCCACTCCTTGCCCTTTGAACTTTTGAATATGGTGTTTCCTATAAAAATGCTGCCCTGAAAACAGACTTGTACCACAATTAGGCTCTTGACTCCTTTTTGTAGTCCTGATCTGATCAGCATGAGGATGCGCATTCAATAAAACCATCCATGTCTGACTGAGATTGATGTTCCTGTGGTTTGTGGAGTGACTCCTAGATCACAACAGAGACCATCCCCAACAGGCATGCCCTGTGTGTTAGCGTTTCTACTGCTCTGATGAAACACCATGGAAAGGCTCACACTTCCACAGTATAGTCCATCATTCAAAGAAGTCAGGACAGGAACTCAGACAGGAGCTGATGCAGAGGCCATGGAGGGGTGCTGCTTACTGGCTTGCTACCCATGGCTTGTTCAGCCTGCTTTCTTGTGGAACACAGAACCACCAGACTAGGGATGGCACCACCTCCAGTGGGCTGGGCCCTCTCCTTCGATCACTAATTAAGAAAACGCCGTACAGGCTTGCCTGCAGCCTGATCTTATGGAGGCCTTCGGTGAGATTCTTTCCTCTCAGATGACTTTAGTTGACGTTAAATCGACATAAAACTCTCCAACATACCCTGAGACCCAGGTGACTCTAGACTCTGTCACACTGACAATTAGCACTAGCCATCCCTAATCAGGATTCTATAAACGACTTTCAAACCCTCTTCTGTCTAAGGCTCTGTGTGAGAGACTGTCTTAGAAAGGCAGAGCCTTGGGGAAGGTTTTGAGGAATAAAATTACAAGTAATGAAGAAATGCTCCATCTGCAGGTCTGTGCTCGAAGACAGACTTAGAGCAGAATAAGAATGACTGTGGCTCAGAGCCGGTGTACTGGCACGCTCCTATAACGTATCCCTCAGGGAGTGGAGGCAGTAGGATGGTAAATTGGAAGCAAACCTGGGCTACACAGTGATGTTGTCTTTAAAATGAATGAATGAATGAATGGCTATATCTCAGTCCTGAGAGGAGAATAAGGAAGGATTCATTTAGACCCTTTGAGTAGGGTTTCTTGGATCCTATCAGGAGCCTTGCCCACAGTTTTGTTTTGATCCCACTTAGACCTTGGAAGAAGGGAGAAGTTTGGCAGTCCCTATAAAGGCGTAGCTGGCTATGATTACTGTGGGTAGATGCCATATACCTCTATGTGTTTCCTTGTGTCTCTATGTGAGCTACGAAAGGTCATCTCCATTCTCTGGCCCTGTACTTCCTCCGTTAAACAAGAAACTGGAGATGTAGCGAGCGTGCCCTTTCTGCCGCCTCCAAACCATAGTGTACTCAGAAATACGTGGAGTTAATTTTCTACAAGATCTTGGCCTGAGGCTAGCCGAGATACATGGTGTCACTTCTCAAACTCTTGACTTGCTGCATTGATCAGACAGAAACTCATGAGACATGACCAGGAACACACAATTCCTGCTTCCTACTGCTCCGGAAGTCCCTTCTCTGCTTCTCTGGAACGAGCTCTTCCCCAGCTGTCGATGACATTTAGGACAAATCTTGGGACTTTTCCAGTTCCTTTCATGTTACAAAAAAGCATTCTTAGTTAACAACTAATGTGTTCAGAATACTGTGATATCCAACTCAGTTTCCCTACTGCCTGCCGGCTGTGGTGAAGATGGGTGTGACTGGCTTCTTTCATTAACCCTTGGCCCCTCCCACACCTAGCAAACCCTGATTGATTTCAGAACACTTGATAGCAGCTTGGGGCTTGAGGCCACTGGTCTGAACCTGACAGACCATGCTGTATACAGGGTGACACTGTGTTCTCTGTTTCTGGCGAGCGTTTGAAGCTGATGGTCATCCGTGGGCTCTTGAGTGGCCACCTTGCCATCTGTCACCCATGAGCTCCTTGACATGGACAAATGTTTGCTGCTTTCTTTCTGGATCATTATGTACATTGCCTTTGGGGATCAACTCTAGCCTTTGTCTCTCTGTCTCTGTCTCTCTCTTTCTTTGGTTGTGGGGCATCATGGCCATGACTTGAACATCCAGGCAAGCATTAAACACCCCCATCCCAGCCCGTGGATTTTTGAGGTAAGGTCTAGAACTGGTGGTCCTCCTGACTCCTGTGTGGTGAGGTTTAAGGAGGCTGCCGTGCTGACACCTATCCTGTGGCACGGACCTGTTTCTTGAGAAACATACATTCTCTGTTTGCCCCAGCCATCTCACCCATGCAGGCTGAGCTCCGCAGCGTGGCCCTCTTTTTCTCTGCCAGCTCTCTGTAGTCTTTCAGATGTTTCAAGGGACTCAGATAGTAATTGAGTATATAACCCCAGCTCCAGAGGACAGATACCAAACCATTCCCATGGCCATGTTAAAGCCAGTGGGAACAGACTGGGAGCTTCTCTCTAATTTCGTTTCCAGTCGGCCTTTTGACCAGCCTCATCCATCTTGCCCACACATTAGATGCTGGTTATCATCTACTGGAGTAAAACTGGGCTCACTCCCCTCCCCCCTCTGTGTGTGAGTAAGATGTTGGTTGTTTGTGTTTCAAGACGGGGTTTCTCTGTGTAGCCTTGGCTATCCTGAAACTTTATCTGTAGACCAGGCTGGCCTTGAACTCAGAGATCCATCTACCTGCCTCCCAAATTCTTTTTGCTCATGATATTTCATTGCAGCAGTAGAAACTCTAACTAAGCCAAGGTGTGTGTGTGTGTGTGTGTGTGCACATGTGTACAGGTGTGTGAAGGTCAACTTTCCACACAGGTGTCTTTCTCAGTTCCTCACCACCAGTTTTAAATTGATTCCCTGTGAACTCCACAGCATGTACTTCAAATCCACCCATCTCCTGGCCCCTCTGCATCGGCTCTCCACCCCAGCAACTTCCCCAATCCCAAAAGATAACAAAAAAACCAAACCAAAACAAAAGCTTGTCAGGGAAGCTGTAGTGTGTCCCACAGTATACTCTGTGGTCCACAAGCTTCACTTACAAATGTTCATTGCCATTAGTCACTGGTCTGGTTCGAGGACTCTGGCTTCTGCTACACTATCAGTATTAGATTCTCACTGGGACTCCTCTTGGATAGCCTGTTGGTGGCTGTGTCATAGAGATCCAGCAGCTTTGGATCTGCAGCCCCTTCACACGCTCGCTCCAGCAGTGTGCAGAGATGGGGTAGATGTTGGGGTGGGTGGACTCCAAGCCCTGGATCTGGGTCTGGGTGGGAGCTGAGCTGGTCATCCTGCCAGCTCTCCTGCACCCGCACCACCAGGGTGAGTTCTTCAGTACTGCCTGGCTAAGCTCACTCAATGCCACAGCTGGCAAGGGGCAGGGCCAACTCTCCCACTCTCATGCCCTCAGGGACAGCTCATCCAAGATTTTGTGCTGTCCAGGTGAGGTGGGGGCGCTCTCCTGCCTGCCGCAGGCAGCAAGGGTTAAGTAAAAGGGTGTCTCTCCCTCAACCACAACACCATAGGCAGATAAGGCTGGGTCAGCTCTCCCACTCTTACAAGCTGGGGCAGCTCACCACCACCGCCACTACCGCCACCGCCGCCGCCGCCACC
>NW_022196909.1:9104346-9115928 GCF_008632895.1 Mastomys coucha
CGCCACCACCACCGCCACCCCGCCAACCAGGCAGGTCTCTGTGTGTCTTCTGCCCTCCCTCCCCTCCATGATAGGGTGGGAGGGCCTCTCCTCTCCACTTTTTTTTTTTAAATTAAGATTTATTATTATAGGGCAGTGGTGGCGCGCGCCTTTAATCCCAGCACTCGGGAGGCAGAGGCAGGCGGACTTCTGAGTTCAAGGCCAGCCTGGTCTACAGAGTGAGTTCCAGGACAGCCAGGGCTACACAGAGAAACCCTGTCTCGAAGAAACCAAAACCAAAACCAAGACCAAAAACAAAAACAAAAAAAGATTTATTATTATATATAAGTACACTGTAGCCATCTTTAGACACACCAGAAGAGGGCGTCAGATCTCATTACAGATGGTTGTGAGCCACCATGTGGTTGCTGGGATTTGAACTCAGGACCTTTGGAATAGCAGTCAGTGCTCTTACCACTGAGCCACCTCACCAGCCCCCCTCCACCTTTTTATTAAGAGAAAAGATTTCTTTTCTTTTTAATTCTATGTGTATGTGTGTGGGTGCTGGGCCCCTAGGAGTGCAGACGGGGCATCAGATTCCCTGGAGTTGGTCACAGGAGGTTGTGAACAGTCTGGGGTGCCAAACATAACTATGCTCTTCAGAAGATGCGAGCTGCTCCTACCTGCCGAGGCGCTTCTCTAACAGAGTCACCTTATTTTCTCAGAGCCTCTTCTTGAACGTGGAGCTCAAGTTGTTGGCTTATTGACAAGTGTGAGTATGTGCATGTGTGTATGTTTATGTGTAAGTGTATGTGTGTTTGTGTGTAAGTGTATGTGTGTGAGTGAGTATAAGTGTGTTTGTGTGAGAGTGTGTGTTGGTGTGTGTGTGTTTATATAAAAGAGTGTGAGAGAGTGTTGTGTATGCATGTGTGTTTAGGTGTGTGTTGTATGTTTGTGCGAGTGTGTGTAAGTATGTTTGTGTGAGAGTGTGAGACTGTAAGTGTATTGTGCATGTGTGTATGTTTGTGTTGTGAATATGTGTGCATGTATGTGCCCTTGTGTGTGTTTGTGTGTGTTTGTATGAGAGAGTATGAGAGTGTTGTGCATGCATGTGTGTTTAGGTGTGTGTGAGCGTGTTGTGTGTTTAGGTGTGTGTGAGCGTGTTGTGTGTTTGTGTGAGTGTTTGTGTGAGTGTTTGTGTGTGTGTGTGTGTGTGTGTGTGTAATAGTGTTTGTATGTGTGAGCATGTGCGTTTATATGTGTGACCCGGGGAAGGTGGTCACTGAGCCTGCAGTCCTCTGGAGGCCCAAAGGGAATTCATTATTCTAAACAGCTGACTTCAGTCAAAACTGTCTTTGGTCCAAGTTTCCAAGGGAGGAAAATCAACCCACAGCTTAGAACAAAGTCTCAGGCAAACCAGAAACATGCTGGAGAGCGAAGAAATGCAGGTGTCAGGCATTAAATGATGGCTGGTTGTGAGCATCTCATTAGGGACAGGGAAATGTAAATGGACCAGAGGAGCCAGGGTTGGTCCTCAGGCTTAGTGATCGAGTTGGGGGCAAGCTAAAGGAAGAAAAATCCATACTGGCCAGAGACTAAGTTAATGGAAAATGTAATTGAAGCCAATGAAGTGCTCCACCCATAGGTGGTGTGGCCCGGTGCCCTTTGAACCCAGAAGGTAAGGCATGGGCTGCTGAGGCCCTAGGGGAAAACGGGGATTGCTTATCTGTAAGAACAAGGGCGGGACTGAGCCTGAGAACCGAAAAGCTGCGTGCAGAGCCTCCTCAAAAGCTGCAGAGGAAGGGTGGCTATTTGCGACCTCTGAGTCCCTTAGAGGCCACAGGTCCCACAGCATCTGGCACGTGTTGGGAGCTGCAGCCCCCGGGAGTGTGGGCTAAAGTGTCAGGAGCACGGATTCTGCACCCAGGTAGGATGAGAGGCAGAGTGGGAGCCCCCAGCGCTTCCCCTCTTGCCTCCAGCTCCTCCGCTGAGGTCTCCTACTCTGTGCTCCCAGACTCCAGGCTTTTCTCTCCAGGAGCTGCTACCTGGCTAGGTCTCCCTGGGAAGAATTTCTCAGCTCTTGGAAGCTATGCCTGGCAGGCTTTGGTCCAACCTTTTCTCCTCTGGGCTTTGAGACTGAAGTGCTGCCAGCTCTGAGTGTAGCCAGGCCAAGCTGTTCTTGCTGAATCCTTTGAACCCAGCCCAAGAAGTAGGCAGACCTGCAAAGGGCCACGGAGAAAAGCGGTGGCTTTCAGGCTTTCAGCCTGGGGGAAGTAGCGTTAATGACTCTTCCAAGGGCTCATTCTGTACAGCTGCTCCAGAGGGGGGGGGGAGAGAGAAAGAGGGGTGGTAGAGAGGGGGGAAGAGAGAGAGAAAGAAAAGGGGAGAGGGAGGAGAGAGAGAGAGAGAGAGAGAGAGAGAGAGAGAGAGAGAGAGAGAGAGAGTGCTTGCACACGTGATATGGCATGTATGTATGGTGTGGTAGACTGGGGAGTGGAAATGGTGGAATAGCATGTTAGTTTGAGTCTCTGGGCTTCACAGGATAAAGAGGTATTGTGTGAGAAGGGTTTTGCCGGTGGTCATGTTGCTGCATCTCAAGCCTTCATTAGAGAATATTAGTAAAGTACTGCTTTGATCCACCGAGTAAAACCGATGACCCGAGCTGCCTTGGCTGTTTGCAGTCAAGCCTGGGCCATCTGCACAGAGGGCTAAGGCTTGCTCGGTTTGTCTGTGTCTTGCTTTGTCTCGTGGCTCTCTCCTTGTCCCCCTTTCTGCTGCTTCTCCCTTACGGAGAAACTTCACCTGGAGGCTCCTCCTGTTCTGGGGATGTCTTTGGTTTCCTCCATGCACAGGCTTTCGTACTTAGCCGCGGAGGAAACCGTAGTCCCCAAACAGATCCACAATGGTGAAGAAGAAACACAAAGCTATCCAGAAAGTTCCCTAGACACCCAAACCCCAAAGGCTCCCCCGCCCCCCACACACACATTTGTATGCATGCTCTGTGCACGTGCTTGCTGCTAAGCTGAAGCGAGCTCTTGTGGGTGCACAGAAAGCTTGGGTATTGTTCTCTCTGAAGGAGACACAGAATAATTTACAAGTAATTTCTCTAGGGTCTGTGGACACAAGGGTCTCGAAAGGTCTCTGAGGCCCGCCTTTGCCCAGAGACCCACAGCCCCAGGCTGGATTCTCTCGATGGGGACAGACAGCTTATTTCCAATGAGCAGGGGTTTTGTGAGGATTCAGGAGAGAATACACACTGGCCACGTTTCCTGCCAGGCCTGTGGTTTCCCAGGCCTGTGTGGAAGGAAGGTGAAGTCTCTGAGGAGACTGGTTCTGAATGATTCCAGGTCTGCTGGCCCCACCTGCTGTTCACACTATGGTCTGCCTCAAAACTGAAAGTGGTTCTCCCGACCAGTAAAACAGTCTTCCTTGCCAGGCAGTGGTGGCGCACGCCTCTAATCCAGCACTTGGGAGGCAGAGGCAGGTGGAGTTCGAGGCCAGCCTGGTCTACAGAGTAACTTCCAGGACAGTAGTCAGGGCTACACAGAGAAACCCTGTCTCGAAAAAACCAAACCAAAACAAAACAAAAAACAAAAACCAAAACCCAAAAAACAAAACAAAACAAAAAACGGTCTCCCTTTGTATGTCACAGTGCAGTTAAATTCATAGGTCCTTAGAAGTTCTGGGTACAGGTAACCCATCTGCCTGTCTAATGACTTCAAGATTTTTTAATAGACTAAAAAATGCATTATGTATCCAGCAGTCATATTTTATATTAAAGCAAAAACAATTAGACTTAAATGTAAAAGAGCAATTTCAATCAGTAGATTTGCAGCACAGTGGCCTAACTTTGGCAGAGACTGTAAGATTCTTTGGTGAGGTTTTTTACTTTGTTTCCTTTTTATGTATGTATGTTTGCGCTTTGCGCACGGGGGTGCAGTACCAACAGCAGCCAGAAGAGGGCGTAGGTTTTCCCCTGGAGCTAACGTTGCAGACAGTGGTGCCAGGCTCCGGTCTAAACCTATCCAGTGTGGGTGCTGGGCACTGAACTCTGGTCTTCTGCAAGAGCGGTACAGATTTTTTTGTTTTGTTTTGTTTTGTTTTGTTTTGTTTTGTTTTTTCCAAGACAGGGTTTCTCTGTGTAGCCCTGGCTGTCCTGGAACTCACTCTGTAGACCAGGCTGGCCTCAAACTCAGAAATCCACCTGCCTCTGCCTCCCAAGTGCTGGGATTAAAGGCGTGCGCCACCTGCCCGGCAGTACAGATTCTTAAACCACTGAGCCATCTCTCCAGGCTCCCAGGAACGCTTTTCAGCATATTCCGAATGCTAACGTGCCACCTCGCCAATTTTTGCCGTCTCTGTATAATACCTATAGACCTGTTGACTCCAGATGTCCTTTGTGACTGAGTCACTCCTTTCTAGCAAGACTTTCATCAAGAATATAATTGTTTAATTTGCCAATTGTATTTTATGGATATATATTAAAATAAATGACTATTAACAATTAAGTCATGTGTGGTCACTTAGACCTGTAATCTCAGCACTTCTCAAAATTGCTGTAAGTTCAGTGCCGGCCTGGGCTACATTGTGAGTTCCAGGCTAGCCTGGGCTACTGAGTGAGATTCTGTCTTAAGTACACCACCAACAAAATCCGTTTACTTCCAGCCCTAGTTTCTGTGAATGGGTTCTTATTTAGAAAGGGGATCTTTACTGAAAGATCTATTAGTAGCTGATGAGATTCCGTTGGACTGGGGACTATTTCAGAGTAGAAGGAGACAGGGCTACATTAACACTCATGCACTAGTTTTATATAGACAAATGTTTTTTATTTCCTGTGTCCACTCCCAGGAGTATAATTTCTGATCACGGTGGCAGTTCTACCTTATGAGTCTGTTTTCTTAGCTGACAAACCATCGCATGTAGAGAAACGGGTTTATTTCTAGGCTCTGAGTCCTGCCTCATTCATCCAAGTGTCCATACTTCGCAGAACTGTGCTGCTACGGCTGCTATTTCTTGGTTGTTACGTTTGATGTTGTGACCTGTAAAGTCTCTACTCTATTGTTATTCTCATTCCTCTGATCTTTTATAATTCCGTGATTTTAGAACCATCTTGCTAATTACAATAGGAACCTAGCCAAGGCTCACAGGGATTATGCTGACTTTGTTGGACAACTTTAGTGTGCTGCCACCTTAACGATTGCACCAAAACACTGTAAGGTGGTATTTTACTACTCATTTATATCTTCTTTCAACGGTGTAACAAATTTTCCTGAATATAGATTGAGGTTTCTTCTGTTTAATTTGTTTCTGAGTGTTCCACTCTTTTCAGCCTCGTTGTATGGCGTTGCTTTCTTGATGTCTTCTTAGGTTTCCGCTCTTTTCAGTCTCGTTGTATGGCGTCGCTTTCTTGATGTCTTCTTAGGTTTTTTACTGTTCCTGTGTTGATTTTGCACCTTGCAGTCTTGCTGACCATTTATTGGTTCCAGTCATTTAAAAACTGGGTTCTTCCGGACGTCCTATGTACAGGGGTGACTCTGCTTCCTTTTCTAATCCGTACGACCGCCCTGGCTTTCTTCTAGTCAATCACCATGGCTAAACCGTCCAGCACAGAGCTGATGTGGCCGCAGTGGTGTTGGCCACAGGGAACAGCATCCCGTCTTTTCCCATCATCTGTGACGTTACAGGACTCGCTGTTGAGGAAGAGCTACGTCGTGAAAAGGCATAACGTTTTGTCACATGCTCTTCTGCATCTACTGATATGATCGTGTAGTCTTTAGGCTTTTTATTCTACCCATAGGATATATTAACTTATTTTTGGATTTCTGCTTCTGTATGAACAGGAGACGATTGCCTCTAATTCTCTTTTTTCCCATGGTATCTGTCTGGATTTTGGTATCAAAGTGATACTAGCTTCATAGAATGAGTTGGAAAGCATTCTCTCCTCTTATTTATTTATTTATTTATTTATTTATTCTTGGAAGAATTTGTGAAAATCTGTATTTTTTTCTTGAAATTTTTGATAACTTTGCCTACAAATCATTTATGCTTTCTTTTTCTTTGTGGATATATTTTTTAAATGGCTAATTCAATCTCTTGTCTATACTTCACAGATTATCATTGAGTCAGCTCCAGCAATTAGCCCATTTCCTTCAAAGTACCTAATTATTTACAGTCATTTGTGGCATACTGTAAAAAGAATCATATATTCTAGCTAGCCCATATAAACGACACACGATCCAGATATTTTATTTACAAGCTGTAAGCCTAGATTGGGCAGCTTTGGAGCTCCTCTAACTTACGTCCCAGCCACATGTCCCTTGTCACTTGCTATTTCTTCTGACCACTCATGGTCCACCTACACTCCAACCTGAAGTCCCGCCTTTCTCTCTCTACTACCCAATCACAGGCTCTGGCCTTTTATTAACCAATTAATTTTAAATAGGGGAGCAGGGTATACATCGCACCCCTTGGAACAGTGACATCTCCTTGTGGTAGGCATCCCTATCAGTAGTTAGCATTTGAATGCAGAGGCCAACCCCCAACAGCATACTTTACTTCTTCTTATCTCTGTAAGGTTGACAGAAATATCTTTTTATTTGTGAATCTAGTGATCTGAGTTGCCTATATTTTTGTCAAGACATTTAAAGGTTTGTCAACTTTGTTCCTGTTGCCAAAGAACCAGCTTTTGCTGTCTTTTGTTTCCTAGTGTTTTTCTATCGGATTAACTTCGGCTCAAATCTTTATACATTTGCTGTAAATTTAATTTGCTCAGTTTTTAATGTCTTAAGACAAATGGTTATTAATATGAATTTTTCATCCTTTACAATGTAAAGGTTTTTTTTTTTTAAATGTATGTGTACTATTTGCCTGCATGCATGTCTATGTATCACATGCATGCCTGGTGCCAGCAGAGGTCAAAAGAGGATGTTTGGTCCCTTGGAACCAGAGTTAGAGACAATTGTAAGCTAACATATGGGTGCTAGGAATTGAACCAAGATACCCTGGAAGAGCTGCCAGTACTCTTGACTGCTGGACCATCTCTCCAGCCCTAAAATAGAAGACTTATGCACCTACAAATTTACCTCTAAGTTTCTGCCGCAGTCTTACATCTTGGTGGCTTTTGTTTCCAGGCAGTCTCCATGAAGCCCCCAGGAGTGGGACCTGCCACTTACCCTAAAATAATATCACATCTTAGTCTTTCAGTGCCTTCCTGCCATGGGGAACCGAGAAACAGTGAGGGTGTCAGAGACCACCAGTCCTAAAGAGGCTTCCTCATTGCCAATCCTGGAACACTTTTTTTTTTAACTGACTGTGGTTTTGGGGGGGATATCGGGATCTATTTTGATGGTATTTAATATTTGATTAAATTATTGGTGATTTTGACTGGGTGGAGAGTGAGGAAGAGTAATATTCTCTATTTTTATCTCTATGTTGTATGTGGGCCTTTACACACACACACACACACACACACACACACACACACACCATTTGGCCACATATACAGCTCACAAACAGAGCTGTTGTTTGGTCTGGTTTATTTTCAAGTGATTAGGGGCCAAGTTCACCACTGGGCTCTCAGTACACGGGAGAACCTAGCTCTGGGTTCCTCCCTGGTGAGGCAGGATCCCAATCTGCCACTGGTGCTGCTCAAAGTCCTCTCTTTGCCCATGCTTACTGGTAATAGCGACCATGTCAGAGCTGGCTTTGTCAATGCAGAGGCTCAGGGAGCTCCCTGGACTTCTCTCATGTCTGCTCTCTGTATCCCTTCCTTCTTAGCCAAGGTAGCCACTGCTGAAGAGTGTTTGGTAAACACAGTGGGCATGAACCGCTACAGCATGGATGCCTCCTCCACTGCCTTCAGCCACAGGGGCTCCGTGACCCATTCCTCCTCACTGTACAAGAGGCTGAACTGTGGAGACAGCCACCTTTCGGGAGGCCCTGCCACCACCACCAGTGGTCCCCGTACCAACCCTGTGCCCTCTGGAAGTTCATCGACACCTGGACTGAGGCTCCCGGCCTCCAGCCCCAAGAGGAATGGAACAGCCGTCGAAGGAAACAGATGTGGTAATGCAATGCGCACCCTTGGCCCTGGAAACACTGCATAGGGGTCAGGGTGATTTGAACGTGACACCTCTGGGAAACTAGAATGTCCCACAACCCCCTTGAGTTTTTATTATTCTTATAGGCAGCCAATCTCAACTTCTGATCATAAACGAACAAAAGGACACATTAGGTTAGGAATAACCAGGGGACTCCAAAATGTCCACGGGCTCAAATGTCAAAGACAGATTAGTTCAAGAGTCCAAAGTGGATGTTCCACCTCAATTCAGGGACCCTCGCTCTGTTCCTCTTGCGTCTCTACCATGCCTGTCTGTCTTTACACCCCTGCATCTAGTGGACAGGATGGGGATGGGTATCAATCACAACCCATTGGCAAAGCTGGGTCACTAGATCCCCACTCAACCGGGAAGGTGTCCAGCTCCGTGGCCAGAAGAAAGCAGCGGCGGACATGGACAAAAGTTTGTCTTTTGCATGGTGGGTGATTCATTCATTCATCCATGGCTCGGGTTCCCGGAGAAAGCAGAAAAGACACAAAGTGCTGCCGTGCTGGTCACTAGGTCCTCTCGTTTCCCTCATAAGGGAAACATAGTATATGAAAGTGTTCAGAGGGACATAGGATTCTAGGAATAGCGTGGAGGCCATTCTGATAGATGCTTTCCAAGGGGTGTGTCCAATCTGAAGCCTGTGGACATCTGTAATCTATAGTGGTGTGAATTTAGTACAACACATGTCGTGCCCCATCATATCGCCACGTCAAAGGATCAGACACACCCCTGCTTCACAACGTCACTGACCATCTTTTCATGAATGGCTTAGCAGCCATAGAGTGGCGTGGATGATTCTGTGGATGATGCAGCCTAGAATTCTGGATTAACTGACTGTGTGGCCCTTTTCAAGCCCTGGTTTCTCTGTGTTTCTGTTTCCTTCCCTGAGAAATTGAAATTGTTAGTACCAGCAACCCCTTCCCCATAGAATCATGGAGAAGGTTAAATAGTTTTATATGTATGTTTAGTAGAAAACCTATGGCATAGTAAGTGGTTATGAACACATCCTTCAGCAGACCACAGCCTACCTCTACAGCTGGAAGTGCTGGTGGGGACTCCAGGCCAGAGTCAGGGAATCTTCACTCCTCGGACACTGCCTACTGGGGCTGGTTGTGTGCACTTTGGCAAGCCACATCTCTTCTCTAGGTGTGGATCTCTTTTCCAATGGCTGCCTACAAATCATGCCTGAGACACATACACACAAACACACACACACACACACACACTTCCCTCAAACAGCCTTACCCATCCCAGAAGGACCTCCGCTCACCAAGGGTGGAAAGATCAGCAGAGATCCCTTGAAGGAGACATAGCTCTGAAAGGCAGAAAAATGAAATTATTCATTCTTTATAGCTGCAGGAACTCTTCAGTGTGAGTATTCTATTGACAGTGTCTCTGCAGGGTGCTAAAAGAGGAAAATGCAAATTACCTAACCCTGAGCAAGCCACTCAGACAGAGGGTTGTATCTCTGATCTCTGAAAGAACTTTCCATTTCTGCTATACCTTCTTTTCTAGAATTTAGTCACATGACTAGCTACAAGGGAAACTAGGAAAGTTGTTTTTAATTCCAAGTAGAAATCGGGGATCCTCTTACGAAATGGGAAAAGAAATGTTCTGCAAGCGACTGATAAACTGAACAGCGCTTTCTTGTTAAGAATGTTTGCAGTCTATGTTTCCCTGCCCCGCCCCACCCTCACCCGGCACGTCACTCCCTAAGTATTACTCTGTCCTGCGGTAGGGAGACCATGACTTCAATTTTGTGAATGTCACATTTACATTTGAATCCCTGACAGTCAAGCAAAGGGGGCTTGTATCGTTTAGTGAGCACCAACTATGGGCCACTTTCTACGGTTACTATTTATCATAACTTATAACATATTGCTTATAAGGCATGTTACCCCCATACATTTCCAGCTAATAGTGGGTCGAAAGGTCTGTCAGTTGCTGAACCAAATTGACTTGGCTAACTCCTACGTCTCATCTGTCCAAACCAAAACCACTCCAGGATCTCTGGTCTGTGCTTGCAGGGTTTCTTGGGGTTCTTTGTGATGTGGAAGGGGATGGAGAAGAGTGTGAGGTGGACAGGAATCTAGCCCCTCTGTGACTCTTTATCAAGGCCTCTTCCCTTTTGCTTTTCTTGAAACAAATTTGCCTAGCTCCCAGTCTTTAGAAACCATGGTGGCTTAGCATGCTGACCTCAGTGGTGTCATAGAAGCCTTCCTGCCAGCCTGCAGCTCCCTGGTGTTGGGTCCTTCTCGCTCCCCCACCCCCACCCCACCCAGGCCTTTATTAAAACCTTCCCTTTCTCAGAGGAGTGCTTGGTGTGCGTCTGAAACTACATCCTGGGTGAGAACCACTGGCACCCAGCTTTCTCTTTAGTGTGTTTGACCCAATTCATAAATCCTGGAAGAAACCTAGAAATGGATTTCCTCCTGATGTACTAATCACAATGGTTTAAAACCACAGCGTCTGGAAAGCTACACCCGCTGCAGGCAGGAGGGGAGGGGGTGAGGATGTGCAGCCTTCCCAGCTGCTTTCCCTCTGCTGTGAATCCTTACCCCACCTTCCCACTGCCCCACAGCAGGAGCTGGTGCCTGGGCCGACAGCTCTCTGGGCTGCAGCATGGGATGAAGCTCCCTGGGCTTTGCTGATTGATGGTCAGGTGAACATTTGGGGAGCGTCTGTTTCTCATCTGAGATACACTCTGCCAGAGCTATGAAAGGTTCCCCATAACAGAGCTTCCGGCACGTGCTATAGAAATTCCCAACCACAGGCATTCTCCTAGAGTAGAAGCAAAAGTAAAATGTATCTGCCATTGTTGTTACAGCTCAAAAGTTTCCTGTGGGCTGGGGTTGGCTTCCGTGAGCTCTGGCGTCAGTAAAGGAGACAGTTCTGCTAGAGAAAGCGTGAGAATGGGGGGCCTCACAAGAGGGCTGGGATCTGTGGAGGCAAGACAGGGCTTCCTCATTGTGGGGAGATGAGAGAGGGGGCAGGGATGATGCAGGAAACCACAGTGAATGGTTTGGGGGTCCATGTCAGGCAGGTGGGGCTTTTTGGTTATAGTGATTGTAAACCACACTTCTCTGAGCAAGGGGATGAGCCGTCGGTGGTAGGGAGTTAGGGAGCTAAAACTACTGGATATTTATTGAATGCCATAGAACACTGCTTAGCTTTGGGGCTAACTCTGACCTTTACAATCTTATCCTGTTTGATCCTTGCTGCTTTTACTAGTAGACAACTAAGAGACTGGGGTGTTCTGGTCCGCAGATGTCCACTGAGCACCTAGGCAGGGACTCTCCTCAGGTCTGAGGATGGTGCTGTGAACAAGGCAAAAGGATCTCATTTCAGAGAGATCTATCTCAGCACGTTATTGTGATACTGCTGGAGGTGGAAAAGTGTGGCCTGCCTGGGCGATATTGGAAGGGGCGGGGCTGCGGGACAGTGCTGGAAGAGGTGGGGCGGGGCTGCAGGACAGTGTTGGAAGGGGAGGGGCTTTGG
>NW_022196909.1:9116211-9156717 GCF_008632895.1 Mastomys coucha
GGACAGTGTTGGAAGGGGAGGGGCTGCTGTGACTATTGGATGGGGAGGGGCCGAGGGACAGTTCTGGAAAGGGCAGGGCTGGGGGACCACCTCATCTTGGGAGTCAGGAAAGGCTCCAGTGTGATGGAACCCACTGAAATGAGACTTGGCATTTGAGCCCTTAGAAGGACAGGTGTCTAGAAGCCCCTGGTGGAGATCACACTGCGTCATGAGAAGTGGGTGGGGGCTAACAGTGTCAGTTTCTGACTGAGAAGGAATGCAGCCCAACCTGGCCTGCTGGTCCTTAGGGACATCTTCTGTCCTGTTGGCAAGTCAGCTTGTTGTGAAGGATTAATACAACAGACAAAAAAAAAAAAATCTGATTAAAATCTAAGAAAGGACCAGGGTTTTTCCTCTCCTGGTCTCTGTCACCTTGTAGTATCTTAAAAGCTGGAACTGAAAAAAATGTAAAACAACAAGGTTTCAAGCCAGATTCTGCTTAGATTGTGGGCTAGCCTGGGTACTTCACACTCTACATAGCCTTGGACACACACCTGAGGCCTTCAGAAGTATTACTTATTGTCAGCAGTCTGCTGTGCACTGGGTCCCGTGGTGCCTGAGGTTGAAGGGAATACAGATACACATGCAAACACACTCACACACACACTCACACGGCACTCTGGAGAAGTGCAGAGCCCTGCACAGCTGTGGGTGGTAGGGATCTCTGACTCCTGGCTCATTCTGGCTCACCACTCCCTGGTTCCACTCTCCCACTCTGTTAGCTAAAGTTTCTCCTGAATTATGAATGAGCAAAAGGCAATTATGTGTGTGCTCGTGGAGATGCGTAAGAGGGAAAGAGATTTGCAGATGTGGTATGAGCACCGTGCTTTAGAAGGCACCGGCGGGATTGCATTTCAGCACCGTGTCTGTCGGTGGTCTATTTTTCTGCTAACCATGAATTCAGCTTCAGAAGCAACAAGATTTAATTATGTACCCATTCACCACCGGATCTCACTTTTCATGGTTTAATGGCCCACGGGGAGCGACATGGCCAAGCACGGCTTCCCCAGTGCTAGACGGCGAGTGCTTTGCACACTCCGTCCGCATAGGAGCAAGATTTGTTCGATCCATCCAATCTTGTTGGTCTGTCACGTCTGCCCGCAGCCCCTTCCTGTATCAGACCCATCCGTCTTCCCGACACCTTCCCCAGCAGCTGGCTGGAGCAGGGAAGCAGTGGTGTGTTGGGTTTTCTCTGTGAGCACAGACCTGCACCAGCTTTGCAAGCCCACTGCCGAAAAGTTCCATTTTCCTTCTCTGGAGTGAATGTATAGGCTTTGGATGAGGAGCAACTGCCGAGGTGTGACTCAGCTTGCCTGTTGCCCTGCCTCCCACAGAAACACCCGTGAGCCAGCCTGGCTGCTCTTCCACCATCCTGTAAAAGGGGAAATGCCCACAGCTGGCACCAAGTCCCAGGCACGGAGAGCACTTGCCTCAGTGTCTCAACTGTCTGTTCTTTACAGCCGTCCCTGAGAACACTCTCAAAGATGACCAGGTTCATCTGTTCATCTCTTCTGTTCTGCTGTAGACAGCGTCCGCAGTTCCTGACCTCACTCAAAGGACTGCAGGACCCTGGGCAGGATCTTATCAGTGGGCCGGACTTCCCCTCCTTCCTGCCAAGAATAGGAAATTAGATTTGACCTCTGCTCTCATCCCTGCAGAATCATTCTTGGACTAAAGGCTTCCCGCCTTTGTAGTCCAGACATCTATTACCACCCTGATTAACAGCCATGCTCCCGTGGGCGGGCCCCGAAGACAGATTTGATTTCTCTGCTTCTTCCGCCCCACGTTGAGTGCAGATGTCTTTAAATGGAGTAAAAATAATCTTTCACTGGCGGGCATCAGCATCCCAAAGGCTCTAAGGAGTGTTAGCAGGTTCTCAGCGAGATGCCTGGTGCCACACCACCTCATGGGACCCTTCCATGCCCAACAAGGAAAATGCAGGGGAGAACAAAGCAAAACTCAAACAAAATCTAGTTCTCAACTAGGACAAATGCAGAAATGAATATTCACAGGTATATCAAGAGTGGGGAGGGGAGCATTGCCTTAAGACTCAGGGAAGGTTGGCAGGCACCAGCTTCTTAGCTCCGAGAATTTTCCTGTAGGGCAGTTGCTTTTTAGAATCTTAGAATCTTGGCCTTTTTTCTAGCCTGGAAGTAGCGGTAAGTATCACTCACACAAAGCTAGCCTCTTTTGCAAAGCGTATTGATCCATCTCACAGTCATCAAATCCATGCTTCAAGAATATTTATTCTTTGCTCAGCTGTGGAGGGGTCAATGTAATACATGACCCTTGTAATGAGAGAGCTTGGGTTGCATATTGCTCACCAAACACCTTTCCCAAGACTAAACCATGGGAAGGGCTTGATACATGACTGTGAAATAAACCTAGGAGGATCCCTGGGGAGTTGTAATCTAAAGTACAGAAAGGTATGCAAGGAATTATATGGGAAGCATTCACAGAGAAGGATAAATAAAGGTCAGATGGAGAGGCCAGTGACAGCAAGAAGGGTGGCCTCTGTGTTCACGAAGGGGTCTGGTGGCCCCTGGGCTGGCATGCACTTGTGTTCATGTTCTCTCAAGATCTGGATCAAAGGCAAATTGTCTTCCTGCCTTGAGACCGCAGGCGTGCCCTCCGTTCCTAGACCGTAGTTCATTCTACATACAGTCAAGTTGACAACTGAGAATAGCCATCACAAGCAGTATGCCCAGAGGGATGTGCAGGGAGCCTCTTAAACGCTGTAGAGCACCTGTGGTAGGTTGACCAGAAGGCCCGGTGCTTGCCCACTTCAGTACCTATAGCCGCCTCTCTGACTGAAGAATGTTATCGTGATCTAAGACGCGTTGCAGTCAAATGACAAGCAAGGGAAGGTCCAGGATTTGTCTCTAGGTCTCCTGGCCCAATGTCCTTTCCTGCCATCTAAGAAGGAAAGGTATGACTTGGAGACACAGTGCATAGGCAAGGGGGACTCAGAGGGACCTGGAGTGTTAGAAGCATACAGACAGAGCTTGGTCTTAGGGACAGCCTGAGGCAGTGACAGTCACATGCTAGATAGGAGAGAGCAGAAGCAAGGAGAGCCACGGGAAAATCATTGTGGGGTACATTGCAGGTATATTTCTGACTTCCTCATTTTTGTGAATAAACACCGGAAGGGGTAAGGGACCCATCTCAGCTCACAGTTTGGGAGTGACTGCCCCTCATGACAAGGCAGCCATTGAAGCAGACGCTGCTTGAGATGGGACAGTGGGGCTTGATCAGTGCCAGGTGTGCCAGAAAGCTGACAGAGAGGAGACCATGTGTGTGCTTCCCTGGTTGTCTTGGTTATGGATTCTTTGTGTGATAAGACACCATGACCAAAAGCAGCATAGGGAGGAAAGGGTTAGTTCATCTCACAGTGTGTACTCCACCATCCAGAAAAAAATCATGGTGGGAATTCAAGGCATGACTGGCTTGTACCTGGTGGCTTGCTCTGCTTGATTGATTGATTTCTTCCTTCCTTTCTTCTTGGATTTCTTTTTCCTTCCCTTCTTCCTTCCTTCTTCCCTTCCTTCCTTCCTTTCTTCCTTTCTTTCCTTCCTTCCCTTTCTCTTTCTTTCTTTCTTTCTTTCTTTCTTTCTTTCTTTCTTTCTTTCTTTCTTTTGTTCTTTCTCTCTTTCTTCCTTCCTTTCTTTCTTTCTCTCTTTCTCTTGTTCTTTCTTTCTCTCTTTCTTTCTTTCTTTTTTCTTTCTTTCTCTTTCTTTCTATTTATCCTCTCACATAATACTAACTGCAGTTTCCCTCCCTCCTCTCCTCACACTCCCTCTTCTATACCTCCCCTCTCCCCCAAATCCACTGCTCCTATGTTTCCCTTCAGGAGAGAGCAGGCCTCCCAGTGATGTCAACTGATTGCAGTAAGTTACAATATGCTGAGGCACAAATCCTCGTGGATGAGGCAACCCAGTAGGAAGAAAGGGGTCCCAAGAGCAGGCAAAAGAGAGATAACCTTGACTCCCACAAGAGCACCAAGCAACCATAACACACATCAGAGAACCTAGTCCAGACCATGCAGGCTCCATGATTATTGCTTCAGTCTCTGATGCCCTATGAGCCCTGCTCAGTTGATTCTGTGAGCTGTGTTCTTGTTCATGTTCCCCGACCCCTCTGGCTCCTACAATCCTTCCTTCCCTTCTTCTGAGGGATTCCCCGAGTTCAGCCTAATGTTTCAACCTGCTTTCTTTTAGCACCCATGACCACCAGCCCAGAGGTTGCAGTGCCCACAGTGAGCTGGCTGGACCCTCCCACACCAATTGTTCATCAGTCAAGACCATATACTATAGGCTTGCCCACAGGCCAGTCGGGTGGGCTCATTTTCTCAATAGAGGTTCCTTCTTTCAGAATGATTCTAGCATATACCAAATTCACATAAATCTAGCCAGCACACTAACTTTCCCCACCAGTACATCATTCAGTGTGAGGCCCCATCCTCTGGAGTGGTACTGCCCACATTCAGGGTGGGTCATCCCTCCTCTCTGAAAATGCTTCCCAGAGTTGTGTCTCCTGGGCCATACTAAGTCTAGTTGCACTGACAGTACAGAGTGGTATGAGTTTACCAAAGATTCAGCAGGGGTGGCAGGGGGAAGGGCCAGCAGGAAAGCCACTCTCCCAAGGATTCCTAGGAGCCCAGTGCTAGGGACAAGGGAAGTAACACCACCTTCTTCCAAGAGCAGGTATGGACAGACCAGACATGCACAGACAGACACCCCTCCCCCCAGTGCTGCTGGAGGTGTAAGTGGTAGATTAGCCATTTGGATTGTGCAAAGTCCAAAAGTGGACACCCACCTCTGTTCTGCCACACTGTCGTCTCCAGAGGACACAGGAAGGGCCCAGCAGTGCTCAGCCCCCAAGCTACAGAGGGGTTCATTTGCTTACCATTCAGCTCGCCAGCCTCAGGCCCCGACAGCTGTCTATAGCCCACAAACACAGAACTGGACTGAACTTTAGCTAGGGATTTTGAACCAGAATTTCAGTTTATTGAGGATGAGAGCTCTCCCAAGCCTTCTTCCACAGACAGCACAGATAGACCAGCCACTCACAGCATCTACCTGTCACAGAGACACTTGGCCCTGCCGTGGACTTCAGAGCACTAAGGACTCCTTCCGGACAAGCTAGGGGTGGGTAAACTTGGTATGCAGATGGGCACTGAGTTTCACTGGCTCATGGTCCCCCTCCTCTGCTCACTCCTTCCAGCCTCGAGTCCCTCTCCAGAGCTGCAGGATACCAGGCGACCAAGCAGCAGAAACCCTTCTACCTGGACTGTGGAGGACGTGGTCTGGTTTGTGAAGGATGCGGATCCTCAGGCTCTGGGGCCTCACGTGGAGCTCTTCAGAAAGCATGTATGAAAGTACTGGGTCTGAAGGGAGGGCCAGGGAAGGAGATGCATAGGAGAGAGGAGTTAAGGAGCCTCTGAATGCTGGCGATCTAGACTAAGCTCTAGCAGTGCCCTTAAGTGAGCCAGAGATGAAAGAAGCAGAGGCAACCATAGGCCTGTCAGAGCAGAGCAACTGACGGATTTGTGTTTGTTAAGAGATATGTTTCTCTTCTCTTCTTTTTGTTCTTAGGCCTTGCCTGCTTTTCTGCCAATCCATCCATCCATCCATCCATCCATCCATCCACCCATGCATCATCCACCACCTATTCACCTACCAGCTTGTCTGTCCACTTGCCCATCCATCCATTATCCACTTACCCACTCATCTATCTGTCCATCCATTCATTCATCCAACCATCCACCTACCCACCAATTCACCCATCTATCCACCCACTTGTCCATCTGTCCACCTGTTCATCAATCATCCATCTTTCTATTCATCTATCTACCCGCCCATCTACCCAGCCAGCCAGCCAGCCAGCCACCCACCTGTGAACTCATCTCGAGCACCCTTGCCTGCAACGTGCCTGGCAAACTGTGATCTGGTGTTCTTACTGTTTAGACCAGCGGTTCTCAGTCTTCCTAATGCTACAACCCCGTAATACAGTCCCTCATGTTGTGGTAACCCCCAATCATAAAGTTATTTTTGTTGCGACTTTATAACTAATTTTGCTACTGTTATGAATCAATGTAAATGCCTGTGTTTTCTGATGGCGACCCCAGAGAAAGGATCCTTTGACCCCACAAAGGGGTCGTGACCCACAGGTTGAGAACCACTGGCTTAGAGGGTTCAATGAGAAAATACACATAAATACGTTACATGAGGCCTCACTCATAGACACAGCCTTCGTGTAAATGTCATTATCATTTAGGCTCTTCTGAAATGTACAAAGATAGCAAATGGGGTGAACGGTAAGAATTACTGTGGTTTGCCCAGCTTATGATACTAATTCTGGATTGGTGGTATAGACAAGGGACAGCGCTTATCTTTATTTCTGTGGGTCTGGAGCTTGAATGGATCTCAATGGGCTAAGATCCAGGTGTTGGCAGGGATACATTCTCGTCTAGGTATTCTAGGGGCAATCAGCTTTCTTGCCTTTCCCAGCTTCATGACCCTCTTTTAGAGCCAGGAACATCAATCCTCAGGCTGACCTGTCCATGGCTCCGTCTTTTTGTTTTTGGTTTTTGGTTTTTTTTTTGAAGATTTATTTATTTACTATATGTAAGTACACTGTAGCTGTCTGTTCTGTACACCAGAAGAGTGCATCAGATCTCACTACGGATGGTTATGAGCCACCTTGTGGTTGCTGGGATTTGAACTCAGGACCTTCTGAAGAACAGTCAGCGCTCTTAACCGCTGAGCTATCTCTCCAGCCCTGTGGCTCTGTCTTTAGTTGGATGACATATATATGAGATAGTAGGCATGCAGGGGAAGCTTTGTCTGCCTCAATCAGAAGAGGGCAGGACCCTGAAAGGTGCAAGGTGGCAGATGAGTTCCGGGAGGGGACGCGAAGAGGAGGGCCTCATGGTTGCTTGCTTTAATTGTTCCCAAGAGCTCTCCCAGAACAAGAAGTATGTGTTCTCTCTCTCTCATCTGCACACCTGCCCTTCCGTGCCCCGTGAGCACACCCAGACCTTAGCCACCATTTGGCTGCTCTGACCGTCCTCTGCCTTCCCTCCAGGAGATTGACGGCAATGCCTTGTTGTTGCTGAGGAGCGACATGATCATGAAATACCTGGGACTGAAGCTGGGACCCGCGCTGAAGCTCTGCTATCACATCGACAAGCTGAAGCAAGCTAAGTTCTAAAGGGCTGGAAAGAAAACCCCCAGACCTCCAGGTTACTGCTGCCAGACCAGCGTCCGTCCACTGTCATGAGTAGACTGTCCTCTTAAATGTCACAGCCACAAAGACTGTGTCTTTTTATAAAACGTGTGCATCCTTGCATTTTTGTAACATTCCTGGTGGCCCCTTTCAGAGACTCAACTGTGTGCTAGACTTGTCAGAAAAAATCACACAGACACACAAAAAAAGCCTATTACAGTCAATGTTCCTGACGTGTTGGTCACTCTTTATGGGTGCTATTTGTGACATGACAGAGTGAATAACTGAACGCTGTCACCCAAGGAGAGCCCTGGAGGGGAGCTCGAAAAGTCACGAGAAGATCCCTGTCCTTGCAGGGGCTGTGGGGACACCCCCAGTGGTTGGCAACCTCTCCCTGTTCTTGGGACCGATCCGCATGAGCTTCACTGGACTCAGCTCTGGAAGTTGTCTTCTGATGGCCGCCTCGCCTTGCACTATCTGGAAAACTTGAATTTTTGTTGCTGTCTTTTTTGTTCGTTTGTTTTTGTCCTCCACCCCTCCACCCTACCCCCCCATACCCCACCTCACCCCACCCCCCAACCCCCCACCCCATCCTACCCTCGCTCTCGACAAGAAAGGGGAAAGGATGTTTTCGAGCCCTAGCTACTGTAGTCCTTCCTTGCTCCACCAGAGGGCAGACTGCTAACGAGGTTTCAGGATGCACAGACTGCACGGCCGGGGCAGGGTGTTTATCTGCAAGACCTAGCTTGCACCGGGACTGGGGATGAATTCCACACTCAGCACCCCAGATTGCCACTTGGGAAGAAATCATGCTCTGTCGGGGTCCAGCTCAGACCCATTGCTTACTGACTTACTCGGTACGGATTCGGAAGCAACCATCTGCCTAAACAAAGACCTGGCGTCCCTTCCCGCCCAGAGTCTCACTGAAGCTCTGATATGATGGCATGCTGAGGGATCTTGGTGACATTTAACTATGGGTATTTCTTGAAAAAAGGTGTGGGGGGGTGGGAACTGTCTCGACAAAGTTTGAAATGGGATGTGCTGATTCCTAGTTTCATGGCTACGTTCTGTGGCTGTGTGTCTGTGGCTAATTTTTCTAGTCTTCGACAAATATGCAGACGTGTTTTTATTGGGCTCAATTCAATTTACAAATAGGTTTTTACTCTTCACTGTGAAGTAATGGGAAAAAATTGATTTTCTACTCTTAGCAGCTGTGTCCAGAGGCGGATGGAGCCACGGTTTCCTAGGCGGAAGGGGCACTTCTTCGCGGCTATTCTTTATGGAATCCTCTCCCTGGCTTTGTTTATTCTAAACGAATAGAGAACTTTCCTTAAAGGCACATCTGGGGAAAGTGAGGTTGGTCAAGCATAACTTAGGGTCTCCCATGACAATAGTATGAATTTTAGAAAGGCATCTTCTCTCGGGTTGCAGTCTGAGCAAGGTCTCTGCTGGCAAGTGTAGCCAGTGGTCCTGGTCCACAACAAGACACATGTAGGCTCTCCGATGGATCTAGCTATTGTACCAGTCAGGTAGAATGTAGGTGAAGAGCACAGGACGTATTCCATGTTGTGCTATAAGGGCCTACTTGGATGCTCCCTGTTTGTGGGAGTGTGACATGACCCTGCAAGATCTTTGTTACATATACACTGGTGGTTGGACTTAAATACAACAGAGAAGGAGAAAAATGTCCCAAAGCTTTCCACTGGATGGAACTTGATCAGGTGTGGATGAGCCTGATGTCTGTTATTGATAGCATGAGGCAGAAATGACCTTGAATTAGACCTTGGACAGATTCTTTAAGATGTTAAAGCAACGAGTGGACTCTGCCTTGAAGAATACTGTCAATGCTGGGTGCTCTGAAGTTAGATCCCATCAAACAGTTCCCATGTACACAATTGCTTGCAATGGAAGTGTGGAGATTAGAACAGTCGCTTCACACAAATGTTTGCCCTTCCCCGGAGGCTCACGGTGCCTCTTCCAGGGACACAGGCTCCTTCGTGACTGGCAGTATTAAGCTTGTCAAATGTCCTGCCTAAACTTACCCATGTCTCACTGGTGCCCCAAGTTAAAACAAGGCCAAACAAGTCAAGGGGAGGCCTCAAGTGATTTTTGAAGGAGAGCTAGGACCCAGTTCAAGTCTGTGGGGGAACTGGAGCTGTGTCCCTAGACATGATGTCTTATTTCACACGAAGCCTTAAATTAGCTCGATCGTCGGATTCCAGACATTTAAGGTTTGGCCAAACAGAACCAAGCAAAGCACCAAGAAGCAATCTCATTAGTCTTGGAATGGGGCTGCCATACCACGGAAGACCCGGCGGAACCAATTCTTCTTGCCTGTTTTTTCATACAATCTAATTAGTTGACCAAATCATCATCGTAATGCTGCAAGTATAATTAATTTTCAACCCTCTCAAAAATCTTGTCAAACAGAGCAGCTAAATAGCTTCTCATATGTAAACCATGCAAGGCCACTTCCTCTAAACAGACCTTCCAGGGTCAGGCCACAGGGCTTACCCTGGCCCACATGAGCAGGACTTGAACTCACACCTGACAGTCCCCGTGCTTGCTATTCTGGCTGTATAGCTCTGCTTCAGGTTGGAGTGGAGAATGAACACATTTTGCATAATTCCAAATTAAAGAGTGTTGGTGCTCTTGTTCCAGATGTTTCCAATTATATTTATCTGTTAAACACTTGGGGGCAGAGGGTTGGGGGGGGGGGGAATCAAGGGACAATTCTGTTGCCTAAAGTATTTTAAGTGTTTTATGAAACACATTATTCTCTTTGTGAAGATTTTAGATAAAAGATGTAGCCTGTGTATATGAGTCTATGTGTGTGTATGTGTGTGTGCGTGTGTGTGTATCTGTCTGTCTGTGCCTGTCTGTGTGTCTGTGTTTGTATCTGTGTTTGTGTGTGTCTGTCTGTGCCTCTCTCTCTTTCTCTCTTTCTCTCTCTTCTCTGTGTATCTGTGTATATATATATATGTGTGTCTATGTGTATGTTTGTCTGTGTGTCTGTATATGTCTATGTGTGTCTATGTCTGTGTGTGTCTGTCTGTGCCTGTGTGTGTGTTTGTGTATCTGTATATGTCTGTGTGTGTCTATGTCTATGTGTATCTGTCTGTGCCTGTGTGTGTGTTTGTCTGTGTGTCTCTCTATGTCTGTATGTGTCTATGTCTGTGTGTGTCTATCTGTGCCTGTGTGTGTGTTTGTCTGTGTGTCTCTCTATGTCTGTGTGTGTCTATGTCTGTGTGTGTCTGTCTGTGTCTGTGTGTGTGTTTGTCTCTGTGTCTGTGTGTCTGTGCTTGTCTAAGTGTGTCTGTCTGTCTGTCTGTGTATCTGTATTTGTGTGTGTCTGAGTGTGTGTGTGTGTGTGTGTGTGTGTGTGTGTGTATGTATGTATCTCCAGACACTGGAGTTGGAAAATCTAAGAAGTGGTTGGGAGTATAGCAGCTATGGCATGTTCTCAAATATCTTTCTAGCTTTGTAGCGTGGAGGCCCGGCACGGTCTAACCTTCCTACTGACTGGGACGGGTAGGTGTTCCCTCTCACTGCAGCAGGGCCTGTCCTGTGGACAGCTAGATGACCAGAATACTTCTGGTGCTGCCGGCTTCTTTCTCCGCATAGGCTGAGTGGAAATGCCAGATCTGAGGACCCGGATGCCTAAGAAAAGGCCTTACTGGGGAGCCCTGCCTGAAAACAGCTGCCTAAGGGTTTCGGTTATGTCTGCCAGGGAGGACTTGGGCCTGTTATTTCTCTTCCACAGGATTGCCAATTTTTTGCCCTTTCAGAAGAAATAAAAGAGCAGAGAATGCCTCAGAAAAAGCTGTGTTCAGAATTGATAACCTGGGAAGGGATGCTGTGCTGAGGGTTTGAGAATCAAACCAGAACGTACAAAATTGTACATTTCTTAGGAAAACAGTACAGTACCCATTTGTGCTCTTGCCCCTTCCCGTGACAAACCTATAACCTAACGAAGTCGCAGAACCCTTCTTTAAATTGAAATGGTTTAAATTTAAAATAATTTTTGTATGTTCTTTTTAAAAAAGATTTATTTATTTTATTTATTATATGTAAGTACACTGAAGCTGTCTTCAGACACACCAGAAGAGGGCGTCAGATCTCATTACAGATGGTTGTGAGCCACCATGTAGTTGCTGAGATTTGAACTCAGGACCTCTGGAAGAGCAGTCAGTGCTCTTAACCGCTGAGCCATCTCTCTAGCCCTTGTATGTTCTTTTAGGAGGGTTTTGTTGAATCTCTGAAGAAAACTGGAAATGCCCAATGTTCTATTTGAACACAGTCATCATCAGAAAGTCTCGAAGGACATTCTGATCTCTCCCTGAGAACTATTCTGGACAGAGAATACCTCGAGAGGTATTCCCAATGCATAAGCTATGGGATGTGCACTCAAAGGTTGCCTCTCCTACCTTCCCCAGTGGAGCCAGGCTCGAACTGTTTAAATCACAGATAAAGACAAGAGCTGTGAGGGAGCAGGATTTAATCGCATGTCTTGTTAAGAAGAGAGGTGCCAAAAATCCAATTCTGCTTTTTTTTTTCTTTTTAAGCATAAACACACACACACACACACACACACACACACACACACACACAAACACACTAAGAGCTGAGCCCCCATTCGGCTTTTGTGTTGCCACATGATTTTTCTCTGTTCCATGAGAGGACCAGACCGAGAACCCCTGAGGGAAATCCAGCAGATGGTCAGAGGTCCAGAGGCACAAACATTCCCGCTTCCTTCCATATTGCCAAGTTAGCAACAGCTGCTCAGGAACCCGACTCTGGGCCCTGCAGTGCTAAGGATGCTGGAGCCCCAGCCCGTTTGTGTCTTTTCCTCCGAGGCTTAGTTAGCCTCATCCCACAGGATTCCTTCATGGACAATTGGAAGCTGGGTTTTTGGAAATGTAGTATTTACTTGAAAGAGGATCACTCTTATTCACTGCCACCCGTTAAAGGTTTGGGGCAACAAGTCTGCTAACAATTTGCTTTGTGTAATTTTGTTCTAATGCTAATAAGCAACAGCTGGGACACTTCCTGTGGCAACATCCTCTGTGGTTACAGTGCAGCGAGCACACAAGACTGTCCCAAGTGCTGCGCTTAAGAGCACACACTGGCCTGGAGAGGCTGTTGCTGGGCGGCCAGCTGTACATTTTCCCAAGCCGTGCCCCTGACGAACACGCTAAACTTCCTACCCGAGACCTGGGGCTTCTCGGCACACTCTGCAAGACACCCTTTCCCAGGACAGCTACCATTGGGACCAGGAGTTGATACTGTGACGCAGGATGACAGAACAGGAAGATGACAAATACCAGGGCGGAGAACTGGCTCGGCGGTGACCAAATCACAACTCTCGATACTGAGGGGACAGCGGCATCTTTTCTCTAAACATATCCATGAACCTCTCAGACTTGCTCTGTCACCGACTTGATCACACGGCCCACGGTGCTGAGACAGAAGAGCAGTCTACCCGCGGGTCCCACTTTGGAACGAACCCACAACTTCCTTCTTCAGAAAGCTAACTGTGAAATGAGATGCTCCGTGTCGTTTTTTTTTTCCAGCAGCTGTGAGCTATCAAAGGCTACTTTCATCAGAAATGAAGCAGCCTCAAATCATGTGACATCTGTGCCTCCCCACCCAGGGCTGGACTACCTTCCCTACGATCCTGCAGAGCAGCGTCTCTGCTTGGCTTCTTCCCATCATAGGGAGTTCCCTCCCTGAGGAGCTGGCTTGTCGCTCTGTTGCACAGCTCTGGTTGTGAAAAAGATTATTTCTCAGGGAGACACAGATGCCTGTCAATCAGATACGAAGAGTCAAGGTGAAGCCAATTTTGAAATCTTTGTCTGTTTAATAGCATGTATCCACGCAGTTGCCAAATCCATACCACACACAGACATTGGCCTTTGACCTCAACACTGGGCTTCCTGTCTCTGTGACAGAAGGATGGACACCCTAGAGCTCTGTCCACAGGCTGCCGTTAGGTTTCCATTGGTATGATAAACACAGCGGAAGAGGAATGGTACGGTTGGAATATGCTTGGCCCATGGGAAGTGGCACCATTCGGAGGGGTGGCCTTGTTGGAGGAAGGGTGGGGGTGGGTATTGTGGTCCTATGCCCAAGTTCTACCCAGTGAGGAAAAGACAGACCCTCCTCTTAGCTGCCTATAAAAGATTGTCCTCTCCTGGCTGCCTTCAGATCAGATCAAGATGTAGAACTCTCGGCTCCTCCAGCACCATGTCTGCCTGCACACTGCCGTGCTTCCTGCCATGATGATAATGGACTGGACTTTTTTTTTTTTATTAGATATTTTTTTATTTACATGTCATATGATTTCTCCTTTCCCAGTTTCCCCTCCAAAAAACAAACAAACAAACAAACAGACAGACAAAAACAACAAGAACAAACCCCTGTTGCCTCCCCCTCCCCATGCCTGCTACCCCGCCCTCTCCCACTTATTGGCCCTGGCATTCCCCTACACTGGGGCACAGAACCTTTACAGGGCCAAGGGCCTCTCCTCCCATTGACGATCGACTTTGCAATCCTCTACTAAACACATGCTGCCAGAACAATCAGTCCCACCATGTGTACTCCTTGGTTGGTGGTTGAGTCCCTGGGAGCTCTGAGGGTACTAGTTAGTTCATATTGTTGTTCGTCCTGGACTGGACTTCTTAAACTGTAAGCCAAGCTTCAATTAAATGTTTTCTTTTATAAGAGTTGCCTTGGTCATGGTGTCTGTTCATGTTATATTCGGCGTGGGTACCCCACTCATGAAGAATCAGGAAGGAGGCCACTGCAATAGCAGGAGGTTAATTTTTTTAATTGAAACTAGTATACTAGGGTCACTCTGTATTTGGGACCAGAGCGACCCCAAGGAAACAAAGCTCTAAGTTTTTATACCATTTCAGAACAGAGTTGTACAGCTTACAACATGGGCTAGTTACAGTTTACAACGTGGGCTAGTTACAGTTTACAACGTGGGCTAGTTACAGTTTACAACATGGGCTAGTTACAGATTACCACATGGGCTGGTTACACTTTATCTTCTTCGTTGTTCTTTAGTTCCTATTGACCTTTCTCTTCCAGATGAGGATAAGATATGTGTGATGCGCAGGAGGGGTGGGGGAAATCCTCTCTCCAGGGGATATCTCCCAGAAATGTGTATTCCTTGGGGATGGGTGTTTGCTCTGTAAACTCTTCTAAAACCCTTTGTCTAAAGGATAAGTGGACCTCCTTGCTTTCTGGTATTTCTATGAGGTATCTCCATTTTGCTTAATTTCATTCACAGCAATAAAACCCTAACAAAGGCGAGCGACTTGGGGGAGGAGAGGGTTTGGCTTGGTTTTACTTTTCATCTTCGACTTCCACATCACAGTTCAACACCAAGGGAAGTTGGGGTGGGAACTCAAAGTGGGCAGGACCGTGGAGGCAGGAGTCGATAGAGAAGAAATGCTGCTCTTGCTGTCTTGTTTAGCCTGCTTTCTCATATACCCGTAGGACCACCTGCCCAGGGATGGTACCACCTACATGGGCAATCACTGAATTTATAGCAATCACTGAAAAGATGTACTATACACTTGCCTTCAGGCAACTTGTTGTTGTTGTTGAGACAGAGTCTCACTATGTAGCCCTAGCTATCCTGAAACTCACTATATAGACCAGGCTGGCCTGGAACTCACAGAGGTCCTGCCTGTGACTACTGAGTGCTGGGATTAAAGGCATTTGCTACCATGCCCAGCTATTAATTAATTAATTAACTAATTAATTAATTTCATGTGTATGGGTGTTTTGTCTGTACACAAGAAGAGGGCTTCAAATCCCATGGGACTATAGTTATAGATGATTGTGAGCTACCATTTGGGAAGTGAGCTCAGGAGCTCTGCAAGAGCAGTCTGTACTCTCAACTGCTGAGTATCTCTTTGACCCTTCTCCAGGCCAATCTTATGGAAACACTTTCTCAGCTGAGGGTCCTCCTTCCCAAATGACTCTATTTTGTGTCAAGTGAACATAAAACTAGTGTTTTCCTTTGAATAAAATTGCTCCCTCCCTGGTAGGCTTATATGTTTGAATGCTTGGTCATCAGAGAGTGGCACTGTTTGAAAGGATTAGGAGATGTGGCCTTGTTGAAGTAGATGTGACCTTGTTGAATGCCCAAACTAAAGCTGGGCATGATAGCGTGCCATTAATATAGCACTCAGAAGGCAGAAGCAGTAGGATCTGTATGAGTTCAAGCCCAGCTTGGTCTACAAAACGAGTTCCAGGACAGCCAGGGCTACACAGAGAAACGCTGTCTCAAAACAACAACAACAACAACAACAACAACAACAACAGCTCAAAGCTAGGCATTCTGTCTAGAAACTGTCCCGCAGTTTCATGAACTTGGGTTCTCTCAGAAGAAGGACCAAAGGACCTGAAATATAGGGTTCAAGAACAAGAGAAACACAAAGCCAAGTTGCACCCCAATCAAGGCTTCAAACTTAACTTAGGGTATTCAGAAAATATATATAGATACTTGAAAAACCGAAACTGAATCTCTAGGTTACATGATATTTGCATAACATAAACATTGCAGAAGAAGTCAGGCACCAAGGTCCCCAGACCCAGCAACTTGGAAGGTCTCCAGGCGGTAGGCGTGTCCGAATCTCAGTGTGAATTTCCTGGCAGCTGCTCCAAGGAAGAACTGACAGTCTGCAGAGAGCCTTTGTCTTGGCTCCCCAGGTGGTAGCCTCCAAGCAGAGACTGCCAGAGTCTGAAGGCTGAGCTGAAGGGGGCAGGTAACAGTATTCTGTCTCAGTCTCTTCCTGCTGCTTGCCAACCTGGGTGCAGAACTCACAGCTCCTTCTCCAGACCATGCCTACCTACATGCTGCCATGCTTCCTGCCATGATGATCATGGACTGAACCACTGAAACTGTAAGCCAGCCCCAATGAAATATTTTCCTTTATAAAAATTGCCTTGGTTACGGTGTCTCTTCACAACAATAGAACAGTGACTAACCAGCAAGGACACCAGACATATCATAGTCTTCAAATTCATCAGGCCCGTCATGGGAAGAATAGTGAAAAGAAATTCTGTCTCACCAAATGTTGCGTTCACGTAAAACAGGTAAGTTGTTCATGCTTAGGTGGCCACGTGCTACACTAAGCATGAAAAAGGCACTCAGAGATGGTGTGGCCCTGTGTCGGTGATACAAGGAGCTAAGGATGCTTTTATTTGGATTAAAAATGAATAAATAAATAATTCTGTAATTTATAATAGGAAAGGAGACAGTCTGCTGTAGATTTTTGAAGGAGTAATGAGTACCAGCAAGGCACCTTGCTGACTACTAGACCTGCTTTCTTATTTTCTCCCAACAGTACTAGATTTTGTTTTTAAACTTTAACACAGGAAAGGAAAACAAGGACCATTCCTGAGAACATGAACAGGCGGGTGAGCAGGCCTTGCCTGTGCTTCAGAGCTTAGACTGTTCCCTAAGCGGTGGCTCTCTCTACTGAAAACAGAAGTGCCACCGAGACAGGCTTGCACTCAGAAGGGATTGAGCCTTCGCTTGCTCATTCTAAGGCTTAGCCTGTTCCAGCATCCATCTTTCTGCCTTAAGGCCTCATTCTGATTGGCTTTGTGCGTGGTGGCAAGAATTGCAGAACATGAGCTGATTGTTTTCAAGATTATTGTGTTTGTTGTTTTTATAATTTAATTTTTTTTGGGGGGGGGTCGGAATCTTGATGCTTAGCCCAGGCTAGCCTTGGGCTCACAGTCTGACCTCTGCACCCCCCTGCTCCTGGTGCTGAGATTATAGGCATAAGTCATCATGCACAGCTACAGTGTTAGTTTGAAAATGCTTTTTTCTTTTTTCTTTCTCAACCCATGATGCCTCTTCAAAATGATCGCTGGGTTGAATTCTCCATGGGGCAGACTTTTCTCCTTTCTCTGTGACAGACACTCCTCAAGCTGGCGAGGAGTACCCGGTACCCAGGAAGAGGAGAAGCAACCACTACCTACCCTTTCCTGATCTTCACTCGCCTCCTCCCTTGAGAACAGTTCTGAAATAAAAAGGGCTACCTAACCTCCCTAACTCCTTGCCCATCCATACACGCGTAAGTAGTTACCGGGGAGCCTTGAAAGTACAATCATGTGACTGAATTTTTTGCAAAATCAAAAACTCGAGAGTGTTTCACCTTGAAAGAAATCACTTGAAAAGCCTAGGCATGTGTACCAAGGATGTGGCATTGCTCAGAATATTCTTCGGAGCTGGTCTTTAGAAAGACAAGCCACATTCTTTCCAAGCATTTGTGAGGGACAATAAATCCCTCACAGCAATGCAAAGCCACGAAGGTGGAGTCTGATGATGCAGGAGGTTCCAGGTCTAAAGTTCTGTGTCTTCACTCAGGTTAGTCTGGCTTTTTCTTGTGTGTTTCCTCACTTGGTAAGATAGTTTGAGCAACAACAGTTGTTGATTCGCTTGTTGACACAGCATTGTTATTTTCCAGTTGTTGGATTGAGGTAGAAGCTGAGAAAACTCACCTCAGAGACCAAAGCTTAAAAATGAAAGTTTTTCTGTGCACGAAGGGAGGTGGCCAGTTTGGGATCTGAATGAGCCTCATCTCTGAAGGAAGATTATACAACATTTTTATAGGATGGGGACACAAAGTGGGGGAGAAGCATGGTGACCTGTTGCACTGACTAATCATACTTTGACACAGGGGTTAAGCAAAGACCTTAACATTGGTGACTGGGTTTTATCCTGGTTTCGGGGTCCTTGAGTCAGCTTCTGTAGTCAAGTCCCCTCCTGGACTCTAAGAGTTTGGAATGCTAAGGGAACAAAGGAATGGGCAAGTTGCACATAGTCAATTAAGTCAAGACAGGCAGTACGTTCGTAACTTGTATGCCTCAGTTTAGGTAACGGGATAATGGCATCCTCCCTCTGTACATCCTTTACTGGTTAACAGACAAGCACGAAACATCTGGAGAAGCAGGATAGGAGTCGGTTCCCTGAACTAAATTTTGTTCCTACCAGCAAGAGACAACTTGTTCCTGAGATAGCCAGACTCAGGAAACAGTCTGCTAACATAATTTGTAGTGAGAATTCTGGAATTTTTGTTTCTTAAAAACAAAACAAAACAAAAAATATTGTAAGAATGTGCTTTTGTTTGAATCCCAGATGTGGGGATATGAGGCTGCTTCAAAGCAGCTGAGCGTGATTTGTCTCGTGCTCTAGTAGAGACATGGTTTTGCCACCTATGGATAGTTTCTGCGATTGTGTGATATTTGGAATTCTGGGAAATTTTGAGAGGGTATTGAAAGGCTGGAGAATCTTAGAATGTATAATGTATAACTTTTACCTAAAAGCAGGCATGGAAAACCTCTGCCACAAGCCAAAAAAAGGTGGAGTAGCTAGTTCTAGGAACTTTGCTAATCCAGAGCCTCAGGGCTCTGGTTCCCGATACCTGCCCCTCCCTGAATGATCCACTATGAGGGCGGAACTAAGAATGAAGGTCTAGTGGTTTATGAGACTCTCCACCCTGCAGACCGATAGATGAAGATTGCATTCCTAGAATGAATGTGTTCCCCTCCCTAACTGAATACCTTGGTCAGGTCCCTCTGAAATTTTCCACTGTTTCTATGTCCTGATTTCCTTGGTAACCCTCTCCCCGCCCCCAGCCTGTGGATGTTCCCTTAGATATCCCACACTTCTTGTGTCCGGCGTCGAACTCTGGCCAGCATGGTCATGAGATCGACCCCGGCGTCGAACTCTGGCCAGCAAGATCATGAGATCGACCCGGTACCGGTATCCCCAATAAACCTCATGTGATTGCAGCAAGTTCGTTCTATCGTGAGTCATTGGGTGGTCGGGTCATCCCGAGACTTGAGTAAGGATCTCCCCAGTTCTGGGGGTCTTTCAGTATATACATGCAGCCGGGATAGGTGGGACTGTGGGTTGTTGGTTTTTCGGGGGTTGGTGGTGGGGTGTCTTAGTTAGGTTTTTCAGCTATGAGCAGATACCGTGACCAAGGCAACTCTTATAAGGACAACATTTAATTGGGGCTGGCTTACAGGTTCATTATCATCAAGGTGGGAACGTGGCGGCATTTAGGCAGGCATGGTGCAAGAGGAGCTAAGAGTTCTACATCTTCATCTGCAGGCTGCTAGCAGAATACTGGCTTCCAGGCAGCTAGGATGAGGGTCTTAAAGCCCACACCCACAGTGACACACCTACTCCAACAAGGCCACACCTACTCTAATAGTGCCATTCCCTGGGCTGAGCATGTACATCACAGGGGGTGTTGGTGGTGATTGCTGTTTTTTTTTTTTTTTTTTTTTTTTTTTTTGTAGTCTTGCCCAAAAAAGAAACAAAAGGAAACAAATTAGATTCACGGATCTCTATCTCTTTCTCCCCTCTATCCTCTCCTATCTAGTGACAGAGGGTGAAACAGGGGTAGGTGTGGCACACACACAGTAGCTCTGTTGAGACATGAGCAGTATTAAATGGCTGAATCTAAGTAGAGGGCAATGGTGATACATTTCCTGGCCTTTCCCAGCACAGTCCCCACCCCAGAAATCCTTCTGACCTAGGTGTCCTGTCTTCAGTGCTGACTGGACAAGAGAACTCCCAGAATGCTCTTGGACACTAGTGTACTTCCTGAAGATGGTAAGAGGTGGTCTACCTGAGAGAAGCAAGTCATCCAGGTCACCCAGCACTTGACCTTCATCCAGCACTTGACCTTCAAGACTGAATGGGATGTAGGCTAGTTAGATGAGCACTGTCCTTCTGAGGCCCAGGGCAACCAAAGAGCCATGAGGTCTTTCCAGGGGTCAATTTTTTTTTCTTTCCCAGGGACTAAATATCATTCTGTTAAAGTGTGAGAGAGTTTGGTGGACTTAGATTTGGTTATTGTCCATTCTTTCTCAGCCACAATATTTAATTTTCAGTTATTGTTTAACCTTATTTTTGATTTCTTGGGAATTAAGAGAAAAAAGACAGCTCCTCTTTAAGAAAATGTAAAATATCAGTTGCATTATAAAGCAAATATTTTTACTTTATAGATATTGGTTAGTTAGCCTATTGCTCTCATTCTGTACAGAGAAATAATTATTAATATTAATAGAGGTTTCATACTTTAACTGCATCTGTGAATAAATTTACTTTTAAATTCTCTATATGTGCAAGAAAATTAAATGAATCGATTCAATACAATCTTTTCATCATAATTATCTTCTATTTTTTCCTTTTCACCAGCAGGGACAATTTTTTGTTAATTAAGTGCTATTGTAACATCACAAAGCTTCAGGAGGCCATAGGTGCGGGGGTTTTCCTCCAGCGCCAGGATGAGGGTGTCATTGTGTGACAAGCCTCTTACTGAACAATGAGGGAGTGTGGGCACTGGAAAACCCAGCTGCCTGAGCCACCGAGGTGGAGCTGAAGCTGATTGAAACATTATGGCTTTTGTTTTGTAAACTGACAGGTTCATTTGCAGATTCTTCAAACTTGGCCTTTGTTAATCTCCTCTTTATTCTGCTTCGTTCCCCCTGAGCCTACTTGGGAAACTGTGTGATCTCACTCTACCTGGAGCTGGCTGCTGCACACTTCCCTTGCAGCCTCGTCCTTCCTTCCTTCCTTTGCGGAGCTGCAGGGAGCAGACAGGAACCAAGGGCACCAGAAGTCCACCTTCCACCTCAGTGAGAAGCCAGCCAATGTTCCCAGTCCTCTCTGTTAGGAAACATAATGGGGTGAGGAGGTCCCTGGGGTGGGGGGACCATGCCAAGGTGTCCCTCTGAGAAGTAATGCCAAACAACAGATCTAGTATCAAGGTGTCTTATTAGGGGGAAGGGAGGGAGTGATGAATGGGCATGTAGACATGCTCCCTATATGGTCTTTCCTCTTTTCTGATTAAAGACTTAAGAAGAGTGTGTGTGTGTGTGTGTGTGTGTGTGTGTGTGTGTGTGTGTGTGTTGAAGTTGGGGACTTGAGAAAATGCTGAGCCAGTTAAAGTTTGTGCATCATTTGTTTGTGTGGGACATGGGTGTGAGCATGACCTGGAGAATTACTCTAAAGCAATAGTGTTTTCTCTTCATGTGGACCCAGTGGGATCCTGGGGCATTGCTGTAATCCCAAGTATCATTTGAAAGTGCTTGTGAGGAAGAGTGGAGCTTCCTGCTTGAAGGCGGGGTGGCTTGGGTGCTAACTTAAAACAAAACAAAACAACAAAAATCAAAACCCTTATGGATGTCATTTTACAGAATAAGCAGCGGTGAGTAGCTTTCCTAGGAACACTGAGCAGTATTTGCAATGGAGAAAGAGCCCTAAGGCCTGTCACCTAGGGGCAAGGACTTCACCTTAATTTCTGCTCTGTGCAAGCATGATGTAATCAGTGTTTCCCAGCACTGGTACAATCCTCTCACCTCACAGTGTTCCTATGTAATTGTGTCACATAATGGGAAATTGTAATAGGCAATTTGGTTGTGTAATTCAGTTTGCAAAGCATGCAAACACGAGATAACTGGGTTATATGCAAATGGGCATTACACTAAGGTGCAGAAAACAAAGGGGAAAGATGTTGTGTCCAAACTTAGAAACAGCTTGAGCTCTGTTGCTCCTGGGCCTCGAGGTGAGGAGTTTATTAAAGTTATTTATCCTCTACTTTGCTGTCATCACATGGGACTCCTGCAGACACACTTGGTGTGAACATGCTTGCGTCCTTACTGTGTGTGCTTGCCAGTTTCTCGTAGGTGAGGAGCAGGTTGCAAGCATGGCATGCTCTTTAGTTCTTAAGGATATATTTGTCTTCGTGGTGGACAACGTCTTAATGTAAAGGCCATAGTCTATTAAGATTATTAAGATTTGATGTTCCAAAGCTTTCTTATATGCTGTTTGTAACCTTTTCTTCTTGGCCAATGAGTTCATTATTTAGAAGACTAATTTTATGTTTTAACGCACTCTTAAACAGTAACCAGTCAGCGCATTAGAGTCAGATGTATACAGTGTGATAGAATACTACTGGCCCTGATTACTTTAATAGTATGAATGTAGAGGTGTTTTGTTTTGTTTTGTTTTGTTTTTTTTGGTTTTTCAAGACAGGGTTTCTCTGTGTAGCTCTGGCCTGGAGCTCACTCTGTAGACCAGGCTGGTCTCGAACTCAGAAATCCGCCTGCCTCTGCCTCCCAAGTGCTGGGATTAAAGGCGTGCACCACCACTGCCCGGCTGAGTTTTTTTTTCGAGGTACGTGATTTTCATTTTTAACGAGTAACAGTTCCTAGTGCCGTGTGTCATCAAGTTGGGAGGAGGAGCCAGGCATAAAGTCTAAAGTTGGGTATGATTACGTTTTCTAAATCGTAAGATTTCAAGCCGATGCAGCTTGTTTTCTGTTCGTGCTGTACAATAGCAAATAGCTCCTGGACGCTGAGGCTGCGTAGCCTTTATATGATCCACTATCTAGTCCCCGCTGCCTGGGGCAGCATCAACTGGGCTCCAGGCAGCCACTACTCCGGCTCACAAGCGCTTACTAAAGGATTCCAGGGCCCTCCGTTGAGCCCAAAATCACTTCTAAGCTCATATTGACCCCCCCCACTCCCGAAGCCGAGGCGCAAATTGGATGGGTAGCCTTTTCTCGGGTAGCCATGACGTGCCCTCCCTCACAGGCCTGCAGAACCCTTTTCCAAGCCTGCCCCCTCCATCAGGTAGCCAAGCTCTGAAAACCGGCTTACGTCCTTATGACAGATGTACCAATGGGACTATTTTTCCTATCAAAGGGCAATGGGCGGAAGAATCCCGACATGAATATTATGGTTTATATGTCAAGTTTGAACCTGGATGCGGCCCTCCAAACACCTCAAATCATTCAGGCCTAGAAAGGAAGGAGCCAGCTCCATTGCCTGAACCGGAGCAGTTATACAGGGTGGATGATTTGACCTCCTGGAGGGAGGGTGGGACTAGGCATGGTATAGCAAGTCTGGAAGCTGACCTTCAAGTTCGCGCACGCCTCCATCCGCGCATGTGTGTTCAGTGCCCCATCTTCTCCCTCCCACTCTTCTTCCGGTCATCTCTCCTCTACACTCTCTGTCCTTCTTTTCCTTCCTCATATTTATCTTTTTCTTAAAGACAGGATCTCATTGTACAGCACGGGCTGTGCCCAGGCCTGTGAATCTTTTGTCACAGCCAAGGCCCCCCTTTGCTAAGATCACAGGAATGCTGATCCCTTGCCCCCTGCTTCATAAAGACAAATGGAGCAATGGAACCAAAAGTCACAAAACAAGATTTAGTTGGAGTGTTCAGGGTCCCAGCTAAAGGCCCTGAACAAGTGACTTCATCTTTCTTAGTATTATTTTAAACAAAGTTTATTTATTTTTATTGTGAAACATTCATCAGAATCAACCAGTTTGAATATTTAAAGTGCTTTGGTACATTTCTATACATTTCACTATTTGAGCAATATATTTTTCCGTTAATGTACTTAACGAGATATTCCCCCTAACCTTGTTAGCTGAAGGGGAAGGGTATAAACAAAGATCTTTAGCTTTTCCAGGATGCTCATCTCAAGATACTGAAAATAATGAAGTCACGCGATCTTCCCAGATACCAGGGGGGTCAGATCAGACAAGGCCCACATTTTTGCACCTTTACACTGTCCCAATATTCCACAGATCTGTGACTTAGCAATAAAACAGGCTTCTTGTGACTAGACTCCCATACTCCAGAGTGGGAGAGCCCACCACAGCTTTGGGGGTGGGGGCACTTATGACGAAGTTGAGGGCACAATGACGACCCACTTTAGGGGTCTCTCAGACTGTAATCTAAGCAGCAAAATATTGAGATCCAACTGGGGTGGGTTTTTGTGGGCAGGTCAGCAGATAGAATCTCCGTGAAAGGATTGTTGTTCGGTTTTGGGAATTGACAGTGTCGTCATACACATCGAACCTTCTGCTCACTAAGCACTTCCATTTATTTTAGTACTCAACTAACTCACATATTTTCCCATTCCACCTTTCATTTGGAAAAAAAAAAAAACCAACCTATGTTTTAAGGGGACTTGCTTTTCTCCTTGAACTCTTCCTTGAGGTTGATTTGATATCTATCTCCGGCCTCTCCTAACTTATGGCTAGCCTATTAGCAGATGCAATAAAATACATCGGGAGATGAAGGCTATTTAAATGAGAAATATTTCTCTGAGATCTCTGGGGATTGGAGGAATGGAAATGTGGATCTAACAGCAGTTCTATTGCTAGTTTTAGATTAACAGGTTTGGCAACAATGTTTTGTTAGCAACAGTTAATCAGTGAAACCCATTACTTCTGAAGGTTATCACTCCCAGCAAAAACTGCAAATTGCAGTTTCTTTCTCTCCCCGCTGAAGCTAACCTTCTTAAAAATTTGCATCTACAAGTAGTATCTCATTAGCAGAAGCAGGGTAAACAGAAGCGCATTGAAAAAAAAAAACGGCATTACAAACCAGGTCGATGTTTGTAATGCAGCCCCACTGGTTTTTTGGTGTTGGTGAGGACTGTGTGTCAGAGAGAGCTAGAAAATGGTGTCTTTTTCTATCACCAGTTACAGAAGGCACTGTCGTGTCCAAGTATTAATCCATAGTCTTATTTAAAAAAAAGAGGCCTGGTCAATTCAAATCTAAGTCGATGTGCTTATAGATTTGAGAGGTGGCTTTTTAGTGACCCTGGAGAGTCACTCTCTTTCCAAAGCCACCTCCATTAACCCCCATACCTCTCCCTTGTCCATGACTTAAGACTTATGCTTCCTCACCCTCTTAACCCGCCCGCCCCCCATATCTGTTGGCTCAGCTGATTTAGAAAATCCATGGCCTCATATTCCCAACTGTCCCCTGCCTGTGTTTCCAACATATTTATCCAATCCCTTTCCCGGTGGGGGCTGGGGGTGTCCAGAGAATCCAGCGAACCTCAGAGAAGGATCCAGCAGCACTAACACACCTACCTACCTAGGGGGCCTCCATTGCTCCATGTGGAGGTTGTAGCATACAGTCCACACAGCGCCCCCTGGAGGTGAGTGCTGGGGAAGCCGTTTCCTTGATGGGAAAGCTAGGGAGAAAGATCTGGGAGTCCTGAGCCTTGGAGACGTTCTGTCCCAGCCTCACCTCTGGAAGGGATGTGGTTGAACACACATCTGCATTCACTGCCCGGAGTCCCAGCTCAGCTATGAACTTTTCAGTTCAACGTTTCCCCCAATCCCACCCCACCCCTTCTGGCTCAAATAGCTCCAGAGGGGATAAATTTGAGTTTTTTCTTCCGTTGTGTGTATGTTGTGTATATATTTAGGGCCTTTGCCTCTCATAACCTGTGGCTTGTGCCGTTCTCCACCCCCTCCTGTGGGTCTGCCATGTATCCCCCACCCGAAGGATTCTGTTCTCTGGTCCAACCACCCTCTCTACACCTCCAGTCAAACCCGCTTCCCCTATTGCGTGTACCTCCGTATCCTTCCTCCACTTGGCTCTTGAAACACTGGGGAGGGGGGGCGTGTTTTATTTCCTTTTCTTGCCCCTCCGCTCTCACCCAGAGTGAGAACATCTTGTGTCTCACAGCCTTACATTTCCCACCAGGAAACATTTCCAAGGGCCTCTGTGACTTGTGAAAATTCCTTCCGAACCTGTCTCTTGGAAACAGGATGGCAGATGAAAGATTTCTTCCTTAAAATTAGACACTTTAAAGAGGCACCGGGTAAAAGGCTCTGGAAATCCAGTCTGCCTCTAGCTGAGGCTGAGGCTGCTAGGAGGCCTGGGATTCAAGACAATAGCGTGTGTGTCCAGGGTTCCCTTTCTTATGCACGCCTTCCTGCAAGGATTGGAGGTTTGAGCCTACTGGGCTAGGCTGCTGACTTCCAGTCAACTCTTTTCTCCTTCGTTGCTGCTTTGAGCCCCCTCTGGTGAGGCGTCGGGGGTGGGGTGGGGTGTCCTACTGACCTGCTGTTCTGACAGAACAGGATAGGATTTATGGCTGAGAGGCAGGTCAAGTTCCGGATGAGGTTTCAAGCAATGATTTCTCATCTGGGCATCTAATGTTTGATTATACAGCTGGGCGGTGTCCCTTGTAAGGCTGCTTTACTGCCGAGAGCCAGTCCCCAAGGTGGGGTCGAAATGGACCGGCAGAGTTCAACTGGAGCCCGGAGGAACCGCCTGGGCAAAGCCTTAGGAAACGTGGGGCCTGGAAAAGCAGCTGTCAGATTCTGGCTGAGGGTGGACGGAGGAGGCAGCAGAGCAGGGCTTCCTGGGAAGCAGATTGGCCCTGGGGGCTTCAGGCGCAGCACACCCCACAAAACGCTCCCCTTTGAGTAGCCAGCGGGCAGGTGATTAAAATGAAGTCGGAGTGGTGCCAGCCGGTAGATAGAAAAAGATTCGGCTCTCTTCAGCTTGCCTCTGAGAACGATGGGAGGATCCTCCCATTTACCAGAGGATCCAGTTCTTAGATCCTCGGGACTTTAGGCTCTGCTCCCCTTGACCACCAGGTGACGCTGTTGCTGGATGGCAAACCAGGTCACATTCTCAGCCACCTCTACCTTGTCACTTCTGGCTTGAGTTCCTTCAAGAATGTGTCTAAGAGAGGGAGTGGCCATTCTGTTACATGATTAATGATTGTTAATGTTAGCAATCAGGCACGTCCACGGCATGTAAGACTCTGATGAGCCTTAGCTTACCGGGGACTCCTGAATGGACAGCGTGGAGCCAGGAATCAATGCAAAACCAAGAGGAATTTATTGTTCCAACTAGTTGAGGTCGTCCTGCACCCAAAGGAGAAGTGGCAACCTCAAGCAGCCTGTTCGGCTAGTTTTTATACAGTTTTCAGGGGATAGAATAGAGCAACAGCCACTAGGCACAATGTGATTGGCAAAACTAGTGTAACTTTTAAACTGATTGGTCCTTAGGTTCCCTTATCTGCGGGTGGCTAACCACTGGTCAGCCCTGAGGAATGTGTCTATGAGCTCTGGGCTTCCCTCATGTGCAGGTTGGTCCCTCCTGTGTTCTGACGAATGTAATTAGCCTCATCATTCCGGAGGGGAGGGCGCCTATGTGCTCTATGACCTTTCTCTTCCAGGAGGGGAGGGGTCTGGTGGAATTCTCCAAAGTTCCTGAGCTGACCTCGTCACAGAGAGGTGACACATTCCCACTGTCACCTCGTGTTGCACGTCCTCCTGTGCATGTGTTTTATCCCCTGATAAAAGGCCCATTCCCCATCCCCCACCCCACCCAGGGCCTTCTTCCCTCTACCTCCATCAGAGGCAGCCTCTGGACCCCCTCACCCCCTCCCTGAATAAACCTCCCACTTGCTGTATGGTGTGACTTTATGGATCCTGCAGCATACATCCGACTCCTACGTCCTCTGTCTTCTACTGTAGCTCTTGTTTGGAGGGTGTTTGTTTGTTTGTTTGTTTGGTCTTTTCGAGACAGGGTTTCTCTGTGTAGCCCTGGCTGTCCTGGAACTCACTCTGTAGACCAGGCTGGCCTCGAACTCAGAAACCTGCCTGCCTCTGCCTCTCAGGTGCTGGGATTAAAGGCGTGCGCCACCACCGCCCGGTAGGTTCACACTCTTCATCCTGTGTCTGAGGCAGAGGACAGGAGACTTGCAAGCATGGTCTTGCTCCTACTCCCCCCCCCCACAACCCCCCCCTCCCCAGCCTGGACCACCTTTACCTGTTTCCTTTGGAGGTTCAGTCACTAAGGCTGTTGAAATAAACGCCCGCCAGACAGACTGGCAGGAGGGAAGACATTCAAATACACTGTCAAAAAAACAAAAACAAAAACAAAAAACAAAAAAACAAAAAACAAAAAAACAAAAAACAAAAAAACAAAAAACAAAGCTCTTGTCTTATAGGGAATGAAAGACAGTTTATTCTGGAGCCATTCTGAGTGACCATGGCCTAGAAATACAGATTTAGAAGCAGATTTACCCCGAAATTCCATGTTGTAATGTGGGAGCAGTTTTATAAATGTTGTAAAGTTTTACAGAACAAAGAAAGCCCTAAATCAAAACAAGTTTAAAATACATTGGTGGGTGCATCAGAGGGGCCGTTACAGTGAGTTGGAAGATTTTTCCATAGACCCAAGATGCTACCTGGTGACATCCTTAGCTTTTGGGTTGGTGGAAGCTAGTGGTTGGCTAAGTTAATAGATTCCAAAAGGGTTTTACCTGTTAGTCACATAGTGTTCCTACACAGAGGTGGACAAGGAATGGCTGTCTCATGACCAAGAAGCAAGCTGGGGAGGAAAGGGTTTATTCAGCTTACTTCCACATTGCTGTCGATCACCAGAGGAAGTCAGGACAGGAACTCAAGCAGGTCAGGAAGCAGGAGCTGATGCAGAGGCCATGGAGGGATGTTCCTTACTGGCTTGCTTCTCCTGGCTTGCTCAGCCTGCTCCCTTATAGAACCCAAGACTTCCAGCCCAGAGATGGCACCACCCACAAGGGGCCCTACCCCCTTGATCACTAATTGAAAAAATGCCCCACAGCTGGATCTCATGGAGGCATTTCCTCACCTGAAGCTCCTTTCTCTGTGATAACTCCAGCCTGTGTCAAGTTGACACAAAACCAGCCAGGACAGGGTTTCTATTGTTGTGGTAAAACCCCATAACTAAAGCAACTTGGGGAGGAAAGGGTTTATTTCAGTTAACACTTCTACATCACAAACCGTCATTAAAGGCAGTTAGGGCAGGAACTCAAGGCAAGAGCTGAAGCAAAAGCCATGGAGTATCACTGCGTACTGGCTCGCTCTCCATACCTTTTCAGCTTGCTTTCTTATAGCACTCAGGGCCACCAGCCTAGGCATGGCACTGCCTACAATGAGCTAGGCTGCTCCAATCAGTCATTAAGAAAATGCACCACAGGCTTGCCCACAGTCCAGTCTGGTGGGATGATTTTCCAAATGAGGTTCCCTCTTCCTGTAAGGGGTTGGTCTGATGCCACTATGTAGTTGAATGCTAAATACTAGCCTCCAAGATCTGGCTGCTTCTGATGAGATGCTCACGTATGCCAAACAATGCAATGTAAACCTTACTCTCCAAGTTATTCCTGGTTGGCTAATAAAAAAGGCTAAATAGCCTGTGGGTGAGCAGAAGAGAAGTAGGTGGAACTTTGGTTCCAGGGGGTTGAGGGGTCTCAGGTAGGGATCACAGGTGAGAGAAGAGAGGAGGAGAGGAGGTCACCATGGGTAGATTGTAAGCCATGGTCATGAGGGCTGGCTTGATGGAGCAGGAGCAGCCCAAACAATACATAGCAAGTGATATCTCAGGAATTTTGACAAGGAAAAAAAACATAGCACACAGAAAGTTGCTATCGACCCAGCTCTAGTGCTCTAAAGCTTATGATGAATCTAAAGGTTCCCCCGTGTCTTTTATTTGGGAGCTAAATGATCTGAAGTGGTGTAGAAACCCCTAATAGATAGTTAAAGGTTACAAGGGTGTGTAGCAAACTTCCAGAATAATAATAACCACATTTTCCCAGTTGGCTCTAGCGTGTGTCAAATTGACGGAAAGCTAGCTAGGCCACCTTCCTCATGTGTCACACAGGGCTGGATTGTACAAAAAGATAAAACACAGCCCAAAGTCTTCGTGAGAGTGCTTTGTGCCTGTGAGGAGAATGTGGGCTGCAGTATCTAGAGGCAAGCCCAGCCCCAAGAAATGAGACCCGCTATGGCAAAGATGTCATTTTAGTTACTTCTCACTCTCCTTCAGCAAGTCACTGGCTCTTTCCTGCCAGACTCGTAAGCCTCTGCCTTTACTTAGAGCTTTATAGGGAAGGGTCCCCAGGAGATGGATGTCTTCACTGTGTTCTCATCCCTCGGAGGCCAGAGGAATCAGTTTCCCTGAACTAGTGGGCAGTTATATAGTTCCCAATTATGATTACAACAGTGCCTTAGTTAGGGTTTTCCTGCTGTGAAGAGACACCATGACCAAGGCAAGTCTTATAAGGACAACATTTAATTGGGGCTGGCTTACAGGTTCAGAGGTTCAGTCCATTATCATCAAGGCAGGAGCATGGCAGCATCCAGGCAGGCATGGTGCAGGAGGAGCTGAGAGTTCTCCATCTTCATCTGCAGGCTGCTAGGAGAATACTGGCTTCCAGGCAGCTAAAACCAGGGTATTAAAACCCATGCCCACAGTGACACACCTACTCCAACAAGCCAGACCTCCTAATAGTGCCACTCCCTGGCCCAAGCATACACAAACAGGAAGGCCAAGCAGAGAGGTCTGGGCCCTGGGCTACCAGGATTTGGTTCTTGGCCCTGCCTAGTTGTGAGCCTTTAGATGACTTATGACAACCTGTGCTAGAAGTAAGTTTGTGTCACAGACTGTTATAAGGTACTATCAAGTTCATGTATGTCTAATACCTACTACACAGTAGAACCAGTATTAATCAGGATAACCTACAAAAGTTACTATAAGAAGCAACTCAAAGTCAGGAGCTTGGCATAAGACTTACATCTTCTTTATGTCACTACTCTGGGACAGAAGAATGTGTGATAGTGTTGTGCCAGGGAAATGTTAGTGACCCCCCAAAACACACACAGGAGCCAGTCTGATGCAACTCCCAACTCCCACCAGGTTCTTTACTCTATTCGAGCCAGCTCACCCCCACCCCACCCGCCTCAATGCACCACCATCACACAGGACAGTTTTGGTGGTGGAGGAGCCCCGAATGTCTATTGGGACAAGGCTTTATAGTAACCAGTGAAAGACCCCCAGAGCTGGGGAGACCCTTGCTCAAATCTCGGGATGACACGACCACCTAATAACTCATGAAGGACCGATCTTGCTGCAAGCGCACGAGGTTTATTGGGGATAAGCCAGATCTGGGGTTGAACACGTAGCCTGGCAGGCCACAGGGGTTCGACCCCGAACACAAGAAGTGAGGGGTATTTAAAGGGAAAAACCACAAACTGGGGTGTGTGTGTGTGAGAGGGTTACCAAGGAAACATAATATAAAAACAGTGGAAAATTCCAAAGGGACCCAACCCCTGGTTGAGTCAGGGTCATAAGTAAAACATTGTCAAGAGGAATGTGGTTTGGTCAATGCTATCTTCTTAATGGCTGACCACTATTCTGTTCCTTATTCTGGGCAATGCTATCTTCTTAATGGCTGACTGCTATCCTGTTCCTTATTCTGGGCCCTAGTTTGAGGGGGTCTCTGTGACCAACACGTTCCTGGAACTGACCAGTACACATTACAGAGATTTCCTATGCCTTCTTTAAGTAAAGGTTATACATTAATGCATTTCCATTAACATGCTTTTTCCAAATTTCTAAATTCAGTCTTTCACCAGCAAGCAGGAAATACATGTGCAAGCATCTAATTAGAAAGCTACTGTGGCCTTTAACATAATTGGCTGGTGTTGGCTGGTGCTGGGAGTCTTATCATAAACTTAACTTCTGCTCCCCTCTGCATTGGTCGTCGTTAGGCAAGGGGTAGGCTTGTAACCTGGAGTGCAGGTTTATCGGGGGAATTACCTGGAGACACTGGTCTTGTTGGAGGTGTAACCTGGAAAAATCTGCTCTTGTTGGGGATTAGCCTAGAGACTGGAGCTAGGCTCAGGTTTTGTTGGGGGGCAACTTGGAAACTAATGCTAGATATTGAAAGGCTGGAGAATCTTAGAATGTATAATGTATAACTTTTACCTAAAAGGGGGCATGGAAAACCTCTGCCACAAGCCAAAAAAGGTGGAGTAGCTAGTTCCAGGAACTTTGCTAACCCAGAGCCTCAGGGCTCTGGTTCCCGATACCTGCCCCTCCTGAATGATCCACAATGAGGGCGGAACTAAGAATGAAGGTCTAGTGGTTTATGAGACTCTCCACCCTGTCGACCGGTAGGTGAAGATTGCATTCCTAGAATGAATGTGTTCCCCTCCCTAACTGAATACCTTGGGTCAGGTCCCTCTGAAAGTTTCCACTGTTTATGTTCTGTTTCCTTGGTAACCCTCACCCTGCCCCCAACTTGTGGGTTAAATACCCCACACTTCTGGTGTTCGGCGTCGAACTCTGGCCAGCAAGGTCATGAGATCGACCCGGTACCGGTATCCCCAATAAACCTCATGTGATTGCAGCAAGTTCGGTCTCTTGTGAGTCATTGGGTGGTCGCGTCATCCCGAGCCTTGAGTAAGGATCTCCCCAGTTCTGGGGGTCTTTCAATATCAGCCTGTTAGTCTACGTGAGTTCAAACTTAGGTCAGGTTCTCCAAAATGGAATCTGAATTTAAAAGCTTTGGTATCTCAGTAGGTTATTTCTCTGCCACTGGTGAAATGAGCCAATTCAAGTCAAATTAGATTATGTTAAATACAGGTTTCTTAGGAAACTGCTCTCAGGAGAGTTCACTGGCTGCAAGGACCGAGGCCAGGGGAGTTATCTTGGGCTCTGGGGTGGAGAGGAGAAAGAAGGAAAGGGGACACTCACAAAGAGAAAAGAGAAAGAGAAGAAGAGAGAAAGAAAGAGAGCCCCAAATGTCTGGATTATACAGGGAGAAGCCTCCGGGGAAGGGTAACAGAGCCCCTGGACTGGAATTTTCAAGGTTGGGAGCAGGTTGGGGGAAGGGTATGCCAGGTAGGGACTGAGGGATGCTGGGAGAACCTGGAAGCCAGGTCTGCTTTGAGATGTAAAATGTGCACTTCAGTCCCTTTTCCTGGGTCCAAAACCAAGCAAGGTGCTTCAAAAAGAAGCCTCAAGATCCAGTGTCTTTCACTTTGTAAAGTCACTGTCATCCACACGTGTCTCCTGCATTTGCCAGGGATGGGAAAGAGAGCCAAGGAGGAGTGCCCGGGAGGATCATGCTAGATCCGAAAGCTGCAGATATCCCTCTGCCTGCACTGGCCTGGACTCAACTCAAGGACAGATGAAAACAATCACATTGGCTTCCCCAGGATGCAAGCTGAGAAGGTAAGACTGATGAGCATCTGTCCATCTCTGCCTCTGCACACATTAAATTCTAGCTGGTCAGAGCGCTGTGGTCATCATCTGTGGAAACGGGCGCAGAGGGTGTTACACTTTGTGGGAAGCAAAACCTACTCCATCTTGGGACCGGCCTCCATTTTAAAAAAGAAAGAGCCTAAGAACTTGACCTGCAGGTGAACCCAAGCTGCACCCACGTTACCAGGAAGGACCTGACGGCTTGTCCCTGGCCCATACCCCAAGGCTACCCCCTAGCTACTTCCTAGCAACAGCTAATCTAGATTAGCCTGATTGTTCCCGATGTACTTTCAGACCATTTGTGATTGTTTGTGGTTTTGCTTCAGAGCACCCACCAGTCAGCTTACAAAAGCCATTCAATTAGATGCTTGCCAGGCTGGAAATTCACCTTGATTGCTCGCCATTTCCTGTAAAACCTTGTCCCACCGAGGGCTCTGGGCTTCACCCTCCTGTTCTGCTGCATCTGGGTCTCGGAGGGCCTGCATTCCAGCTTGAATAAAAGAGACCGCAGTGTGATTGCATTGGAATCAGCTCCTTGGTGATCTTTTGGGGTTTGAGATCCTGAATGGGCACAATTGTGTATGAATTGTTCCCCAAAACGCTCCTGTGTTGATGACTTGGTGCCAAGGCGATGGATCTAACCATGGTGAGGCGATTGGAACATGAAGGTACTGACCGAAGCAAAGGATCAATCCCTTGATGTATTCAAAACCTGATGGTATCACTGGACGGTGATGGAAACCGGAGGTGGGGCCTTGATAAAGGAACAAGTCGCTGGTGGCATCCCTTTGGAAGGTGTTGGCCTTGGTTCCTTCCTGGGGACCATGACATGAGCACTTTCTTTATCGCCTCCTTCTACTCCACTGCTTCGCCTTTCTACAGGCCATAGAAACTGAGCCAGCCACGGACCAGAAGCTGTGGCCCAGAACCTGTGTACCAGAAGCCCCAAAACCATGAGCACAAGCCAATCTTTCCTTTTCTTGCAGGTGTTTGAATATAGTCACATAAACTAACTAGCACAGGGCACATAAGTCCATAGTGTTTGACCTGGCAAACTCTGAGGCAGAGATTTGATTTTGGACCCCTGGCCCATGCAAAGGAAGCCCTGGTATCTCACAGCAGGCAGGCATACCTGCTTCAATAATGATGGGGAGCAGCAGGTGTGCTCCATCCTTCCCTGTGTGGGACGTCTCCCTGCTGAACTGTCAATATCCTTGAAGCACGAGTAAGGGGCTCTATTGCAGGATTTCCGGGGGCTCCTGCTGGTGATCTGATAATAGAATTGCTGAGGCATCTGTATAGTATAAGGCTGTTGGCCCGCTTGCTGGGTCCGTCTCTCAGCTAGCCTCTAACTTAACCCGGTTTTTCCACCACTGTTTCTCTCCATGTGGCTCTCTTTGCTTTACCTCCCTGCTCAGCTCCCATCCCCCTGTCTAGGTCTCCTTTTCCTCTCTTCTGCCCCAGGGTCAGCTTCCAACACTTTATTGCTCAAATGCCACATTTCTTTCTCATACAAAAAAAGCTATTACTGTAGTGGGAGAGATTCCTCCCCGCCCCCTTCTGTGGCAGCCTGCTGCTGTTCTTTTTGGGTAAGCAAGGAAGCATCACATATTTACATATCCAGACCTGGAGGGGGTGGGGTGCACAGCAATTAACAACTAGGAACACAGGACACACTTTCCTAGCCAGTTGATACAATGTGTGTAGGTTACACACTTTCCTAGCCAGTTGATACAATGTGTATAGGTTACCCCAACAGACACACTGTAATGTCTTCCATATCTAGCCTCATGGTCCACCTTCCCTTCCCTCCCCAGGACCACCCCAATGGTCTCCTGCTCCACCCCATAGCCATCTAGCCAGGTCCTATATTGTCCTTGCTCCTGAAGCAGATTACTATAGCTGTCTCTTGGCTTCCAGAGCAGTCTTAGTTTTGCTTAGTCAAGTTTTGCTTGTTAACAAGCAAAAGGAGGCTACTTCCTTGTGTCTAGTAAGGGATGTCTGCGCATAGCCGCGGAGGCAGCAAGCAGCTGCAAAGCACCTGTTGTGCAAAGCATGAGGACCCACGTGCGAGCCCCAGAACCCACGTTAAAAGATAAGCCAAGTGTGGTGGCATATTTGTAACCTCAGATCTGGGGAGGTGGAGAGAAGTGGGATATCTGGGGCTTACTGGCCAGCCAGCAGAGCCTGATCTGCAAGTCTCAGGCTATTAAGAGACTCTTAGGTAGACCCTAAGGTGACACCTGATGTCGTCCAACGTACACAAGAGCATACACACATATATGAGATAGATAGAAAGATTAGATATAGATAGGTGATAGATGATAGACAGACAGTTCTGCTCTGAGAAACTAGTTGCCAAAGGCACTGTTGTTTTGTTGCTATCTTTCGAGACTGAGTCTCACTATGTAGTCTTCGCTGGCCTAGAACTTGCCATATAGACCAGGTTGGCCTCAAATTCATAGAGATCTGCCTACTTCTACCACCCTAGTGCTGGGATTAAAGGTGTGTGCATGCACCCACATACCTAGCTGGACAAGAATTCTTAAGCATTTCCCGAAGTGTACTTTAAGCTCCTGGCAGATGGCTACCAGCCACTGCCCTGGTTCTCTTGAATACGCAAATGAAAGACACACACAGAGAGGCTCATTTTTAACCTGTCTTATGACTTAGTGCTTGGACTCTACTAAGCTTTCCTTGGCCTTCCCTTTACTCCTTGCTCAGCACCCTAAATCTGCCCCCAGCTTGGCTGTGTTTCTCATCTCCTGCCTGCTACCCCAGGCCCAATAGGGGAAGTGGCCAATGGCCACTCCACCTGAGATCTCACATGGTTGATGGCTCTCTCTCCCTCTGAAGCATGGTGAATTCCCTTTCCTCCTCTTATGTCTCCTAGCCTGCCTGTGGGAACCTGGAAGCCTTGCCTCTTCTGCAAAGCCATTAGCCACTGGCATCTTTATTGATTGATCAAGAACCAAGTGGGAACAGGACCTTCAGTGTTCACACGCAGATTCCTGATCAAACATCAGAACCAAACCCTACAATTTCCAGTCTAATAAATGCCTCCAATTCCAGTCACAATTTCCACTCTGGAAGCTTTAAGACCATGAATTTGGCACACTGACCTAGGGTTGCATCTTCAGTATTCCTCATAACTCTGCTATTATTGTTGTAAAGACTGAAAGGCTGGAGAATCTTAGAATTTAAAATGAGGGCATTTAATACAAATGTATGGTGTATAACCTTTACCTAAAAGGACATGGAGGGCCACTGTAGCCAGCCAGAAATATAAAATAGCCAGTTCCAGGAACCCAGAGCCTCAAGGCTCTGGTTCCCGATACCTGCCCCTCCTGAATGATCCACAATGAGGGTGGAACTAAGAATGAAGGTCTAGTGGTTTATGAGACTCTCCACCGTGTCAATCAGTAGATGAAGATTACATTCCTAGAATGAATGTGTTCCCCTCCCTAACTGAATACCTTGGGTCAGGTCCCTCAGAAATTTTCCACTGTTTTTATGTTCTGTTTCCTTGGTAACTCTCTCTCCGCCCCCAGCTTCCCTTAAATACCCCCACACTTCTTGTGTTCCGGGTCGAACTCCTCTGACTGGCAAGGTCATGAGATGGACCCGGTACCGGTATCCCCAATAAACCTCATGTGATTGCAGCAAGTTCGGTCTCTCGTGAGTCATTGGGTGGTCGCGTCATCCCGAGACTTGAGTAAGGATTTCCCCAGTTCTGGGGGCCTTTCAAGACCTATGCCTTGTTTTCAGCACAGTTTGTCCTGTAGGTGCAGAAGTCAGAGTGAATGGCTGATAGCAGCCATAGAAGCCCCTAGCTTTCCCAGTGTTCCTACACCTGCAATAAGTGGGCCTGAATGGTTTTTAGTTTCATATCCCAATGCCACGAGAAGCAGCCCAGCATCTATATAGAAAATTATAATGACTGTATTCTACCAGCCAAGAACCATAATTGACACATATCTCAAAGTTATATACATATAAGAATCATCTGAGGGTCTTTTAAAAAGTGCTGTCACCTGGTATTCTCCGTGTTGGTATTTTGATTTAATTGTTATGAGATGAAACCTGAAAAGGACAATTTCCTAAGCTGTCTCCTTGTTTTTGCTTTTGTTTGTTTGTTTATTTGTTTTGAGATAAGGTCTCGCATCCCACCCCTTGCTGGCCTTGAACTTACTATGAACTTACTATGTAATGCTGACAAGCCTTTTACTCACTATGTTATCTACTCTGACCTGGAGCCCTCGTCTCTTCCTGCCTCTGCCTCCCTGTTTCTGGGATTACAATGCACACCACTGCAGGTCTCAACCCATGATTTTAATGTGTAATAGTTTGGAAATTGTAAGGTGTCTCAGTACTCGTGTTCTACCTGCATTGCGTTGCAGCCAAGGATGGGCTAAGGCTTTGTTGAGGCCACAGGACTTTGAGGATTATTAATAGTTCATTTATCATCAGCAATGAGACTCTGTGCCTTCTGCCTAATTGGCAATTCAACTCCATTCGGATTCTGCAAGGCTCTGATTTCTAGGACAATTCTTGCGCTTGTCTTTTGATGTGCGCTGGTTGGTTTATGTCAGTTTGACACAAAACCTAGACATATCTGGGAAGAGGGATCTTAATTGAGAAAATACTACCATAAGATTGGCTTGTCTGTGAGGTGTTGTCTTGGTTAATGATTGATGTGGGAGGGCCCAGACTATTATTGTCCTAGGTGCTATAAGAAAGCAGGCTGAGCAAGCCATGAGGTGCAAGCTCGTGAGTGGCATTCCTCCCTGGCTTGTGCATCTATTCCTGCCTTCTTGGCTTTGCTCAGTGATGGGCTGTGAGGGGGGCAGTAAGTGAAACAAACCCTTTCTTTCCCTACATGCTTTGGTCATGGTGCTTTCTCACAACAATAGAAAACAAGCAGCTGAGCAAAAACTTACATTGTAAGACTGGAGGGGTGGGGGTAGGGAGGGGGCAGGGGCTGTGAAATTTCAGGCAGTCAAGAGTGGAGAAAGAAGATAAAGAAATAGAGAAAGAAAGAAAGTCAGTCCAAATATGAGGAAGTTTCTGATACACTGCCAACAGCTTTATGAGCTATTAATTCAGCCTTGCATGATGTCCTCGGAGACAGCATATGAAATTACCAGTCCCTCTAGTGGATGAAGGTAGATTTTATCTTCTACTTCCCATATCCCTGTAGCTGTCTTTACAAATAATCTACCACAGGCATCATCGCTTTATGCTTACAAGCAGGTCTCTTGGTCCACAGTTATGATGAAGGTGGGAGCAGCCATCTGGCTCCTAGATGCAGGGATATCACAAGTGGGCGCTAGAGCCACTGAAAACCAAGGGCAAGCCTGGAGTCTTGGGGGCCAGCCTGCCTTCAGAGGACGCATGTTTACAATTATTCCAAATGCTTACATGACAAAGGATACAACTATCTCAGAGAACACTGTGACAATATCGAATAAAACTGAAGATGTAGCTACGCAATAGCAGCCTCAGTCCTCTACCTCTAAAAATTCTCAACTCCTCACAAGGAAGTGAGGACATGTGTTCACAGCAACATTGTTCCAGATAGCAAAGCATTGGCGTAACTGTAACGGAGAAGTCTATCAGCAGCGGAAGGCATAAACTGGAATTTTCATTCAAAGAACTGCTGTACAGTAGATAAATGGTGTAGATGTATCAGTGCTGATTCACAAGCATGTGACACACACACACACACACACACACACACAGAGAGAGAGAGAGAGAGAGAGAGAGAGAGAGAGAGAGAGAGAGAGAGAGTTATAACAGCATGGGAATCAAAACCCCACAACCCACCCCCAGTGACACATCTCCTCCAATAAGGCTCCACACCCCAATCTTTCCCAACCAGTTCCATGAGCTGGAGATTGAGCTTTCAAACGTAAGAGCCTATGGGAGCCATCCTCTTTCAAACTACCACAAGCTCTCTATACTAAATAGGCTGGGGTTGTCACGCCATTGGCTGTCTGCTGCTAAGGAATGAGGACAGCTGGTTTGAGTTACCACTACCAAATATCCCAGCTGTGCTGCCCCTATAGGTGAGATCTATAAAGAGGTGAAGTGGGTATGTGGTGCTGGGGGCGGAGCCCGGTGGTAAAACACTTTCCTGGGGTGTGAAAAGCCCTTGGTTCAATGTAAAGCAATGGAGATCTGTAACAAGGCACAAACCCTCTCTCATGGCCTCCTGTAGAGATGTTGCCATAAATCTCTCAGGGGACCCAAGCAACACAGCTCAAGCAGAAAGGGGGAGTTATTTACAGAGGGATCTGAGACTCAAAACAGATCAGCAGGGCCATCTCTCTGGGTGTAACTCTCGGTCTTGGAAGGGAACTCAGCACTGTGTGGCCCTACACTCACACCGACTCACATCCTCACTCAGCACTGTGTGGCCCTACACTCACACCGACTCACATCCTCACAACCTATCATCTTCCCCACCCCCAACATAATGTTTTTATTAATTGTTTTAAAACTTCTTACAATGCACCCAACCACTTTCTATTTCTCCCAGGTTCACCCTCCTACTCATGTTCCCCCCCACCCCGGGGGAGAAACTAAGTCCAATTTGTGTTACCCATATACTCACCGGAGCATGGTCACACTCTTCAGCAGCCAGCCCCTTAAAGACAAAGAGTGATTCCTCTGCTCTCCACCCCAAAAGCCATCAACTGGGAAGACCTACACATTAGCATCTCTATCACAACTTTTAAGGAAGCTCTCCAACAGTTTCATGTCTGGATTATTTTCTTTTTTATTCCTTCCTTCCTTCCTTCCTTCATTCATTCATTCCTCCCTCTCTCCCTTCCTTCCTTCCTTCCTTCCTTCCTTCCTTCCATCTTTTCTTTTTATCATGTGCAATTGGCATAGAAGCCTTCAGAGTCTCTATGACTCTAAGGTATGCATCTGCAGTCATCCATACCATTGCAAAACAAGCTTCCTTATCCATAGCAGCTGGGGCGGTACAGATCAACACGGTGTATGGGGACAGCATAGATTCTAGAAGGCTTTCGATGAAACTTAACCCAGAAAACGAAACATTCTTCATCTCAGAGGCAGACCTGCATGAACTCCACGCTGCTGCACACCACCTTGCCCTTGGCACCGGCAGCTCTACCTGAAAGCTCAGCTCCAACATGTCTGTAGCCCTTGGGCAGAGTTGTGCCTGCTTCCTGCACTTCTTCCTTGAGGCATGGCAGCAGCAGAGCAGCAGCAGAGCAGAAGCAGAGCAGCAGAGCAGCAGCAGAGCAGCAGCAGCAGAGCAGCAGAGCAGCAGCAGCAGAACAGCAGAGCAGCAGCAGAGC
>NW_022196909.1:9157001-9164093 GCF_008632895.1 Mastomys coucha
CAGCAGAGCAGCAGCAGAGCAGCAGCAGAGCAGCAGAGCAGCAGCAGAGCAGCAGCAGAGCAGCAGCAGAGCAGCAGCAGCAGCAGCAGAGCAGCAGAGCAGAGCAGCAGAGCAGCAGCAGTGCAGCTCCACGCCATGGGCCGAGCCTGCAGTCTGAGCAGTGGCACCGTCCTAACTGTGGGCGATGGGCGAGGTGGGCCTGGATGTGGTCCCAACCCCTCAGTGGCCTGACGACCTGCTCTACTCGACAACATGTCCGTTTGTCCAGCAGCCATGATCTTAGAGATGAGAAAAGGAAATTTCCCACTCCATCAGCACATCCTCTCTCGGGAAGGACTCTTCTTGGACCCACTTGAATCTCCGATTCACATTTGGAACTATTGAGGCCAAAGCAGAGGATGTTATTATTGCCAAGGGCTTGTGCTGTGTGGTATCATCAGCTCGGAAAGGAAGACAGAGTGCTCTTAACCCGAGGGAGGGAACAGGGCAGGTTGGGGAGCAACAGCGAGTGTCTACCCAATGAATGAATGAATGAATGCTAGAAAGCCCGGATTCTCCCGAGTCTCCTAGGCAGAACGGAGGCATCTCCAGTGACGCTTGTCCTGTACGCTGCCAGCCTCACCATTCTCAGGATGTGTGTGGATAGCCTGCGAGGTAGGGACAGACTCACGCAGCAAAATGATAGTGGCCTCCGTAGCTGTTTGGAAGTCTGGCGTGAGGAGCACCCTCAGGCTTAACTTAGACTACTCCTTGGGCTCCCAGTGGCACCCTCTTCCATTGTCTGCTTTCCCTCATCTGCTTTCTTTCTAAAGGTCATGACCTTCACGCTCTAACCTTTCTTAGTGGTGGCTAAATATATCCCTGGCTTCAGAGTACTGGAGGCTCAGGATGGAAGAGCAGTGAATGGCAAAAACTTAGGTATTAATCCTCGATGCGAAGCATCCTACAGCAATTCTAAACAAATCCGTAGCAGACCAAGTGTGGATTGCTAATGCTCGATTATTTTTGACCTACTAAATTCCAGCACTCTCATGTACTTCCAAATTTTCATGTATATATAAAAAAGTTCTACTACCCAGTTAGATTTTAACACACGTGGGGAGCATAGGACGTCATAGAATCATTTTACTATGTCATGTTACTCTTGCTGTTGATGGTGAATTGGAAATATATAACTTCATAATTCAAGATTAAATATTTTTAGCAGATGGCAAGTAGAAAGAAGATATTCTTAGCCCAATAAATAATACTTCACCAGACTTAATGATGGAATACCAAGATTACTTTCTTTGGGAGCCAATCAAATGGTGGATGATAGAGGCTGGGTTTCTTTTCAGGAGAGAGACAAATTACAGAGAGAAGCTCAGAATGCGCTGTGTGGTCCTGGGTGATAACCAGAGACAGCGATATAAACTCAGGTTGTGCTTAGTAATATTCAAATGGGTAGAAACAGACATAACCTTAGCTTATTCATGAGGGAAAAATGAAGTTTTGTGGACAGTCTAGAGAAGAGCTGACAAGCTAGTACACCTCAAGACTCCAGTTCATGAAAAGCAAAGGAGACACAACACATTGTCACGACCACTAAGGATTAGTGATAACAAAATGGCCACCCCGACTGGGCCCCTAACGAGATCCAAATGAAGGCGAGTGTTTAGCCGATGCTGGTGGCCTGGGCTTCCCAGTACTGTGTCTCCTAATATGGTAGCCTGAGGAGACTGGGTGGGGTGTAAATGAGAACTCAGTGCATTAGTTTTGCTATACTTTTATTAGTCTATAAGTGCTCCAAAATAAAAAAGTGCTTATTTCAAAATGTCCTTAAGCGAGGCAAGTAAAGAAACAAGCTCCGAATGCTCAGGAAGCTGGGGCAAAAGGAACCTAAGTTCTGGGCTAGCCTCAGCTACATGTAGAGTTCCAGGCTATCCTGGGTTACATAGTGAAACCTACCTCCAAAAAAAGAGGTTTTTTTTCCCTCTAAAATTAAGATGGGGAGAAGGATGACCTCAGGATGCTGACTAGTGCTGTAAAAAAACTAACATAAACAAGTGGGGGGCATAGTTCAGAGACAGAAGAGTCACCTCACATGAGTGCAAGGCCCTGGGTCAATCCCAGGCAATACAAAAGGTAAGAAGGAAGGAAGAGAAAAAGAAACAAGTTGTATTGGGATCAAAAAGAGAAAACTCAAAGCGGTTGTTATTTATGTTATCCCTAGAAATAATAGTTTTAAGAATTTGGCATCATTAAGAGGGGCCTAGTGGCATAAGCCTTTGGCCCCAGCACTCTTTGAGGCAGAGGCAGGCTGATCTCTAAGTTCGAGGCCGACCTGATCTACAAAGCAGGTTCCAGGACAGCCAGGACTACACAGAAAAACCCTGTCTTAAAAAAAAAAGAGAAGAAGGGGCTGACAAGATGGCTCAGTGGGTAAGAGCACTGACTGCTCTTCTATAGGTCCTGAGTTCGGATCCCAGCAACCACATGGTGGCTCACAACCACCTGTAATGAGATTGGACGCCCTCTTCTGGTGTGTCTGAAGACAGCTACAGTGAATTACGCCAGAGCGAGCAGGGCTGGAGAGCAGCCACACACATGATGGCTCACAGCTATCTGTACAGCTACAGTGTACTCATACACATAAAAAATAAATAAAAAAATAAATCTTTAAAAAAAAAGAAAAGAAAAAGAAAAAAGAATTTAGCATTATTTAATATGATAATAGAAAAGCTATTAAAAATCAATTTTTAGTTAATACTTATCAAAACATTCATACAACACACATGAATATTTGCCTGCCTGCCTGTAATACCAATAAGAGGGCAGGAACCCCCAAACCTCTATTATACTTTCAATTTTAAAACTATATTTAATTTCAAAGTGAATGTCATTCTGCTAGTTTTCTATAGGAAAACTTAAAATTTTGTACAGAAAATTCTAAAGAAAATTTGAATAGACGGGCAACGGTGGCACACGCCTTTAATCCCAGCACTTGGGAGGCAGAGGCAGGAGGATTTCTGAGTTCGAGGCCAGCCTGGTCTACAGAGTGAGTTCCAGGACAGCCAGGGCTACACACAGAAACCCTTTCTTGGAAAAACTAAAAAAAGAAAAAGAAAAAGTTGAATAACTAGAAAGGTGCACACTGTTCCCGGATAAGAAAAACATCCTGAAGTTCAGTTTTCAGGAATTAACATGTAGCTCGGTGGCTGTTCCTTCAGAACCCCATTCACCTTTCTTGCGGGCTTCTCCTTTCCCACAGTAGCGCCCTTCCACCAAGATCAGGCCATGGGAAATAGTACATTGTTGAAACAGCCTGGTCCCTCTTTGCTACATGAACAACCTGTGTTCTGGGTCCCACCACGGCAGGTGATGGGCAGGTTAAGTCTATAGTTTGGTCTTCTACAGGGTTGGGTTATGATATCAGTTTGGCTCCATGGTTTTTAACTGAGTTGCAATGGAGAAATTGGTCCTTGCTGCTTCTATGGCTCTGGAACCAAAACCTCCCCTAGGCTGGGCTCCGGCCAGCAAGGACATCATAAATAACGCCCGCACCAGTGGAAAAAAAAATCCCTTCCTTCAGTTCCATGAGTTTTTAACTCAGCGGTTCCTTGCTTCGTCCCAGTTTTCTCCATCACCCCACCACTGGGAAGAGTGTCCTGAGGAAAACTTAACGCTCTGAAATGTGCATTTCATGCTCTTCCAATATGGAAAAGCAGGCTCACTGAAGAAGAAAGAGCAAGCCTTCACTGCCAGCTTTCCCCTGGACACAAGCTATAGGAAGACTTCCAGGGAGAATCTAGTTGGAAGATGACGCTGTTGGGCTGGAGTAGAAGTTTATGGCTGGCAACTCACACCTAGAGATGCCGTATTTCCTGAGCAAGGTCAGCCAGCTCCTTCATGGTTTGCTGTCCACAGGAAGCTCTGTGACACAGCTCAGTTGAGATGATTCCCTCTAACTGCATCCATGTGTACACAATGCCTCCTAATATGCAAATCGTTTTATGGTTTTGTTTTTTTTTTCGAACCATATGACTCTGTGATTACTAAAAAGGTGGGGATTGTGTTATTTGGCAGGCAGGAAGCAAAGCCACATAACTTGTAACCACAGAAGCCCAAATTCACACGACATTAAAAATAAAATCTGCCCTGGACCTTCCTGTCTTTTGAGCATCCCCATGTCCTTGCTTTGCTGGCAGTTATGCCCTCAGTCCCTGCCTGCATTGACCCCTTCAAACTCAAGTTCAGAAGTAGTCAGGATGTCTGGCAGAGGCAATTATCATAAAAAGACACAGGCAGGATCGAGGGAGAGCCTTTCTGTAACTTAATTAAATCTCCACGTCCCCACTAATGAGGATTCTCCCCAAACCAGGAATTTCAAGGTCAGACTGAGACCTCTCTCTGTGCACCCGAAGGTCTATGCGTTGAGCTTCCCCCTGGCCAGCCCACTGCTGACATCTTGTGGCGGAGAGCCCTATTCACGTCCTAGTCCATATCAAGCCAAGAGGCCAGACTGTTAGGAATGGCCAGACACACCCCACCCCCAGCTTCTTCCAAAATCCCCTTGCAGAACCTGCAGCTGAATCCAGAGTGCTAAGATTGTTGACAGCTGGTGACCCCACCCCAAATTCCTGTGGGCTTTGCTGAATTTCCTCTGGTCTGGAGCTACCCAGCTCCTGCCAAGCCAGGGCAGCAGTCACACGCCCTCTAGGTGGCACCTGCTGTCCAAAGGAGAAGCTCACACATACAGCCCTCTCCAAAGAAAGGACATCCGAAATAAAGATTGACCCATACAAGTTGGCCTGAACTAGACGCTTAAATGGTCGGCCTACCTGGGGACCTTGCTTCTGCAGCCAGAGGATGTGAGTGGATTGAGAAGGAGGTCAGAGCACATCCTGCAGGACATAGGTCGTGTGGCGAGTGGCCTTCTGTGAATACCATTAAGGTAAATGACACTTTAAGGCAGAAGTCACCAAGGGACTTGTTTGATGGCAGCAAGGTAGCTCTTGCAATTCCGAGGAGGCACCCTAGGCAGAGAGAGGAAAGGGGCGCCTGATGTCTGAATACAGAGGGTTCTGCTCAGCTCAGGCATCCAACGGCATTTTTAAAATGTGGCGCAAAAGAATTTTCAGCTCAAAGTACCTTTAATATTCCGAGTGGGGATCACCAGCATGGCTGTGATTCGTTTAATTAATTAGCCTTGTAAGAATTTAGGGTGGATCTATGGGAAAGCATTCATGATCGTTCCCATTAGAGCCAGGAGTCCAGAAGCACGGTCCCACCCAGCAAACGAATAGCCTAGATTTCTTATCGTGTGGTCTGCGAACATACTTGAATCATGAGCACACGGTCTTATTAAAGGGTGCAGATTATTGTTGGTGGTCTGAGGCACGGAGATGTGTACTTCCACCCGTTGGAACAATCACAAAACAAAGTAGCAAAGGGTCGAACTAGAACCTGTTGTGCCCTGAAGGAGCCTGAAGCTCTGCTTACAATAGATACAAAATAAACGGTAACACGGAGAGGGTAAGTGAGGATGGAGGAGCCTTGCGCACCTCGTGAGCAGCACGTGACCGTGCCTTGGTCCCAGGGAAGGCGGAGCCCCGCCCCTACAGCCCAGCCAGCTATGTAAGAGGAGAAGGCTACTCTGAGGACTAGCCTGCGGTTTTCATTTGATCCAAAAATGGATCCAAAGCTCTGGTAATCTCATCCTGTCCTTCCAAAGAAGCAAGAGGTCAGGTCCTCAGACAGGGAACGCCCAAGGGGTTCCTGGGCACGCACCACAGCCGGCCCTCGGGGAGGGCTCTGGAAACCACAGGGCAGGGAGCACCCACAAAAGCTGACCCAGAGTTTTGTGTCAGAAAATGACACAAAATTACCTTCTTAATAAGACTTAAAAAAAAAAATCATTTTTCTTCTTATTTCTCTCCTTTTTCCTTTCCGTTTTCTTGAAACTGTCTCTTTGCTTCGTCTTTTGTTAGAGTTTACTGAGATAAAGTCCTGCTTTGTATGTAGTCCAGACTCTATGGTGAGTTCCAGAACAGTGAGGTCTATGTAGAGAGATCCTGTCAGACATAAATACATTGAATAAGTAGCTGGGCGGGGTGGTGTTCTGTGAGTTAGAGGCCAGCCTGGTCTATATATTGAATTCCAGGATAGCCAGAGTTATTTAATGAGAGACTCTTTCTCAGAAACAAAAGAAACCGACATTTGAGGCACGGAGACATTTGTATCTACTCAACAACAATTGAGTAGATACACAAAGCTAGGTGCTGTGGTAGGTGTCTATGATCCCAGCCCTAGAAAGGCTAGCACAGGGGCCTCTAAGCACGGCTCAACCTGGGCTATACAATAAAACCCTGTCTCAAAACAACAACAGCAACAGAATTTAAATAATTATATTAAAAAAGAAAAGTAGGGGCCAGCAAAATTGGCTCAGCAGGTAAAGGCACCTGTCACATAAGCCTGGTGACCAGAGTTCAATACCTAGAACCCACATAAAGGTGGATGGAACAAACTGACTCATCAAAGTTGACCTCTGGCTTTTACACAAACACACTCTGGATTGTGCACATGTGAGCACAAAGCACACGCTCCTAAATAAAAGAAAAAAATAAAAAGAAAGCAATAAATACTACACACATATTATGTTCCAATTCTTTTCCTACATTGTATTAGCATCTATGGTCTTTTATTTATATCCGAATATTACATAATGCCGTGTCACTGCACAAGGCCTAATAACTAACCACAATGACTTCAGATAGCCTGAAATCCAACATGGTAGATACTCATCATGGCTAAAGTGCTGGGAATTTTAATAAGATTAAACTTAGAAGTGTATCCTGCCTGGACTAGATGGTACAGCTATTCAGAGCATGCGTTGCTCATCAGGAGGATCCTGGTTTGGATTCTTAGAACCCTATGGTGTCTCTCAACCATCTGGAACCCCAGTCAGGGTATCTGGTGTCCTCTTCTGGCCGCCCTAGGTATTGCATGTATGTGGTACACAGACACATATGCAAGCAGAACTGCCAGGCAGTGGTGGCACACGCCTTTAATTCCAGCACTTGGGAGGCAGAGGCAGGAGGATTTCTGAGTTCG
>NW_022196909.1:9164122-9173119 GCF_008632895.1 Mastomys coucha
GAGTTCGAGGCCAGTCTGGTCTACAGAGTGAGTTCCAGGACAGCCAGGGCTACACAGAGAAACTCTGTTTCGAAAACCCAAAGCAAAACAAAACAAAACAAAAAAAGAAAAAAGAAAAGAAAAAAGAAAAAGAAAAGAAAAAGAAAGTGCATTCTACCCATGGTAGTATATTGTGACTAGCCTAGATGTTTCAGGAACTACTCTGCTAGCATTTGAAAATCATCTCCTGATTTAGAAGTCACTCGTGTCATTGATGAATGTGCCAAGTTCCAACCTGTGTATTCAAGGTTTCCTTTTAACTGATCCATTAACGTTAAAGGAGACATTATTCAACATTTACGTCTGAGCCATATTCCATCACCATTTGCAGCCAGGCACAGTTCCAAGAGCTCAGCAAAAATCAACAAGTTGCTCCATGGAGGGCTGAATGGGCTCTATGGAACTTAGGACAAAGAATGTTGGTACTTTATCACTATTCCTAAAACCGAGTGCTGTACATCCTGTAAAGTGGCAGTGTTTATAATACACATATGTGCACATGTCTATGTATTTTGCCCCACAGAGGCCACAGCTGAACATTTCCTTTTATCTGACTATTAACGTTTGACATTATGTTATTCGACATTATGACAGAACCACACTGTATTGCTAGGCACTATGTGCTGAGCCCTATCCATCTCCCTGCATCCCTACATTCATGTAACACAGCTCATACCTACCAAAGCAGCAAAAACTATAGTTGTTTAAATTAAGCAAAGAATTGAGGGCCTGTGACTCTACTAGTCACATTTTATCTGCTACTGCTAATGGTGACATTACCTAGTGTCAACATTGAGGGTTCTGGACAGCATGAACAGTCCAGGAGGGCTTTCTGGCTCTCAGACATCATAGTGTGTGCACGTACGTAAGGGACCATCTTGAATTAGGGAACGCATGGCAAGAGGATTTAACAACTGAAATGCACCCATCTGGGGACCCTGCATCGACCCAGGGGTTTGCAACGTATCTATGAGACCGAAGGTGTATCTGAAATGTTGGTGACTATGGTTTCGATGGAGAGGTTACATGGCATGTAGGCAACCAGGTGGAAGGGAGAAGCCCCACCCAGAAAGAACATCTTCCTAGCCCTGCCACTTTGAGATGACACGACATCATTCTGCCTGTTGCCATGGCAGTGAGTAAGATGTCGGGAACGATGCTCCTTACTACTGTTGCCCTGAGGTCCCCAGCTCATGCCCCCCTCCTCTGCATCCAACCTCTCCTACTTCACGAAACGGCTCCAGCCCTGAATGCTCCCCTGAGGCAGGACACAGCTCTCCCCTCTGGCTTCCTGACCTAAATGGAGGCTGCAGCGTGCTGACTGACACAGAATAGGAATCAATTCAGAGCCGAGAGCACCTTCGTAGCCTCCTCGGTGTCGGGAAGGAAAGGGTTAATCAGGGAGGGCTCCGGCAGCTGATTAATTACACTGCACAGGAAGCATAGGGCTCGACTCTGCTCAATGGGGAAATCCATTTTCAATTCTGACCTCAATACGGAAGTTAGTCTCCCAGCCAAAAGCAGGATACAACCGCCCAACCCTCGAAGCCCACGGAAGAAGCCAGAGCCATGGGCCTGGGACAGCACAGATACCCTGAGGGATGATGGCTTCTGCATAGCGCAGAGAGATGGTTCTAAGTAGATCCCCCGGGAAGCAGAGGAAGACCAGGAATGAGAGAGTTCGATGCCTGGTGTGGAGCAGGACTCAGAGAGGGACAGCGGACACTGGGAGAGTCCAAGCCAGGCATGGCAAGAGCAGCCTGCTAGTCGATGCTATCCAGGAAGCTGAGGTGCAGGATGGCAGGTTCAAAGCTTGCCTGAGGCTAGCCTGGGCCTCGTAGCAAAACTGTATCACAAAAATAAAGTAAAATAACTCAAATTAAAGAAGGAAGGGGGGGTGAGATGGCTCAGTGGGTTAAGAGCATTGACTACTCTTCTGAAGGTCAAGAGTTCAAATCCCAGCAACCACATGGTGGCTCACAACCACCCGTAATGAGATCTGACACCTTCTTCTGGTGCATCTGAAGACAGCTACAGTGTACTTACATATAATAAATAAATCTTAAAAAAAAAAAAAAGAAGGAAGGGGCACACATCAGTGGTAGAGCCTGTTGTGTATGATCTCCAGGCTCAGGGGATAAAACGTTGGAGGGTTCAGGCATACCAACCCACACCATCAGCAGTGTCACCAGCAAGGAGCATGGGGACAGAGGGTGCCTGGGAATAGTCCAGGTGGCATTTTTTTTCATTATAGTCTGTATTTTTACTTTGAAATGCTATTCTTTTAAACCACGTGCATGGAATTTTATTCAATTTTTCTTTTCTTTTTTCTTTTTCTTTTTTTCTTTTCTCTTCCTTCCTTCCTTCCTTTCTTTTCTTTTTTCTTTTTCTTTCTTTCTTTTTCTTTTTTTTTTGAGGAGTTCCAATTTGAAAAGCCCTACTGTGGGGCTGGTGACATGGCTCAGTGGGTAAGAACACCAACTGCTCTTCCGAAGGTCCTGAGTTCAAATCCCAGCAACCACATGGTGGCTCACAACTACTCGTAATGAGATCTGACGCCCTCTTCTGGTGTGTCTGAAGACAGCTACAGTGTACTTATTTATAATAATAAATCAATCTTAAAAAAAGAAATAAAGAAAAACCCTATTAGAAATAGTTGTAGATTGATAACTGGCCCAGAAAGACCCTGAAATCATTACGGTTAAACTTGGAATCCAATGCCTACAGTCAGTAGCCCTGCCCCTTCCTATGTTATAGAGTGAGATCTTCGAAGTCTGTTTCCACCTAAGTGTGAGACACACGTTCACATGTTCTTTTCTGACCCAACCAGGAAATAGGAAGCCCCAAGGCATTCACATCTAAGAGCACACATGTAGTGGACAGGTTACAACGGTGATGGAGGACTGAAGATGGAATGGTGACCCCAAGGGTGTGAAGCCATCAGCAGAGTGGCCATTCGTAAGGAGTTACCGTGGAGACATGGAGGCAAGAAGCTGTTGTTGGGAGGATGTCTGAGGCAGAGACAGAGATATAGAGAGATGCCTTCCCCCAAGCCTCTCATTGGTTGAGTGCAAGTCACCTGGTCACACAGTGGGGAAAGATGAGACACAGAGCTGAGGGTACACAGTTCCAGAACCATCATGCTCTTGACTGATCCCAGAAGTAACCTCAACAATAGTGATTGGAATCTGCCTATCCCTGATGGAGAAATAGAGTCTTGAAGACCTGACAGACCTCCAGAGCCAAAGGCACACAGCAGTAACTGGTGGACCTGGAACACAAGAACTTAGCTTTTCCATCTGTCTGTCTCACTCTGTCCATTCTCCTGCCTTGGCCTCACCATGGTGTAGAGGCCAGGCTCTTCTAACGAGACTACATGGCACTTCAAAGCTGGTTCGATGGTAGGGCGTCCTTAACCCACTGTTCCTTTCCATGCCAGGGACCAGTCAGGGTGCCACATGGCGTTCTGGCACCAGGGGCTGTCATTATAGGCCAGGACCATCAGCCAGGGGGGGTGGGCTTGTGGAAGGTCTACCCCCAACTTCGCTGAGCCTACATTAGAGGCCTCTGCATGCTCTTCAGAAGGACAGAGCAATGGGCCAGCACGTGGGCTCTGCCAGCTCATTATCTGAGCCTCCTTCTGCTCTCTGGAAGGCCCAGCCTTGCAGGACAGGCTGCATTTTGTGTTCTGGTGTCAAATGGCCCCATTCCTCCTCTCAGTGGGGCTGGTATTCAGTTGATCCTCTGGCTTCCATTTGGCTCATAAAACACAAACATCTGCTGGGGTTCTGGTTGGCCTGCAGAAGAAGGCTTCAGAGCTGAGAGGGATGGAGAAGAGGTTAGGAGAGGCAGAGAAGGCGGGAGAGTTAATTAGACACTGAGGGGTTGGGGGAGCCTTAGCAGAGCCAGGGAGCTAGGCCGCTCAACCCTTGTCCTCTAGTTCCTAGGCAGAGGAAGAGAGAAGAGGAATTAGCATGGCTTTACCCTGGAACCTGCCTTCCTTGGGCAGCTGCCTCCCAACTGTTCTATTTCTCACCAGTTGGCTATTATTTTCTAACGCGTTTTGATAATTACTTTATCAATCAAAAAAGATTAAACAAAAGCCTAAAAATACAGCTGAGTGAGTTGCTGGAGCCAATCCATCTCCAGTACTCGGATTTGGGGGGATCTTTATTACAAATGATCGGAAACAAAAAAGCTGCACTACTCTCTCACAGCCCGTTCAGTAGCTCCTAGCACTCTACCCACCTTGGTAAGAGCCGAAAGGACTCCTGGAAGGTTAGGCCATGTCAGCTATGCAAAATACCTCCTTGTCCAGCCTCCTTCTTATTAGAATGACTCTCCATCTTTGCTTTGCTCATTTAATCAACAAATTAAATGGGTCAAGAGTTGAGAGAACACAGCATCATGTGCCCCCCCCCAAAACAGGGGAGAGTTTGTTCTATTGTAATGGATTAGGATGAAAAAGTGCCCATTATTGAATAATAGCTCCCACTTCCGAAGGCAAATGTCTAGTTATGGTCTCTGAGTGACTGGATGGAAACTTGCTCGTTAACCTCTTCGAATGTGTCACAGAAGGGGCCCGGACTGCCCACGCTTGGGGGGTGGGGTGGGGGATGGGGAGAAGGCAGGCCCCAGGGAAAGGGTCGGGTACTGCATCAGGGAAGGCACTGCCTGTCTTGGTTTGAGCCTAAGTCCTAAATCTGTGACTCGGGACTGAGAAGTCATTAAGGGAAATCAGTCCAGTGATGTGTGGACTTCTGCCGCGCCCCTTCCCGGGTTTCCACCTCCCTGCCAAGAGGGGCGTGGAGCTTTGCACCAATGAAGAAAGAGCAGCACGGGGCTGACTGCAGCGACTGTTCCCCACACCCCATAACTGATACCGTAGGGACCTCAGACCTGAAGGAAACCATCCAAATTATAGCTGCTCATGTAAAAGCCATCAGGAGACTGAGGAAACGATTCTCCATATGGCACCCCGAAGCTTCCAAAAGCTATAGAGAAAGGCACTTGGAAGGAGCGCTCCCCTCTTTGGAGACAAGGAAGGTGGAAGGCAAGCCCCTGTGGCAACCTGGAAAAGACACTCCTCTTAGGACCCTCCCCCTCGCATCCCCAGGGGTGGCCTGGTGGATCAGTCTGTGACAGCCTGGGGCCACAGGGTCACTGCCGCTGGCCGCACAGGCTTTTCCATCAACTGGGCTTATGTTTTCTAGCATAAATGAACTCTACAGTTACATTGTGTGGAGGATTCAGGATACACTTTGCCAAATGGAAAAACATTTGGAGGTTGGGAAAAATATCTTGCACATAAATTACTGAAGGCGCAGAGAATCTAAACGAGAGTTGAAATCAGAAGCCAAGGAAAAGCCAGAAAGATGCCAAAGTAAAAAAAAAAGGGGGGGGCAGGGAGATGGCGATGGGGAGTCGGGTGTAATGACTTCTCTTAATGACTTGCCCTCCGCTCCAAAGGAGAGTTGGTAACCGGCCTTGGAGCCTGGGTATCTGGGAAACAGTCTCTAAATGGTGAGGTCAAACCCATTTTTCATCCGTTCTGCATTGGTTTATTCTGTATTGCCCAACAGAAAGGAGCACAGAAAGCTGGATGTCTTTTACTGTGGCAAAGGCCGGCTATCCACTTGTTAATATCCTGATTTATGACATTGAAGAGATGGAAGAAGGGCTCTCTCTCTCTCTCTCTCTCTGTCTGTCTCTCTCTCTCTCTCTCTGTCTGTCTCTCTCTCTCTCTGTCTGTCTGTCTCTCTCTCTCTCTCTCTCTCTCTCTCTCTCTCTCTCTCTCTCTCTCTCGGTGGAAACTATTAAAGCAGAGGCAGACCAGGAAGTCTGTGATAAAGAAAAGCCAGGCTCTAGTCTGACATACAATCTCTCTCTTGGCTTAAGTAAACTTGCGCCTTCAAGGCCTGCCATCAGCAGAGCCCTGCTCACATTTCACCACTAAATCTGAGTCAACAATCTCTAATCTGGACACTGGGTTCGGAATCCAGGCTCAGGTTGCACTTGGAAGCTGACAGCAGGGACGAGAGTAGAGAAAAATATGGCCTTTGTTTCTGGTTTGATCGTCTCCACCGAGTGAGCCGAGGTCATGTGTCGTTTGCTGTCATCAACAAGATAAAAGTTTGCACCTCTCTGGCCCGGCAATGTCTCTACTGCCATTTACGTGAAGGCCAAAGTGTTCTGCCTACCCATTGGAGGGCCAAGTTTGTGGAGAGCTTGGATTTGAAGCCCTTTTCATCTTTCTGACATGTGATACCGTGACAGAGGCAGCCCTCTCGGGGTTGCTATGCAGATATACAATTTCTGAAAAGTGACACCCGGAAAACGAAAACCCTGGGCTGGATTAGCATTTCACAAAGAACAGTTCTAAAAATGTGCAGTAGTTAGGTTAAAAAGCTAAAAATGGAAGGGGGTGTGCAAGGAAGGGGGACGTGAATTAGAGTTTCATGAAAACAAACTTTTTAAAAAGATCAATGTGTATAAGAGTATCTTATTGTGTTTCTGGCCTTCAGACCTGAGCTCTAATCCAGCCTCAGCCTGTGAACACGTGGTGTAAACAGGGGAGGTTGAGGACCTGGTTCTGGGGTACTTCAGAGCAGGTTGATAAAAGGGCCCTGCCATTTCCTAAAACTCTTTTCCCCTACTGTATCTGTTTCAATGTGTCTACTTTGTAACAATCCATCCCTTTTGTTTAAGCCTAGAAAGAACTCAAAGCTGGTCATACCATTTCCAGGCTGGCCTGCTCTGCCCACTGTCTACTTTATCCCCTTGCCTTCGCAAAGCCAGAGGCCTGCTTCCAGAGCTCACTCACCCACAACCTGCCCTTTCTTAAAAAGCATTTCCCCCAAGCATTTGCAACAGCATAAGGAAGAATGGTGTCATATAGAACACTCAAAGGAAGTGTGGATGTTTACATGAGACACGGGAGAAGGGTAATAGTTTAAGATTTTTGTTTGGTTTCGGTTTTGTTTTTCCTTTTTATCCTCAAAACCCAGCACTTTCTGGCCTCAGAACCTCACACATGCTGTCCCTGTGTCCTCTGTGAGCTGACTTCCTAGCTGGGATCACCAGTACTCCCCACGGCCCCTCCCCCACCTGTTCCTACAGCTCCCCACACTCCTCCAACTCTTCTCAACAGCCCCAAGCTCAAGAAGTCAGAAGGAAGCTGAGATCAGGGCGATTGGAAAGGAGAAGTGAACAGAAGGTCTGCTGAGGCTAGACCGTGGCTCAGACTGTGGGTGGCGGCCAGCAGAGGGGCCAGGAACCTACTGAGCAAGCCAGTCCACACACATCAGACACTTGTTTCACGCTCCAAGGCTAGCTTAGCTGCAGGCAAGCAGTGAGCGGAAGGCAACACAGCAGAGATCTATGGGGGAGTCTCCCGAAAGGATCCGATGTATTGGCTTAGGAAAGTGGTAATGTCAGCAAAACAGGCCCCTCATTTGAGAAAGGAATTTGCTGTAGGTGCCTGGGGTAAGAAGACGGAGGTATTTGCCTTTTCTTTTCTTTCTTTCTTTTTTTTTAAAAGATTTATTTATTTATTAGTACACTGTAGCTGTCTTCAGACACACCAGACAAGGGCGTCAGATCTCATTATGGGTGGTTGTGAGCCACCATGTGGTTGCTGGGATTTGAACTCATGACCTTCTGAAGAGCAGCCGGTGCTCTTCCCGCTGAGCCATCTCACCAGCCCCGTATTTGCCTTTTCTATCACTCGGAATAAGGGATTACTTTTGCTTCCTCTATGTCAGCTCCCAAGGTTGATACTCTAGTCACTTTAGAAAACGAGGAGGTGTCTATGAAAGTAATTGTTGTGAAAGGCTTGGTCACACAGATGCTCACGTATGCAGAAACTCTCCCTTCCCCAGAAGAGTGGCCCATGAGCATGCTGGGAAGGTCCAGGTGTTCTCCTGCCTCAATGTGGTTCTAGCTTCTGCACCAAGTCTCTCTGTGTACTCAGCCTGGGAAACAAGGATGGCGGTCCCTACCTCAGGTCTAACAATGCTCAGGCGATTAGCAAGCTTCAGATATACATTCACTAAAACTGATTCTTGGAGACTTCATTGCCTGCTAGTGAGGAGAGGCTCATCCACTGTCATAAGACTGGCTGCAGGTCGAGGTTTAATCACCAGATATAGATCCCATTGACTGGTTTTGAATAAACGGGGTGATAAGCTGAGCGGCAACCATCGAAAAGGCACTGCACCTGGGGCACAGGGCTCAGACCTGGGCTGTCCCTCACCCTGCCCAGGCTGTAGTTTCCTCACCCAGAAACAAGGCTCACACAGAGAACCGACCGAGCTGGTCAAGGTGACTGTGGTAGTGTCTGGAACACAGAGGTCTTACCATTTGTTCATCTGTCCAGTTTCTTGGTCGCCTTGTTAGCCAGGACATAAGCCCCAGTGTGATCCTGCCCTACTGGCTGATCCTGCCCTACTGGCTGCTTACCTTCCCCCAGTTGTGACGTGCCATGGAAGAAACCCTAGTTTGAAAAAAACAGACAGGAGTCTGTTCTAGCTAAGCTACTCTTCCCGTCCCGGGAAATGTAACGTGGATAAGTGCCTGTCACTTGTCACTCATTTTCTGAGTTGCTGGTAGAACCGTAATGCTCGCGCACCTCAGCGTCCCTCAGACAGTACCTGGTCAGCTACATATTTGGTCTTGTTGAGCCAGGTGTCAGGAAAAGGAGCTGTGATTTTTTTCCCTCCCCCAACACAATGTAAGGTCCTTTGATGTCTTTCTATCTTGTGCTTACTGTGTAGGCACTGTGGAGGTAGATCTGAACTCTTTGATTATAATTGCCAAGTGCCTCAGGCTGACTGAAGCCTGCTCAGCACTGAAGCCCCTGCTGGGTTGTGTCTTAGTGAGGAAATCCCTTCATCTATGTGCCTGCTTCGTTAGCATGGGGTAGGGATGGTGATGATAATGATGGTGGTGGTGGTGGTG
>NW_022196909.1:9173645-9206146 GCF_008632895.1 Mastomys coucha
GGTGGTGGTGGTGGTGGTGGTGGTGGTGGTGGTGATGAGAGGTAAGTGAGCTTGTGGATAAGCCCCTAATGGATGAGCTATTTCTCAGCAAGGTTCTCCCTTCACTATGGTAGTAACTGCTCGTTGGGAGACAGAATAAGAGTCTCTCTCTGGGTTTGTAGCCTAACTTGCCATCTACGAATGTGTGTAAGGATCAATGTGTGATCTTATGGCCGAGGCTCTTCTGGGTGAAATGTGTAATCACTCTGCTCCTTCCACTCAGGCGTTCAGCATAGGAACACAAGCAGCAACCATGGCCTCATCTGCACTGACACCAGAAGATGAAACCCACCAGTTCTTCCAGCGTTCACTGCACGTGCCTCTGCCTGCAGGGTTCTGCCGTCTGTCCTCGTCCACCAGTAGGCTGGAGGATCAAAGAGCTTCAACTTAGCCAGTGCTCTCAGTTTCCAAGAGTCCAAAACAGAGCCTGCCTCTGAGGAGCGCAGAGGACATGGAAGACTGTTCACTACAGGTTACCAGAGCTGACTGCAGTCCATTTAGGTTGGAGGTACAGGCTCCTGGAGGAAAGCCACCTACGGTGCCTCAGGGAATCTGCCATGTGGGGCTGGCATGGGAAGCGAGGCGTGAAAGCAATGGATTATAAATATTTATAATAAATGATGATCTCCTCTGAACTGAGATAGCAAATGAGACCAGTAAGGCATGATCCCCATTCTCAAAGACTGAGTATTAGAAAGGACACAGAGAGGTGTGCGGCTGACACCATGCAGTGTGGACTGCATGGCGTAAAAGTCACTGTGCTGGAAGGAAAGGACAGCTGCTCTGAGCAGAGGCTGTGGGAATCAGGAGAGCCACTGGAGGCCGAGGCTTAGGACATGGGGAGAGAGCAGGGCTCCCAACTCAGACACAGATAGTGGGTAAGGCTGGCCATGGCGATGGAGCTGGTGGGGCTGGGAGACCGCCTCAGTTGGGTCCGTGGCTCTGGCATCTAGGGTCTACTTGCAGTTCCTGGGCTTCTATAACTGTGGCACATCTGTAAGGGAAGGTGGCTTTCAAATGTGTCACTCCAGCATCCAGAAGTCCAATGATACAAGCCCTAGAAAGCATCCAGGCAAAGTCTGGGTGAGACCAAGACATGGCTGGTCCTGTTCACAGCCCTGTCCACCTGTTATGCATGAAGAGCCACCGGGACAGCCATGTGAGCTTCATTTTTCTCAGGCAGGTGGGGGTGTGCTCCACGGGATTTGACAATGTATTAGAAAAATATGGCCTGGTGCACATCTCAGAATAAGACATCCTCAGTGCTGCCCCCCGCCCCCCATCATAGTAAGAAGTCACGGACACTCACCTCTGCTCTCACCCTTGCTAACGCTGCAACCCTTTAATCCAGTTTCTTATGTTGTGATGACTCCAGACCATAAAATTATTTTCGTTGCTACTTCGTAACTGTCATTTGCAACTGATATGAATTGTATATCTGATATGAATTGTATGTCTGATATTTCCAAGGGTCTTAGGTGATCCCTGTGAAAAGGTTGTTCGGTTGTGACGAAGGCATCACAACCCACAGGTTGAGAATCCCCTGTCTGAAACAAAGGCAATGTCCAGACACAACCGAATCACTGCTGCGGGTTTTTATTTTCTATAACAGTGTCTCTCTGCACTGCCCTGACTGTCCTGGAGCTCACTATGTAGACCAGGCTAGCCTCTTGAATCCCCTGCTGGAACTAAAGGCATACTCCACGACAGCTAGTTCACGGTTGCCAATTTAAAGGGAGTCAAAGTGACCCCTCTGAGGAAGTGACCCCTCTGAGGATGCTGGCCACTTCTCCCAGTCCAGACACAGGTCTATCAAGCTTGCAATTTGCCAGTTGTGTGGCTTGGATGGGAACCCATTGAACTTCCTCGTACGTGATAAATGGGCAAGAGGCTTTTCCTCATGGGCTTGCTATGAAGAGGAGCCAGGCTGCTGTTCGTGTGTCTAATCTAGGCTGGATCTTGCTTCCATAATTGTTCTGTTTCTCTTTGTGTGTGGTTTTGACGGTTCAAGAGAGGGATACATTCAGAGAACACCAGGATCAGGAGGGAGGGAGGAGAAAGAGACGGTATGGCTGATGAGATGCCACAAACTCTTCACCTGTGGGCACAAAGGTACCTTTTGTTTCCAGGAGGGTCAAAATGTTTGTTTGCTGGACAATCTTGGATGACAGACAAAAAAGCTAGATCAATATCCTGGATGCCTGTCTCTATGGCCAAGTCTAGATGAATAACGAACGCTATGGGGCGACTTTGACCCAAACAGCTACGGCATGTCTATGTCCTCACTAGGTCTGCCACTAGGAACTTTACATGGAGCCACTTCCATAAATGTAATCTTTACTTGGAAGCCTGCAAGAGTTCCCCACGCTCCAGAAGAGAAAGAAACCAGGTTTCTGAACTCCACAAGCCGGCCGCTTGGAGGATCCATTTACAGTATCTATTATCTTAATGAGCGTTTGTTTGTTTGTTTGTTTGTTTGTTTTTGACAAGCTAAAAAGCAGCTGGTCGTGGGATCATGGACACCCCTGTTTGCTTTGTTAAGTTTGGGGTTTTGCTTTGTTTACACTCATAGAACCTGAGGATTAGACGACTTACAACGATTAGAACCTCAGTTGATGCACAGTTACCTTAGGAGTCTTCCGGTGGTGCTCAGATGAACACTTCTTTCTGAGCAAAGCCGCAGCCAAAGCCCCAGTGGGCCCTGGAGCAAGAGGGGCGCGGTGGGGTCAAGTGGGCGGAGATGGTGGGAGGAGTGAGTGGGACCCAAGGCAAGGGCTTACTTACGGTCAGATGGCAGCTACTTGACTCTCAGACTTGAGATCAAGGCCAGCAGAGTTTGCAGGCCCCAGAGCTCCCTTGTGCACACTGTCTTTGGTCACAGTTGGGGTAGCTGGCCCGGAAATGGCAGTGTGGGCCATGCGGGCCCCGTACCTCATCACCTTTGAAAACTTACATCATCTTAAAAGGTGTCTCCGGGGACCGACCGAGGGGACAGGAATAAGCACTTTGTATAACAAGGCAAATAACAACAATGATCTTAAGAATGAGAAAAGCCAAATAAGCACGTGTAAGTGCACAGCTGATGTTTCTCAGAGATTTATTTGTCTGACCATTCTGACACGGCAGGAAAAGGAGTACCCACAAGGGCTGCAGCTTCCTGCAGGGCGTGGCTTGGTGGTGGGCTGTAGGCTGGTTTAGTTTGTTGTTGAAGGTTTTGTGTTTGTTTGTTTGTTTGTTTGTTTTTCGTTCCCTTTTATAAATCTCTCCCTAGGCTTAGGAGCAACCCCTCCCTCCCGCCTCCCTCACCCTTGTCCCCCAATTTCATGTTTAAAAAGCGAGCTTGCTCGCCAGGTATGTCCCCCTCCCCCCCAAGCTCCCACGGCTCTAATAAATAAGGAGCGCCTGCAAAACAGTAGCTTGACTCGACTGTACAAAGGCGTATGTAGAAATACAGTATGTACACGCGTCTGCGGCCCAGTGCAGCCGCAAAGCTGAGGCGACCCCAGCCCCTCCTGCCCTCCCGCCGTGTCTGTCACCCTCCTGCTGAGGCTTGGTGGCCTGGAGGGGCTGGCACCGGGACCCCTCCAGAGGGAACAATTGCTTTTATTTGAGTTAGTAAACAGATACACTGAATCACAAGGTGATTTGACTTGATTTTTTTTAAAAGTTTTCTTCTTTTTTTGGATTTTTTTTTCCTTTCTTTTCTTTTTTCCGTACTCATCAGACTGGGGCACTCCACGACTGTCTCAGCGACTCGGTGCCAGTACACATGTTCTAGAGGACTTCTGGACTCCAAGCTACAACTGTACAAGTGCACACAAGTAAATCTACCCTGTTATCCTCCACCCACTGATTGAGGATCGAATTGCACATTTCTCTTAACCATGACAGGAGAAAGCAAACAGTGAAACAGAATCCTGGGTGATCTTTCTCACTTTCTCTCTTGTTTGCATCGGCGTGTCCATACCATTCTAATTATCATGAAAGGACTCTGCGCAGAGAGAGATTGTCTCGCTGACTTCCTGGACCACGGAAAACCATCAGGGTTGAAATTTCATCCGAGTCTTTCCTGACGCCCAGCAAATATTCCCCCTCAGATTATATTACACCTTGAGGGCATTTTGGTCTTCAGTTCAACACTCTTGCTCTGTTCCCAAATGGGGCGCTATTTAGGGGCATTTCAAGAGAAAGCTGAGAAGAATAAACATTTACCGAGTTCTCTTGGCATTCGGTCTCTGTAAAACCACAGTATAAACTATCCATGCTGCTTCCTGCATCTGGCAGATCGAAAATTAAAAGCCATAAAAGTGTAACACTGAAAATATGGCATCAAAAAGGATAAAGGTGGCCTTTGTAAAAAATAACATGAAAAGTATATCAGCCGATAAAATATTCTACCTCTTCCTTTAAAAGTGCATCGTGGGCTGGGCAGAGATGAATCTGAAGCATTGGGAACTCCAGCACCATCCTGTCTCTCCCACCGAAACGTTAGCAGTTCCATTCCTAAACCATAGAAGCAAATCACAATTCTTATCATAGCAGCAAACCACAGCAGTTCTTAAAAAGATTTTTTTTTATAAAAGGTTCTTATTTTCCAGTCCCTGTCATCCTCCAGCCTCATCTGTAGAGCCTTGAAGATGGGGCGAGGATACCTACATTGGTCCTTGTGGTGGGTTGGTGTTTTTGTTTTGCTATTTGTTGTTGTTTTTAAACCAGCGAAATCCCTAAGTTCTTCTGGGGAGACTCGAGATGAAGTGGGCAGAAATACCGGGCCCAGGCTTGATGGGTCCAAGACCTGCTGGCTTCTCTGGCCTTGAGGCCACCAGGGAGAACGTCTTCCTCCAAGATGTTTAATGAGGAAACTGTGTTATTTGCTTGAGTTTTAGCCAGAGGGAGGTGGTGAGCTGACCAACTGATGTCATTGGATGGCATGACATGGCTTGCTCCACGCCCTCTCTCCATGCAAGGTACCCTGGGAGCGAGTGTTCCTGGGAAAAGATGAGAAGGATCCATGAGAATGCGCTGGACCAACTCTCTACCCAATCTGCCCACCTCCTCCTCCTCTCTCCCTGTCTAGCTGCAGAGAACCCTTCAGAAGTGAGACAGCCGCAGCTCTGGTGCCAGCTCCCTCTAAGATGGGTCCCAGAGCTGTGGGCTCCGCAGTGTGATTTCAGAGAGCTTTATTCAGTCTGCCCGGGATCAACCCTGCCAGCTTTGCATGAGGAGCTGAAGCTGCAGCCCTCTCTGGAAAACCATAATGATCTCGATGGACCACGCCCTCCCCAAAGACCACAGCATCCTTTGCAATCAGAAACACGGCCTCCATATGACTACATGATTAACCAGGAGGAGGTCTTTTGAGTCACCCAGGGTCACTCGAAAGCCAGACAAGGTCCTAGAGAGATGCAGGTCTCCAGCTCCCACAGCTGCCCACTCCATATGAACTCTGGTGTTTGAGGTCTCAGAGACTCACTATTATTACCCGTCAAAGGCAAGCCACGGACAGCTCTTCACATCAAACCATGCAAGAGCACAGGATGGTCAGATAACAAATCACCCAGGCATGGCGAACCTGTGCGGAGGGTCCAAACCGAACTTTCAAACTATTTCGGGGGGATACCATCCCCACATTGCCTACACACTGAGGATCCACCTGTTTATCCTTACAGGTTTCTGCTCTTTGCTACCAGGCCCCTCAGCTGAAGCACAGACTCTTGAAGAGTCAGGCATTCCAGAGACGCAGCCAATTAGAAGTCCCCCCTGGAAACTGTGACATCCCGGGGTGGGGTGGGGGTGGCTCTGGCCTGGGTCATCTAACTCACTTCTCTACACCAGCTGTCTTGTTGGTCGTCAGTGTTCAACTCAATATTGTCCAATAAACGAGTTAAGCAGCTGTCTTCCACTGTGTCCCCAAGGAGCCCCTCTATCAATAAATGTGATTGTGAGAAACAGGAAAGGGTAAACTTGGCACAGGAGAAATGGTGAAACACAAGACTCACTAACATCTTTACAACCCTTGAGATTATTCTTGGAACACAGAGTAAGTAATTTCCAAGAGATGACACAATTTAGGAGTCAAAGGGAACCCTAGAGAGAAAAATGTGACAATTTCACTTTATAGAAGGAGAAATGGAGGCTTCGGAGCCCTGGAAACCAGCTCAGGGGTTTAGCAGAACAAGGAGGTCAGCCACCTACCGGGAGAACACCACCGAAGCTCGTGCTATCCAAATCCTGGTGTTAATGGCAACGATAATAATCATCAGGCAAAACCAAGGTTTGAAATTCTCAGTGTGCAGGGAAGGAAATGCCTGAGTTCTCCAAATCACATTAAGCAGCCAGATCCGTGTGCAGTTAATATGTATATTAAATAACCAAAGTGCAAATGCAAAAGGCCACAAATATGCAACGGGGCGGGGCTTGCAACAGGGGCGGGGCTTGCAACAGGGGCGGGGCTACGAGGCCAAGGAAATCTCTTCATCCGGCACAGGCAAGTTTGTATTATGTGGAAGTTAATTTCCGAGTACAGAGTTTGCATCTCCTAGGCCCCCTTTCTGTCTGGAGGATGAGACCCCAAACCAAACCATCAAGAAATGGAGGCACATTGGAGACCTCAGGAGATTACAAAAAGAGTTGAGTAATGAAAAGTGGGTTAGAACACACAGGGGACACTGCTGTGGAGGCAGGGAAATATTCCCACCTCTGGGCCTGGGACCAAGAGTGACCACGCGTTAGAGTTAGGAGTTGTGTGAGTGTGTGTGTGTGTGTGTCTACATTCTTTCGTTTGAAGGGGAAAAAAAAGAAGAGTGGTTTTTAGCATTTCCTTCCAGTAACTGGGAGGCACCACCATTTTTTGATTTGACTGTTGGTTCTATGATGTATATAACATTTTCCTTTAAAGCAATTACAACCCAAAAAGTGAAAGAAAAAAAAGAAAAGAAAAGAAAAGAAGGTCTATCTCTCAAATAAGTGTCTTTGTATTCAAATCACCTTTGGACAAAGACCAAGTATGCCCAGCAGCAGCCTATGGAGAGCAAATGTCTAGGCTTTCATGAGAGACTGGGAAATCGGGCTTATAATGAGAGCCATTCTGGAACCTTAAGTACAGCATTTGCCATCCCAAACACTATAATAATCATTATTATTCTCTGGTATCTATTATTGTCTGGTAAATAATATGTGTTTTCCCCCCAAGTTCCAAAGGGTGCAGCTGCATGGCGTTCTATTTTTTGCAGCCCCAGGCCTGCTGCTCTGCAAGCCTGCTTACATGGAACTTATTTTAAGAGCATGCAAAGGAAGGGGGTGCCCTTCCTCTCCTCTCTTGGCACACTTGTGCACCTGGGACATCCCCAAAGGCCAGAGGGTGGCAGTCTCTTTCTGCTGAAGTAGGGGGTGGTATTACCCACTCAAGGCAGAGGGCCCTTGTTGGTGGCACGGGCTACAAGCCCGGTGTTAGGACAAGGGAGCAACCATAAGCTCCACTCTCCCCGTTCTTGATGATAAATAACATAAGGAAACCTCTAAAGCAGGGGAAAGAGCCATGGAGATTCAGAAAGTGGTCATCTCAGAAGCTAAGGAGCTCTGCCACACAGCAAAATCCTACGGAAAGCCTGTCCCCACGGTCTAAACGGATACACAGAGTCTAACTGTATACATAGAGGAGAAACTAAAAGAAACGGGGAGAGCTAGTCCCATATGCCCATCCCAGCTATCCCTGTGCTCTTGGCCGTATTTCTCACTAGCTCTTCCCCACGGCTTGATGACAGAAGCCTGGGTGGTACACTCTGCTATCTTTTATCCCCCTGAGGCTCCTTAGGGACCGCTGACAAAGGTCAGTACATATAGTCTTGCAACTAGAGATTAATCTGTTGTCACTACATAAGGAAGGTGCCCTTTCTGGATCTTCAAGTCCAGACTTTAGAGTCACTTTTGCTCTGGACATGGGTACACACATACAAATGTATGCATACACACTCCCGTGGCAGAGATTTCTGGAGTGCCTCTGAACTCAGAGGATTCTGGGAAAGTGCCCATATTTGTACCTCACACTTCAGGTTTTCTTTGAATGGTGGGTTTGTATGAAAGCAGGATAACTGATCCACGTCCCACACCTTGTGCCATTTCCCATATCCTAGTGTCACCATGCATGGTCTCTATAGCCAGCTGTCTTCACATACAAGATATGCCTTCCCTTCTACCCAGAAGAATGATACAGACTCTTACAGAATGACAACTGCGCACTAAGAAGGCAGAGAGATGCTCTGTCTATCTGGCAAGCTACAGGGGAAACATTACTAAGAAGGTGATTTAATTGCTCATAAAACTTACCAAAGGGTTAAGAGCAAAGTGGAGCTTTGACGACACTGTTAAGTTCTTTTAGTGCTAATACCCTCAAAACACAACCATCCTCATATTTACCTCTTGGATTTAAAACCTAAGACACATGCTGCTGCAATTTAGAAAGTTCCCACACAACCACTCCCAAAAGTGTGGACCTGGAAAAATAAAGCTCTTGTTTTAAACCCAACTGTGCCAAGCTAGCCTTTTTGTGAAGTGAGACATCATCTTTGCCCAGAAGCATGTTCATGTAGTCTGTTATCCAAAAATTTTTACTCTTATTTCCTTTCTTAAATACCTCATAATTTGCATAATTAAAACCTAGTCGGCGTGTCCTGCTCATTCATAAGGCAAGCCTCCTGTTGGCCGCCATATTGTTCCCAGGTGTCTAAAATCTCAGGGCATCAACTGTGATAGGCAAGAAATGCCCACTGCCAAGGCGCCTTGCCTTTGTCCAATTATTCTGGCCCTCGCCGAGATCCACTCACTAGAATACCGCTGCCCATCACTTATCAGAGTTAAATACAGCCATTACGTGCTGGCAGAGGCTTCGGTGTTTATCTGGGACAATAACGAGTCCCCGAGGACAGACTGCTCTCAGGTAGCAGCGGCTATTCTGGGACACTCACAAGGGTAGAACCCTGCAGTCAATGAACAGAGCCGCCTGCAGCAGCTGATAAACTCTGAGCATGATGCCAGATAGGGGTCCTTTACCCAGCTCATGCCAGGCAGGGCTACACCTGGGCAGGCTTTGTCACCTCCCATGTCAACCGCTGCTGCGTGTGTGTGAAGAATTCTGAAATGGCTTTTTCCCAGGTTGGACATTTTTAATCTTTGAAATGGCTGCCGTCTCTTTTCTGATATTTCACTGAGTGGGAATAACTGAAGGACAGCCCTTCTTCTGGAGGGCGTGTGATTGGTTAGAGGAAGCAAGGCAGGGGAATACAAGGGTACACAACACTTCTGAATCATTACAACTCTATCACTCACCCTGTGCTTCTGATAAGCTAATGTTCAGGTTCTTTTAAAACCAAGTACACTGTCTGTCTGTCTGTCTGTCTGTCTGTCTGTCTGTCTCTATCTATCTATCTATCTATCTATCTATCTATCTATCTATCTATCTACCTACCTATGTAAGTTCAGTTTTTCAGAAAGTCTCACATAGCCCAGGCTGGCCTTAGACTTGCTTCATAGCCTCCTGCCTCCACCTCCCAGATTACAGGTGTTAACACCACACTAAGTTGAAAACAATTGTATTTTGGGCTAATTTCATTTAGGCACCCAGTTCAATCAGAAACAAAGCTAACAACACATCCCGGATTAGACAATGTCACAGACAAAACCCAACTTGACAGGAAGGTTAAGAAAATGAGCTGCTTGGGGTCACCATCCACAAGTCCACAAGCCCCACCCTCTTACAGGGAGAGCTGGCCTCCATTCTTGGTCATTTCCTTGCTTTCTCTTCTTGACCAGTGAGCGGGTACATTATAACATCTGAGCTAGAAGGAGTCCTAGAGATGGGCACCATTTAATTCTTTCCATTCAGCAAAAAAGAAATCAGAAATGTTCTCTGGTAAGAAAAAAAGTGGCCGGGCGTGGTGGCGCATGTCTTTAATCCCAGCACTTCGGAGGCAGAGGCAGGTGGATTTCTGAGTTCGAGGCCAGCCTGGTCTACAGAGTTAGTTCCAGGACAGCCAGGGCTACACAGAGAAACTCTGTCTCGAACAAACAAACAAACAAAAAACAAAAAAACAAAAGAAAAAAGAAAAAAGTGTGTCTTCAGGGCTAGAGAAATGGTTCAGTGGTTAAGGGCACCGGCTGCTCTTCCCGAGGACCCAGGTTCAATTCCTAACATCTACATGGCAACTCACAACTATTTGCAACTCCAGTTTCAGGGAGTCTCGTGCCTATGCACATAAAATTAAAGGTTTTTTTGGGGGGGAGGGGCTGGAGAGATGGCTCAGAGGTTAAGAACACCGACTGTTCTTCCAGAGGTCCTGAGTTCAATTCCCAACAACCACATGGTGGCTCCCAATCACCTGTATTGAGATCTGATGCCCTCTTCTGGTGTTTGAAGACAGTGACAGTGTGGTACTCTATATAAAATAAATAAATCTTTAAAAAAAATACTTTTTTAAAGTGTGTTTTTATTCAAATCCCATCCAGTGCCTACAACCAGTCTAATAAGCCTTCCTACGGCTCTGCTCCCCACACCCTCTGTGACTTTCTGAGCAGGTGCGGCAACTCTGAGCTCTACCTCAGGATCCTGAAAAGCCATTGCCAAAATTGTGCCTTGGATGAAAAACAAACAAAAACAAAAACAAAACAAAACAAAACAAAAAAAACCCCAGAGGTTATTGTGTAAAAACTGAGTTTGCTAGCTAGCTCTCTCTCTCTCTCTCTCTCTCTCTCTCTCTCTCTCTCTCTCTCTCTCTCTCTCTCTCTCTCTCTCTCTCTTCTGAACATAGGCAGTCTAAGTGACAAAGAAGGAACACTGAAGGAAAAACTTTGCCATGTGCGGCCCGAGGACTTGTAGATTTTAGGGCTTTAGATTTGTAAGGCTTAGAAGAGCAGCTTTTCTCACACATTATATATTCTTTACAAATAGTAGCAGAGAGAGAGGGAGAGGGAGAGAGAGAGGGAGAGGGAGAGGGAGAGGGAGAGGGAGAGAGAGAGAGAGAGAGAGAGAGAGAGAGAGAGAGAGAGAGAGAGAGAGAGAGAGAGAGAGAGGAGAGAGAGAGAGCTTCCCATTAGCCAGATCAGCACTATGAAAAAGTAAAAAAAAAAAAAAAGAAAGCTGATTCCCCCCAAACCAGCAAGGTCGGGGCCTGTGGTGAGTGGCTGCTTCTCATCAGCCTTGCGACCCTTGGGCCCAGATGTGCATGTGTGCCTAATTCCTCTCTGGAATAAGCTGCTTAGAGCGAGACTGCCAAGCAGGGGCAGCAAAATGTGACCCTGGTCCTTGGCGCGGGGTATGTAACTTAAGCAGCTTTGATCAGATCTGGTGTCCTGGACGGAAAGAGATGAGGAGTCAGGTTCTTAAGTGACCTTCAGTGGCCACTTCCTGTCTCAGCCCGTACTCCAGGTGGTTGGAGAAATCAGATGGGACTTTTGCCGTGGTCTCTCTAACCTCTGAGCGGAACAACATGGTACTGTTTTCCAGAGCACATACAATGGTAGGTGTTCTGGGCTGCTGAGCCACAGGGGTAGTCTTTACAAGAAGCATGTGCTCTGGAGCCAGGGAGCTCACTGGCACTGATTACTCTATGGATTGGGGTCCTTGTTTCTCTTAAATGCATGTCCAGGAAGACAAACCCCTGGTTCTATTTATTATTTACAAGCCTCTATTTATCTCTATGTGTCTAGTCTCTTTACCTAGCAAATGGGTTTTAAAAACATACAATATTGTTGCCAGTATGAAGCATACAGAACATTGCTCTAGAAACTACTTGATGACTATATGATTACTAGTTGTTTTGTTTATTTAATGACAAAAATGCAGGCTGAGAGATGCTGTAAAACTTGTCCAAATCATAACTCATAACTTGGACAGTCGGTTTTCAAATCCAGGCAGGTCTTGCTGCTCCAGCCCTGGGATGAAGATCTTGGTGCGTCCCTATTTTTACTAGCGAGGTACCTACACTATACATGTCCCCTTAAACGTTCCCTCTCACCGAAATCTTGTCATGACATACTGAGGGACTTTCGAAAGCTGATGTCACTTCCAACCACTGAGGCTTGAACCAGAATTGGCTATGCTGTCAGCTCCCTCCACTACCAGGAGTCTTACTTTTTACCACATAGAGAGAGGCTTCAGGTCTACAGCCACTGAGGGGAAAATAGATAAAAGAGTGTCTCCTGGGAGTGCCACATGACCTGGGAGCATTTGATTGAACTTCCGGGAAAATGTCTGCAGGTGTCTGAGAGCTAACTGTTCCTCTCGCCCTGTTCCCAGGAGCCTTTCTACTGCTTCTCAGACCAAGAATGGAAGTCTAGGCATTGCTGGGTGTCCCTGAATGTTTCCAGGCCCTCATCAGGGGAGTCTGCACCTAGAACAGTCCTGACTTCTGCATAGGCCCCTGGTATTCTTAACTCCCTCACAACGAGAGAAGCCTGTCAGACAATATCCCACATCCAGCCTTACCCAGCTGGACTCGGGTCATTGTTGCTAAGCTGGGACAGGGTAGGAAATGGAACTCCTGTTTCTGTAGGATGCCGACCAGCAGCTTCCTACTAGCGTGGGTTTCCACGAACCGGGAATGTGAGGGACCTGCAGTATGGGGGAAGCAGAGAAAAGGAGGCACACACCAAGAGACGTTCCTCATCAAGGTGCACTTTACTTAGTGACGGGAGAGGATTTATACTCAAAGGCATCACAGGTAAGCAATTGGCATTTAGGTGATAATAAGACATCAAAGCTCAGTATGGATACAAAGGAATCCAGGAAGGGGAAGAAAGATCAAAGAATCACGGCTTCGAAAGAAACAGGTATCTGGTTCTCGAGTCATTTGCATGGGCTCCAACCCCCCAGCGCGCAGAGACTAGCTGTCAGCTTGTAGTTTCGGTTTGAGAATCTCCGAGAGCACAGCAGGGCTTCCCACAGTTTCCATGGCAACCCAGGGCCCACAAGCATCCCCTTCCTTGACCAAGGAATGCTGTTGGCTATGAGATTCCCTTCTACCCTAAGCCATGAGGTCACCTTAGGTCTACCTGGGACCAAGAAGGTTCTCCCCTGCCCTGCTCTGATGGCTTCACATACTTAAGACACAGATATGGCAGCCGACACCTCTCGCCCACTGCTGGTAACTAGCCTGTCATTGCAATTCCAAGACCACACCAGCCTTCTCTTGCTTCCTTTCAGTTTATGAACAGTCACTGAAGTAATTTTCCTCAAAGGCAGATCTCATTGTCACTCCTCTGCCCCAGGTCACAGTGATTAGAATCACTAACACATACAGAACCAATCCCTCTACCTCCTGTCCCTCATCTCCATCTCCTCCTTGCTCTCTCGCTCCCTCTCTCTCCTGTGGTTCAGTCCTTTGGTCTGGGCAAGGGCAGCACAGCCCAGACTTGCTCTTAGAAACATCCCTGCCTTGATAGCTGGCTATTTCCCTCCGGTCTCTGACCCTGACCACTAGCGCCTGTCCCTTCTTGGGTTGAGAAGCTAACTGAAGCATATGCCTTAAACAGTACCATCAAGAGATCCTTCTTGGCTCTGCAACCAGTCCCACAACACCCAGAGGAAGCTCCACTCTCAGGAGCTCTGACACACCCACGATCAGAGGTGAGGAGGAACCAACATCTGTCCCAACACTGGGAGTAACTGGGACCAGCGGGACCAGGCACACAGGAACTCCACCAGCCCAGAGACTCGGGTTCCTTCCGGTCTGTCTGGGCTGGTGTCCATAGTAGACCTGGGCACAAGTTCTGCAGCCAGTCTCACAATACCCAGAGGAAGCTCCACTCCCAGGCGCTCTGACACACCCAGGCTCAGAGATGAATTGAAATCATGTAACTTTTCTCATCACAATGCAATAAAAGTTAAAAAAAAAAAAAGAGAGAGAGACCCTTCTCATTGAGTTATTCACTAGCACCTACTCTGTCTGTCCCCAACCAGGCAGTTAGGACAACGGCTGGCAGGAACTTGGGCCCAGCCTGTTCTTCCTTGAAGTCCACCTTTCTGGAGCATAGTTGCTTGCATGTCACATGGCATCTCTAATAAAAGGGGCTTTGGCTATTTCTTGCCTCTTAACTCTCCCCAAATGAAGGCCCCTAACCCAAAAATTTCCAACTCCCCCCATTTCTCTTTATTTCTCTATCTACCCCACCCACCATGTTTTATAAATAGAGTAACTGCAATAAGAATTAGATATTGCCAGTGGGAAATGAGTGTTTTAGCCCACGGAGAAATGAAGATTATTTCTGAAAAATCAATTAGCAAAAAGCACTGTCTCTGTCCCTCTGTTTTTGGATATAACTGTTTATTAGGCTTTATGGATTGTAATATGTAAGTTAAGTACAAATTAAGGATTTATAAATACCAAGTATAGAATTTTAAAAGTTTTTTTACTCCTGGGGACTGGAGGTGTTCCTCCAGCTAGTTAATGCTTGCCTGCATGTAGGACGGCCTAAGTTTGATCCATAGAAACTGGACATGAGGCTGTAGTTGTACAATCCCAGCACTTGGGGGTGGATAAGCAAGAGGATCAGAAGTTTAAAGTCACCCTCACCACAAAGGGAGTTTGAGGCCAGTCTGGAATCCATAAGATACTATCTCAAAAAAAAAATGTTATTTCTGTATAAAAGAGAGCACACATGTATACACACATGTTAAACACACAGAGGTGAGAAAACAACAAGGTGTGTGCTCATGGCTAAGGAGCGTGCTCTCAAAACCAGGACGAGACCGTCAACCAGTAGCCCTTGTCTTCATGTACAGGGCCAGAAAGCTTTTCTACTCAACATTTTCATCGTTTTTCAATCAACTTTTGAGATTAACATTGCTTGAACCTTGGAGGATGTGAAAATAGCCATTAAGTCCCATGTTTATGATGTCATCATATCAAATGGGAGAAATGGAGGGACCTGGGTATATTTTTGGTTTGGCAGACTCTAGAACAATTTTTTTTTCTCTTGAACATTTGGGGTTTGGCTAAAACCAAACCTTATTTTGCCAAGCACTTTGGCTTTAATTTTTAAACCCATGTGTACTTTAAAAGAAATTCTATCTATATGTTTCTGACTCATTTACACTTAGCTCATGAAAACCCTGTTTGGTAAGCGCTAATAGATGTCCGGGCAGGTTTATGAGGCTTCTTAAGCCTTCTTTTCCCTCCGTCCTTAGCAGAAGGTTGTATTTTGCTGGCCATAAAAGAGTGTGAGCCCTGGAGGCATGTGAGCAGTCTGAGATTTACGACCTCTGAAGCTTCAGTGGATTGTGAGTTTGGAAGGTACTCTCCACTTCCTCTGTGCCCAACAGGCTCCCGATGACAAAGACCACTAAGTCTCACCTTCCAACAGGCCTGTGACACTGTGACCAGAGGCAAAAGTAACAAATCCACTCTCTCCACCAACAAGTTTTTCCCTGAAAGGTTTTAGAGGAAAATTCTGATGCTTCAGGCTCCTGATGCACACATATTGAGATCTGACTTTCTCATGGGCGAGATCACTCTCAGGAGAAGAAGCGAACTCAACTTGGTTCAAGTGAGAGCATTTTACCTTTGGAGTACTGGGGGATTATCTTTTTAATAGCAGACAACCAATCATGTTTAGGAGTTTTGACACATTAAAAAAAAAAAAAAGCCAAATCCACTAAAAATGACATTTGAATTAAAACCAGAAAAGCAGGAAAAATGTGCCTGCGTGCTATGACTTTCCCCAAATCTTCCATAATAGTGCTTGGATACCGCGCAATTATAGTATTCTATGGGATATGGCTTTTGGATGAAGTACTTAAAAATGGCTTATAAATATTTAAAGTATAAGCATCTAACAAATCGTAATGACGAAGTTTTTACATTTAACCACATGTGCTCCAAATATCTTGAAATTACTCTAAATATGGGTTTAAAATATCAAAAGAGCTTGTTGACGGCATGCAGAGCTTGGTAGGGCAACTTAAACCTGATCACTCTTTCTCACACAACACCCAGTCTGCACGCGTTCTAAAGCATGAATGTACAGATTCCTTTAGAAAACAATCCTGTTACAGTCTGAATGTTAAAGCAGGAACGGAAGGGTAAAATACAGGGTTGCTCTTCTCTCACCAAAAGCAGCTTAGCCCAGTGCTTCTAGATACTTTGTTATTGTGGGCTGCCTCAAGCCTAAGATGGTATCATTTTAGAAACGCTCCAGACCAAGGCAGCTTCGAGGAGGCTATCCTTACAAACTGACACACACAAATGGGACCCCACTCATTTTCAAGACAAAAATCTTTGGCAGGGGACGGGAGCTATGCAAAAGAGAGAACCACAGACGTTTTAAGTGTGTCTTTTGCACATTAGGCCCGACTCTTACCAAATGAGTTCCTAAGATCGCCCTCACCTGTGATTCTTTAAATGCCAGCATGTGCCTCTTTGCTTTGTGCTTTACCCAAAGCAAAACACAGCCATGCCATTGGAGGTTTGAAGAGACATTGATGGGAAAACTGTGGGCACAGCTAAGTTTGGATTTGTCAGAGTCCTGACCATTTTGTTCTGCTCTCTGGCTCCTCTCCCCAGGTTTTGCACATTTGATCGATTTAAGAATTGTTAGATGCACACTTAGGAACTATTTGAAAGCACTAGCTATTAATCCCAAGGTTTGTTTTGTGGTCTATTTTTGCTCCAATCATTTTAAGTGTAGCATTTTTTTAGACAAACCTTAAAATAATCTGGATTGGGGCTGGAGAGATGATTCCATGGTTAAGAGCACTGGTTGCTCTTCCAGAGGTCTAGGATTCAATTCCCAGCACCCACACAGCAGCTCACAACCTCCTGTAACTCTAGTCCCAGGGGACCCAATGCCTTCTGGCACCCATGAGCACTTGCACACATATGGTGCACAGGGATACATGCAGGCAAAACATCTTTACACATACAAATAATTTTTTAAAAAAGTAAAGCATATTGTTCCCACCCTGTTGTTGGCCGTGCAATCACCATTCTGGGTTCATGCCTCTCCCCCGACCCCCCACATCAGTGCTATGGAGATCCAGAAATCTGAAGAAAAGCGCTACTTACTTGGTAGTTAGAGCTGCCATCTGATTGGCCCACTAAACACACCCCATATCTAACTGTATTATCTCTTAAAGCTGGTTTATCTCTTTGTCTGAATGAACTGCCTGTATGCCTTTTGAAGCAGTTATAATAATTTACATGCACATACATGTATCTCCTTAGCATCCATCCATGTAGGAAGTGCACTAACACAGCATCTGAATGAGGCAAAGAACTCTGTACAGGACGTGGAGAAGGAAAATAGAGTAGCCTTCCCACCCCTTGGTAGGATCTCTTTGAACAGGGGAGTCTGGAAAGGGAGAGGGCTGGTCTGGAGGTGAATAACCTTCACAGCAGCCAAGTGTTCCACTGTGTGGGTCCCTTAGACATTTCTGCCTCTTTCCAAGGCTACCGTATGTTAGTAGGTGTGAGTGACTGAGTCATGATGCACAGGTAGCTGCTTTCAGCCTGACAAGGGACCCAGCTATCACACCTGGCCATCCATCTATTTCCAGGGCCCTTCTGAGCAACGGCTTGCTTGCTAATAGTGGGTCAAATGCTTCCTGCTTTCCATTCCTTAGCCCCCTCTCTTTTTCTCTTCATGCTGGGGGATCTGGGATGCTCTCCACAGATCTTCTAGCCTGCCCCCCATGCCAGTTTCACTCACCTGTTCATTTCTGCAACTCCAGCCAGCCTCTTCCCTTGGTCTCAGTGACATTTTCCCATAAGAAGGCATCTCCCATACTGTATAAGCTCTGGGAGTCCAGGTGCCTCGGTAGTATCTAGCTTTGTATCTTCTCTTGTTTTATATTCTTTCTGTCACCCCAGGCCATCACTGGGTATGGTAGCTTTAACTTTTGTATTGGGTCACTAAAGTAATCCTTTAAAGGTATCCGGTAACTTGTGACATGGCAAAAACTGCCAAAACCCAAATTCTCATTTTTAACTGGTAATTAGCTCCCCTTGGAGCAACGGAAAAAAAAAAAAACCCATTCCAGATACTGCTTATTAACTATGCAAGATAACCCTTCAGAGGGAAATGGATTCCAAATCTATGGACTCTCCATCCCTAAACAATGAGTGAGCTCATAAAACCTTTTATACTCTCACAGCACAGAGTGCCACCACACTTACAGGACAGAGTGGGTCCCTCTTGCAAGGTCGCGCACCAAATGTTTCTCTTGTCTCAACTCAGTTCCAGTACTTCTCCAATGACAAGTCTATGACTTTATCCCCAAACACAAACCACCCGGTCACTTGGTATTCCACCTTCCATTGGAACCTCACTGATGTAATATCTAAAAGTTGCATATTAAGGTCCCTCCCTCTACAAACCCCTGGTACTTAGGATACAAGCAGCGGGGGAGATCACTTGGATAAACATTTCCGTGCTTCATCTCGCCACTGTTCTTTCAGAATGATGGTGATCGCAGCCAGCTCTGTCCTATATGTAGTCACCAGTGCCTGGTGGCTCTCAGTGGCTCTTTGCAGCCCTTCCACCCAGAACTATGCCAAGTGCAAACCGAAGGCTAGGATAACCTTTAATTCAGGTGTTGTCACCCAGTGGATATTTCTAATCATTCAATACTTCAGCATAAACAGCTCGGGTCCAGTCTAGGGATGGGGAATTCCCACTTGTACCAACTTCTTCTCTCTACTCTGTTAGTTTTTCTTTTCTTTAGAAGTGGGAACCCATGGTTTTATTCTGACTTTCCCATGCTTTCCAAGGGAGGCTGTTGTCTTGGATTTTTCAGCAGTGAGTACCTTATCACCCCCTTTTTGGCTTCCCCTGTCAAGCTAATCCTATGCTTTGAAACAGTGGTTTGGGGATCGTGGCTCTATGACCAGACTAAGCTCCAAGAAGCCCAAATTACATGAACCTCCTCCAGTTCTCTTCAAATGCAAAGTGTATCCTCCCCGATGCTGAGCAGGGACAAACACTGTGGAATTTGGACTGGGAATGAAGAATCATGTATTCTCTCTACCCATTTCCACAGTTCTAGAAACATGTAAGAGACTGGAGAAACACAGAGCAGAGGGAACTGTGTGCTTCTACTGCTCCAAGGGAGCAGAAAGAATGGGTGATGAAAGGGTTATTCCTGGTTTTCACATTTTCCACTGATTATTTTGTTTAAAATGTGTTATTTCTCCGGAAAACCAAGGAATGAGGGTATTTTCTTTGAATATCTTCAAAAGTTTACACATGGTTACTCTGAACTCCCCGAAGTACCATAAATAAGTATAAACTATAGAGATTCTAGTACAAACATCCCCCTGGGTTCCGACAGCTACCCAGCAAGCTTCCAGGCATCAGTAAAGGAGGGGACTAGGACATCTACCAATGGAATTCTGTGTGGGGAGAATAGTTTAGACAGTGCTCATACATTGCCTTTGTTATTATTTGTGGGGATTTTTTTTTCTCTAGCTACTGAGGCAGCAGGACTAGTATTCCTAACTTTAAACATTGGCAATTAAAGAAAGTTTACAACCTTCTAAAAATCTTCAACTAAACTTAGTCAGTTCTGCATATGGAAGAAACATCTGCCCGTTGGAATCATCTGTAACCATACGCACAAACAAGAATGAGTAAAGTCGGGAAAGCAGGGGGACAGAATAATTTCAAAATGGGAGAGGGGGTGTGCAGTCTGCAGAGATCTAACGAACGTGTCGAGGTCTCTGAAGGCTAATCTCGTGGCTTGTGGATTTCGAAATGTATTCTACAAAATTATGGTATGGTACGGTAAAGGTGTGGCAACTAATTTAGGCATATGGGTGCTCAGCTAGACCTCCCCAAGGATCATGTCTTTGACTTCCAGTCCTGGGATTTGCAGTTCTGCACCGAGGCATGTCACCTTTTACATGGGGCTGGCAATCCTTGTGCTTGTGTGACAAGTACTTCGCCCACCAAAGCATCCCCACAGCCCTTGCTTTTCTTTATTCATTTTTATTCTTTTAATGCTTTCAGTTTGAGTTTAAGTTGCTGCCAAGGAGCGCTCACTAGTAGGGCACAAAGGGTACTCAGTCCTTAGTTAAGAGACTGTATTTCCAACTTCCCCAACCACGTGAGTTTCTGAGGGTTGGAGCAAAGGCAGCACTGTCTGTGTACAGGGAACCACAAGGGCCAGAGGGTGGATTACTACAGGTGCAGGCTGGGTCCTGAAGTGACACGGGGCCAGCGATCTACTTGGGTGCCCTGTTGACTTACTGGAGACACAGTCCCCCCTCCTTAAATCTCTTGCCTTGCCTCCTCTCGGCAGCCCTCAAAACCCTTGCCTGACTTTCAAAAAGAGCTGTAATTTCTTGGGAGACTCACAGTGAAAATGACTCTCCAGTCACAAGAGTTGGGCAATTTGGTCACAGCATCTTCTAGACTTGGCTATTGCCAAGTTAACATTTTTAGTGGTGATGCTGATCCACAAAAACTACCCTTGTCCGATGACTCCTGCAGAAACAAAGATGCCCCAAACAGCCATTCATACAACTTATGCTTTTATGACCCTTTGGTCTTTAAATACTTATAGGGACTGTAGTAATGGCATTGTGTGTGTGTGTGTGTGTGTGTGTGTGTGTGTGTGTGTGTGTGTAAGTGACAATTCCCAGTACTTTCTGAAGGGGCTCACTTTTTCAGGAGAGAGTCACATGTTAATCCTTCACTCAAAGCATTGTCAAGCAGATTAAATTATCTGGGGGCGTTTTCGGTTGGCACACCTTCGAGAAGGCCAAGGCCACCTGCCTTCAGACTGAAGACATAGTAGGCTAACGGGGGAAAAAACGGTGACCTCATCTCTGCTGTCCTGCCCCTGTTCGCAAAGTCACCAGTAGGAAAGGAGACCTCAAACCATGGTGGCCAAGAAAAGATTCTCACACTAGCCAATTAGCCCTCTTCTCTGGTTCAGGGCTTCCACTCTGGCCATCAGTGAAGGGCCCACGTTCCCACTGTGAAAGCGACAGGTTGCTTGGTGGTCTAGGATCGTGTAAACTGGGCGAGCTTGTTGCTGTGTTTTATGAACTTTCCCTCAAGGCCATAAGAGAATTTTTTCTTTGGTAAATGTGGTGATGGAGGGACTAATTAGCTGATTCTCCTAAGTCAGCAGGGAAAGGAAATTTAGCTTTGGACTTCACAACTTGGATTTGAATGGCAACTCTGCTCACAGGTTAGATAATCTTGGACAAGTTCCCCAACCCTATTTCTCCACCAGGAGAATGAAGATTGCTGTTCTATGGATCTAGCTCCAAAGAAGTACTAGAGGAAACCACTCAGAAGTGCCTGCATACCCTGTGAGGAATATTCGCCCTGCCTCCCCCTCCCCCAAGCTCTTTCCTGCCTGGATTTACACCCCCTACCATAGGATGCAGTGGACCTACTTTGTTGCACCCCAGTAGCACATTCTTGTGTGCCTCTAGTCCAGGGAAGGGGCAGTGTCTAAGGTTAAATGCTGGAGGAATACCCATTTCTCTTTTCCTTTCTATAATTGGTTAATAAACAACCTAAGGTTTGGCTTGTTGCCTGCTTGGGTAGATGGGAGAGCTCCCACTCTGGGATTGGATGGACAGGCCTGAAGTCAACACTGGGTCCTCCACGACAAGCTCGGACTGAGCCAATATCTCTATGCCACAGCTTCCTTCTTGGTAGTGTGCTACTGACTGACAATGCCTCCTCCACTAGGATTGGCAAGAGTCGCCATAGTGGCTCACGCGAACTCTTGGCTCACTGGGTAGTAAATAGGGTACAACAGTCATAGGGTATAGAGATGTGCCTCCCACTTCATTATGGTCTACAGGTAGAAGTGAGACACATCAGCTCAGCCACTGAATCCCTGAAAAGGGGGCGTGGTAGGTTGGCCGGAAGGCTAGTTTTCCATGTTAGCCCACAGATATGGTTACCATGAGAAGCTAGATTAAGGGTTTGCCAAAGGGACTACCAGCTCTGATGGGTTACCCAGACATTTCAATACTGTCCTGCAAGCTCCTAACTGAACGACAGTAAGATTCCTCAAGAAATCTTCCCTCCCACACTCCCTTTTCCAGTTGGATAAATTAGGAATGAACCCGAAAAGAAGAAAATAGTGTGTCGCAAAAAGACAGTGTGCTTTCAATTCAGGTTCAAGGGCTTGAGTGATCTTGGCTCTTAACTGTCTCTCGGCTGTAAACTGGGAATGTTGTACTAAATAACACTGCCACCTGTCACAGGTGTTGGATCAAAACGTTGATGGTACCTGGCCACCCAAAGTGCACCGAGAAAGCAGTAGGAGACGCCATGGTGCATCTCACCTCTGCCTTCTGACAAGCAAGGCGAGGGGCACTGTCTCTTGGAGGAGCGCCCAGGTGGACATACAAACCTTTTTGTTTTTTTGTTTTTGTTTTTGTTTTTGTTTTTTTTTACTTATTCTGGTTTCTAATTCGGAGGCACCTCCTTTTGAGCGGAGGCTCCAGGTCCTCGGGGCCAGCGCTGAGCATGGGCGAGGAGATGACGCACGGCGTCATGGCAGCCTTCTCCGCGGGTTTTGGCACAGGCTGGATCACGCAGCCGGTCTTGGGCAGCATCCGCAGAGCGTACGCGTGGTCCTCGTCCGCGGGGTTATTGAGATTCGGGTCCGACTTGTCGCCCCCCGCCAGGGCTTCCTCCCCCATCAGTTTTTTGGTCGCCTCCCCGTCCAGGTGGCAGTTGGAAGCGCAGTTGTTCTCCTTGACCGACTCCAGCTCGTTCACCGCGGACTCCTCCGGCGACAGTAGCTTTTTGGGAGGGGCGGGGGGCGTTGGCTGCTCGGGCGGGGGCTCCGCGCCCTTGGCCTCGGCCGGGGCGCTGCGGGTGCCGTTCACGATGACGTTGCAGGCGGCGGCGGCCTCGGGGCCCGCGGGGGCGCCCGGGCCGGGGTCGCCGGCGGCGGGCGGGCTGCAGTGGCCGTCCCTGCAGCCGCCGCAGGTCCTGCGCTCCGCGGCTCCCGGCTCGCGCTCCGCCTTGACGTGAGCGTGCAGCGCGCGGTGGATCACGTTGTGCAGCCGGGCTCGGTGGCCCACGGTCAGGTCGATGACGCCGTCCTGCGGGCCGTGCAGCACGCCCGCGAAGCCCGGCTGGCCTCCCGCGGGGCCCGCGGGGCTGCCCGCGCGCCGGGTCAGGTCCACTACCTCCCCGCGAGCGCGCTCCGCGGGCGCCAGGCTCAGAGCCTGGCCCGAGCTTCCAGGAGGCGAGTCCGCTGACTTGGAAGAGCCCTGCTTGGAGTCCCGCGGGGACAGGGAGCGTCCACCAGCCTTGCCACCCGCCGCTGAGGAGTCGCCCGGGGCGCTCGGAACGAAGCTCTCTCCGTTGCTGGAAAATCCGTTGGGGGGCTTGGAATCGTTCACGTGGGGAATGGGGATAGGGATAGGGATGGGCACCGGCAGGGGTACGATCACGGGGTACGGCACGAGCAGCGTGGGGGGCGGCACCAGCGGGGCCAGCGACGGCAGCCCGAAGTTCATCATCTGGGGAACCGGCATCGGGCCGTTTGGCATCATGCTTACCGGAGGGAAGGGAAGGCTGGGCAAGGGCGCGCCCGGGGGCGGCGGGGGTAGCAGCCCTGGGGGGTTCCCAGGCATGGTAGGGGTACTTGGGGGGTGGATGTGGGGAGATAGCATGGGCCGGTGCATGGGGCTGGAAGTGGGGCCTAGGTTCCTGGGGCCTCCGGGCGGGGGCCCAATGCCCGGGAGCATGGGGTTGGACAAGGGACTATTGGGGTTGGAGGCGTGGTGAGGTGGCCCGCGGATGAAGGGCGGGCGGATCTGCTGAATGATCTGCTGTTCCATGAAGATGGGCAGGGGCATTGGGCCGCGGTTGGTCATCACCATGGGAGGGCTGCGAGGCGGGACACCCAGCGGAGGACCGATGCTAGCAGGTGGCTGGACCGAGACCGGAGGGATGCTTGGAGTCTCGCTGATGGGGAGGGACTTGGGCACCGGCGTGGGGATTTTAGTGACAGAGCAGTTGGCAGTGTCAGATGGAGAAACGGTGGTGGACGAGGATGGGCCAGGGCCCTGGCTTTGGCCAGCTGCAGCCACGGGGGAGGGGGCTTTCCTCCGAGCATCTGTTAGCGGGATATTCCAAGAGTCTGGAGTGAGCAGCTGCACCCCGGTGCCTTCTGCTTTACTCTCCATGTGAGGGTGTAACGTGCTGCACAGCCCAGCTGGAAGATTGGCCTGTGTCTCTTTGTAGAAAATGTCCATTTTGTATTGATTGAGACATTTTGCACTGCAGAACTGAAGCCTTCTTTCCCCGTCCCCAAAGTCCAGGTATTCTTTTGTGTGCCTTATGTGTTTACACCAGTCACACACCTACAACACAGCAATAGAAACCACAACAGGTGAGACAAGCAACGTTCTTGGGTACATGGCGTTTCATGTTTCACATAAAGGTTCTATTAAACTTTACCATAATTTCCCAGATAAGTTGATGGGTACCCTTGGCAGGGTACATTTCTGAAAGGTTTGTGAAATAAAGAATTTGCCTTATAAATAGGATCTTCAAAATTAGCAACAACCACATTCTCTTTTTTCCCCCTCCCCTTTCAAAAAACTGTATTAACAGTTTAGAAACGACTTCAAAGATGGCTCTGACAAAATGGAGTACACCTGTCCAGGACACTTACCCACTACTCCTACGAAGTACTCCTGCCCCATACTGCCCCACAACCTGCCCCGCACACCTGCCCCGCACACCTGCCCCACACACCTGCCCCACACACCTGCCCCGCACACCTGCCCTGTACATTTATCTAGGACACCTATTTAGTACACTTGCCTTCATATTTTCACTTGCCTAACAGGTTCATGGAAATACATATCTAAATAACGTTGGAGGGAAGGAGTCTCCAGGGAGTTCAATAATCAGGCAACATAACCTCTTAGAATTCTCCTTATGTAAAGCCACTGTGCACTGTATCCAATCGAGTGGTTGGAGAGAGTGTGCCGTGCTAACCAATCGCATAAAGCGCTCTACGCTGATGCATCTTGCTTCCAAGGAGAAACTTGGACTTAGCCATGAAGTCTGCGTGAGGTTCAGCTCTCCCAACCCGCGATGTTGCGGCAAGCTAGAATTATTTTTTGAGCTGTTTGCCCACTCTTTCTCGGCAGTCAGAATTTTGGTGACATTTCTTGGCAGACAGTCTTATTTAACAACTTTTCAAACACCAGAGAACACTCTTCAAAAGTTGTTATGGCTTCCACCCCACCCGCTTCGGATCTACTCCTGGCAAGAGAAAGACATCACCAAATTCGTTTTAAAGCTGGGCTGCAGAGCTAATTAAAGGCTCAGATGCTTCCCCGACTGGAAATCACTAGACACCAAAGTTCAAAAAATAGTCTTCCTCAGCTTCAGAACCCATTACTTTGGAGAAATTATTGTGATTTCATTAACACATTAATTTTGCAACACCATCAGCTCTCACAGATGGCACAGACATGATCTACAATTCAAATATGACTCTTGTTTGTACAAGTGTCTTCTCTTCATATGGCATTTTAAACAAGAATTAATATGAGGGACCTTGCCATTGCTATAAACAGATAAACAGATGTCAAAATTTTCAGTAGTTTCTCCAGCCCCTCACTTTTCCTGACAGGATTTTACACACACAATCTTTTTTTTCTTTCTTTTTCTTCCTTCTTTCTTTATCTTCCCCATAGCATTCAAGCTGCACAGCTTCAGAGAAGGGATTGCAAAACTCAGCACCATTGGGAGTGTATTGAACCCTTCTCCCTGCAGCCGAGCAGTGGCTCCAGCGCTTTCTAAGAGAGACCTTGATTTTGAAGAGTGTTTGTCTACTGTTGTGTGCATGCACGTGTGTGTTTTTTAACCACCATAAACTGATATGATTAAAAGATACATTTTAATAATGACTGGTCACATAAGCAATGCACAAACAACATATGTTGGGCATTTGATGACGCCTCTCATCTAACTGCCAGCTTCCCTTGCTATAAAACAGTGGCAACGCACTAGCGTGTGATCATGGGTGCGTACGAGGCAGATGTGGGTGTGCATGTGGAAATCCACTCTTTCTTTCTCAGTGGGTTTTTTTTTCCATTGATATTTTTGGTTGATAATTTTGACAGTGTGATATTGAATAAGATACCAGCAAGATACCAGGCATGAACTGGTTTTTGTTTGTCCTTTCAAAATACTTCTAAAAATCTGACATAACGCTTTTGAGTGGATTTTGATGAGATTGGAATTCCTTCAACTTGGCTAGCAAAACTGTTGCCACCAGGAGTCATTAAAGTTGTTAAAACATAATTATTCCAATGCTCATGTCTGCTTTCTCTCACCGACAACACTTTAGGGCCCTCCTGGATTCACTGGATATTTGGTTATAAGTACATGAAAGAAAGCTGCCCCACAGAACACATCAGACCATCACATGTCTTTGTTTGTTTTTCAAGACAAGGTTTCTCTGTATGATAGTCCCAGCAGTCCCGGGATTTGTAGATCAGGCTGGGCTTGAACTCACAGAGATCTGCCTGCTTCTGCCATCCTAGCACTGAGATTAAAGGCCTGCACCACCATGCCCAGTGACCTTTACATTTCTTATCTAGATTAAGGTTAAGTAAACTGTTAGTGAAAACATGATATTTAAATAACATTAAAGTGATGGCCAGGCACGGTGATGACTTAATGTCAGCCCTTGGGCATCAGAGAGGCAGGAGAATTTCTGTGAGTTTAAGTCCAGACTGGCTTACAAGTTGAGTACAAGGACAGCCAGGGCCACAAGTGGGCCCTTAAAAAAAAAGTTATTCTATAATCATGTAGCATTTACAGTCCACTGGGAAATAAAACATCTGCTTCTGTTTTAATAGCATGCATACATAGCAAGCCTAAAATATAAATGTGTAAGTTTGAACTGAGAGACCAAACATAGCTGCTTTCTTCAGGAACTGAGAAAACCATCATCAATGACTTAAACTAGTTAAAGTAGCTCACGGCCTTTCTGGCATATATCCTCTGGATCTTGCTCTTTAACAGTAGGAGGGGAAAGTTTTGTGAAATAACTAATTGGTTTTTAAACTGCCAGATTTCTTTTTTTTCTTTTCTTTTTTCTTTTTCTTTTTCTGGCCTCTAGAGGATTCCTGTTTCCTCAAACAAGATAAATATTTTTCAAGTGGGGTTAAAAAAAAAATCTAAATATAACTTAACAATTCTCCCTTCACGTTTAATAATTGTTAGTAAACATGGACTATCCTAATAATCAAATAAGAATTCTCCACTATATTTCATCCTTTCCTACATAAAAATAATTACTGACATCAAAAGCAAAATCCAATTTTCTTGAACTCTTCCATAAAAGCAAAGGCCTTGTCTATCGCTGGTTTTTCCTGAAGCCTTTGACAGTGCCTCCATTTCAGCGTGGCCTGACTGTCTCATTTTTGGGGCGCTGTGGGCCTGACTGTAGTAAGGCTTTATTTACATTTTAGTTCAGAACGCTGACATAAAAATATGGAAAAGCACTTTTCCCAATGAAGCAGAAGATTATTGGAAGGAAAGGAAAAGAAAAAAAAAAACCCTGTCACTTAAGAAATAATAAATCAAGTCTGTCTCACAGGCCACATCACTTAAGATGAGGTCAATGGATTTATGGAGCAAATGGCTACGTCATGTGTGGCAGTAAAACCCAGCGCCATTACTCACTCCAAGTTCAGCTAACAACACTTCTGTAATTAAAGGTCTCATCGTAGGAGCCCAAGCTGATTATTTAAGCCATGGTAGTTATGTGAAAATATATACTGCACCTCTCTTTAATAAAATAATATTTGCATATGCAAAGGCGCATAGCAAGTAGCCCATAAGCTAAAGGTTTTGTACTGTGCTGTGCCTTCTTTGGAGATAGTAAATTCTATTATTATTTTAATTTTTATTTTTAATTTTAATTTTTGAGATCCCCTCCAACACTACGTAAAGAAATACCAAAACTCCTTCAGATATTTGAAGATAAGTCCAGCCAAGCCCCAGAGCTCTGCAGTGATCGGCAGGCCCTTCTCTTCCCCAACAGGTCCCAGGCTGGTCCTCAGATGCTACTGTTTTACACAGTGCCAATCTAGGGACCGGACGGTCTGTAGAAGCCATTGCGGAGGACTGTAGGGATGCTTTGGATCACGAATACATTGCGGGTCACCAACAAGACAGTAAGATCACAAAGGAGACAAACACGGGTGTTCCCTACCACCCCAGCACAACAGCCCTTCAGTTTCCTGAGATGGATCCAGTTTTACACAAAAGAAGGAACATTTCCTTTGGTCCACTTTGGTGACAGTCTGCCAGGGCAGGACTTATAAGCTCCCATGCTCTGTGGCTTCCCCCCTTTCCTGTGAAATACATGTGTGGTGACCTACACGGCCTCCCTGCCCAAAAGACAGTACCCCCAAAGCTAGCCCTTGCTCCTGACACCAGCGCCCTGGTATCAAGGCACGGCTTTGTGGTTCCTAAGGCTTCTTCAGAGCTCTGGGAAGAAAGCAAGCTATTCATGTTGGCAACCTGAGACTTCTTTTTCACTTCAGTGTCCAAGGTCAGAACCACACAGTATGTAAGCCACTAGGTTCTGCACGTGGTACAATATAGGCGTTCTTCTGGGCTTAGGAGGTTTGGGCGACTCGGAGGTGGGGCAGGGCTTCTAATTAACACATTAATCAGCTGCCAGCTGTGGGAATAAAGTTCATCCTTTAATGGAACCCGCTGCTGCTTTCTGAGTGGGAATCTAGCGTTGGGCAATATTTCATGGAATTCTTTTGCTGAAATCCGTCTTCTCTGGGTAAGGACGGCTTGCAGCAATAGAACAGCACAAACATTGACCGCCATCGACAACTTGGAGAGTCACCCCCACCCCCCAACCTTCCTACACTTCTGACTTCCCACTGACACGACACCAGCTCTGTCCTTTGGCTCAGCGAGTCAGACTGCATTTTGTCACAGGAAGGTGACCCTCCAGGCCTTGGCAGGTTAAATGTGACATTGATCCTGAAGTCTAGGCCAGCTCACAGAACCATGAGCTCAGTCAAGGGTGAGGTGCAGAAGGACAGAGGGAGGCAGCTCGGGTGCTCAAGCTTTTAAAGGCTTTGAAGCCTTGTCCCACCTGAAGGCCATTGCCTCACAGCAAGAGCTGAGGGTCTTAGACTGAACACCTGTTTACTCCTCTGGTGGAGTGCCCACACCTTCTTTGTGGTTCTTGACACTGCTCCCAGGAGGGCCCTGATTCCTGGGATGCCAAGGATGTGACAAAAAATCACATAGAATGTGGGAAGGAGTTGGTAGTGACTTCTCGGCATCAGTTTCTCCACCTGCGAAATGGAACTAATAATAGTAGAACTGTATGCCAAGTAGGCTTGTTATGGCCTAGCTTTTAAATCTCCAGTGTGCCAGTGTGAGATGGGAATGGCTGTTTTCCTACAACCTGTATGTCTTTGAAAGAAGGCAAGACATGTTTCTGGCTTGACAAGTCAGTGTTTTTTACAAACACCTGCCCTCACCCTGCTGCCCAGGAGTTTCTGTCCTTGGGGAGACAGAGGGGCCCTCTGCAGTGACAAGGAAGGCAGCTGATGGGTCTGTGTGCCAGCCGCTCGCCATCCTGAGGAGCCTCTATTCAACGCCACCTGAACCTTCTGCTCTATAGCCAGGATCTAATTCTGCATGGCCGCCTGGCAATGAGGGGCAGAACCATTCGAATGAGTAATTCCACCTAGGCCCAACTGCTGTTTGAGTAGTGGAAGCCATAAACTGAACTATTCATGTTTTATTAAAAAGCCGAGCGGATGGACTATCTCCTGGACTCATTACATGGCACAACTGTCTTCCAGAAGAAAGGCCAGAGACACAGCACAGGTGCCTTTAAGCCAGATGCCCCCCTACCCTGCTGTGTCTGAAGGAGGGAGAGGCCACCACAGGCGGAGGGGGTGGCGAAGCTTCCTCCCCAAACTGGAATTGGGAATGAGGAAGGAAAAAGATGCTTTGAGGACTGACAGGCCTTGGAGGAGCCTGGAGGAAGAAGGGGAGGGCTGTTTCCGGAAGAGCAATTTGGGAAGAAGTTCATTGTCAAACCAAGAAAGGTTCTGCAGGTTGACTTTCCACCAGGATGATAGCTCTGTCTGCCCTTCCCTCCACTCTCCCACCTCCCTCAGGGATGTGCCCCAGGGACCAGGCCCAGCCTTCAGAAGCCATAGAAACCACACACAGTAAATTTTCCACTGAGATTCTTCTATTGTAACAGGGATGGATGTTTTTTGGCCCCTCTGAGGCTCAATGGGGCCACAGCTCCATGAAGCAGAGAGAAATGTCTGTAGGATCGTGGTGAGCTCTGGCCAGTGGCTCATGACTGATCCATGCCTCTGATATAGCCAGTGCAGAAGGCAGAGTCCTGACCTGGGCTCAGGGGCCAAAGGGTCATCCTGACAAGCACACTTGCGATTCGGAAGGAGGCAGCTTCCCGTGGGTCTAAGAACTGGCGGGTCACAGTACTCTGCTCGTCTCCACAGAAGGAATCATGCCAATGGTAACACATTTAGGCCAACATGGAAAAACCTGAAGAAACATTGTCTTCCTGGTGCCAGATCTCTGCCTCTCCATGCCCTGGTAATGCAGCTAGGAAAGGACACAGATGGGACCTAAGGGACTATCTCCAGCTTCCAACCCCAGTGCACCAGGGATGTTGGATGCTCATCTGGGTGGAAAGAATATTTTGTGTGTTGTATGGATGCATCACTTGTCAATAATAATAATAATAATAATAATAATAATAATAATAATAATAAAACCCCTATGTCCTATAGGAAAGGGTAGAATAGGATGTGGGACATCCGCAGGGAGAGAGGATTCTAGGAGAGAGCCAGGCACCCCAAGACAGAAAAAAAAGACAGCCAGCCAAGCTGTGGTGGCACACGCCTTTAATCCCAGCACTTGGGAGGCAGAGGCAGGCGCATTTCTGAGTTCAAGGCCAGCTTGGTCTACAGAGTGAGTTCCAGGACAGCCAGGGATACACAGAGAAAACCTGTCTCAAAAAAAAAAAAAAAAGAAAAGAAAGAAAGAAAGAAAAAAAGAAAGAGAAAAAGAAAGAAAGAAAAAAAGACAGTTGTATGAAACAGGGGGACTAGATAACCAGCCATGTGGCAGAACACAGAATAAAATAAACAGATAATAAAGCCATGAGCAGATCATGGAATGAGCCTAGCTATATGGCCTATGCATTTGTAAATATATTTGAGCCACAGAGTTGTTATTTCAGGAAACAGGGTGCAGCTTACAGCCATACCCCATAACACATCTGTAAAATGAAGCCATTCACATGGACAATACTGTCAGGGGATGGGTGCCCAAGGAAAACAGAGGCCAGCAAGTGACTAGACGCAGAAACACTACGCAGTATCTGAGGGCAGTATCCCACTCATCTCCCCTTGTCACGCTGTGGCTCTGCCACCTTCTCGCTGGTAACTCCAGGTGGAACAGTCAGCACCTGCCCTGAGAGATTTCGTGTATCACATAATCCACCTGACACATCCACTAGTGAACCTTGACTGACAGTCACTCTGCCTTGGGCACCGTGGGAGGGAGAAGGAAGGGCCTCATCAACCGCTCTCCTGTGGGAATGGGAAGGGTGGGATATTCGTCTTACTGGGTCATCATTGCTGCAGGCTGAACCTTAAGAGAATGCTTGTGTTTATTCAAACAGAAGAACCAAGGTATGCTCTGGAAGGCCCTGGGCTGTGCGACTGTTCAAGAATCAGTTAGCAACAGCTTCCAGAACTTCAGTTGCTGACTCTTCAACCACTAGGGGGGAAACTCAGCTTGTCCCCTGCAGTGTCTGCCCACCCAGCCACAAGGTCACAAGGCCAATGCTGAGCTAATGGCTTTAAACTAAAAACTATCTCTTCTGTCTTATTCCCTTAGCACCAAACTTGCACCTGCTTCGACAAAACACCATGACCAAAAAGCAAGTAGGGTGCTATTCAGCACACACTTCCACATTGCTGTTCATCACTAAAGGAAGTCATGACGGGTACTCAAACAGGATAGGAACCTGGTACCTGCTTTTGAACCCATGTCTTCCAGTGCGTATCTAGCTATTGTTAGAGGTCTGTTTCAGTGAATGCTTCTTGTATTCCAAATAACTTCTTGAATTTCTCTTCAAGTGTTACCCCCAGGCCTGATTCTTTTTTGCTCCCTGTCTTCTGCATGTCTGCATGAATAATTGAAAATTCATGATTTATGATTGTAGGAGTATTCTCTCCCTGCCTGGGCCATCCCTGTATACTGGGGAGGCCCATCAATATGACGTAATCAAGGTGAAGCACAGAAAGTCTGGAGTTGTAGCTCAGGGCTAGAGCTCTTCTCTAGTATCCTTGAAGCTCCAAGTTCCTAGACTGTGCATGCTTGGCATACAACAGGCCATAGAGTTTATCCTCAGTACAGTGGGGGGGGGG
>NW_022196909.1:9206337-9221388 GCF_008632895.1 Mastomys coucha
CAGCAGAGAGGGAGGGAGGGAGGGAGGGAGGAAATGACAGAGGGAGGGGAGGAGGGAGGGAGGGAGGGAAAGAGCTGGCCTCTGAGCTGTGTGCTTTTGTGTGTTAACGTGACTCAAACTAGAGTCATTAATGAGGAAGGAGCCTCAGCAGAGAAAACTATCTCCATGAGATGAAGCTATAAAGTATTTTTGCAATTAATGACCAACGGGGGAGGGCACATCCCACTATGGGTAGTGCCATCCCTGGGCTGCTGGTCCTGAGTCTATAAGAAAGCAGGCTGAGCAAGCCATGATGAACAAGCCAGTAAGCAGCACTCCTCTATGGCCTCTACATCAGTTCCTGCCTCCAGGTTCCTGCCCTGTTTGAGTTCTTGTCCTGACTTCTTCGGTGATGAACAGCAATGTGGAAGTAAGCTGAATAAATCCTACTTGCTTTTTGGTCATGGTGTTTTGTTGAAGCAATAGAAACCCTAAGACAGGCCAAAATTCACTTCATTTCTTGCTGCATGTACTCTATTAGAAAATGGCAGATGTCATGTCTCAGAATAAGTGAGTTTTAATTCCATAACAGAGCTGACCTTACATCAATAGCACACTGTTTGAGAAAAGCTATTGCTATCAGCAATATCTGAAGCAATTTTCCCCCCTCTAGAGACAGTCCTTGAATTTGCCACCTGGCCTCTGCCTTAGCAATGAAAGTGTTTTCTAAACGCATGGAAAGGAATGCATGTGCCTCATGGCAGTCTTAGCTCACTGTTGGTTCTGATGTTTGTTTTTAATGATGAGAACTTGTAGACTATTTTTAATCTATTGACCTTGAGGCTTTCAGTTAAGTTCCTGTCCTTAGTTTCAATGACAAACTTGAAAAGAAGCCACCTCTTTCTCTTCCCCATTTTCACTTGAGAAATCAAAGGCTCAGAGAGATGATGTGTTTTTCCAAAGCTCTCTGTCCTGAAAAGCGGGTCCAGGACTCACATCTGGAACTCCCCCATCCTACTCCTACCAGCCTGCTGGATTCTCCCAGAACCTCTGGTCAGCTAATCTCGTTTTCTTTCAAGTGTACACTGTGGTTCGTGCAGTGATACACTGCACACTGTGGTTTATGCAGTGATACACTGTGCACACCGTGGTTCATGCGGTGAAACAATGTGCACACCGTGGTTCATGCAGCGATCCACTGTGCACACCGTGGTTCATTCAGTGATCCACTGTGCACACCGTGGTTCGTGCAGTGATACACTGTGCACACCGTGGTTCATGCAGTGATACACTGTGCACACTGTGGTTCATGCAGTGATACACTGTGCACACCGTGGTTCATGCAGTGATACACTGTGCACACCGTGGTTCATGCAGTGATACACTGTGCACACCGTGGTTCGTGCAGTGATACACTGTGCACACCGTGGTTTGTTCAGTGATACACTGTGCACACCATGGTTCATGCAGTGATACACTGTGCACTCTGTGGTTCATGCAGTGATACACTGTGCACTCCGTGGTTCGTTCAGTGATACACTGTAGAGATCTGAAGCTGAGCACTGGGCCCTCTGCTCCAGTCAGAAATCCTTTCCCAGCGTTGAAAAATGGGATGCACATTTTTGGCTTTGTAAAAGCTCTCCCATTCATTACGGTGGAGCAAAGATTATGCAAAGGTAGTTATATACAGATCTCACAGATACTCTCTGCCCATGTCTCTCCCCAGCAAAGGGTCATGGCTGCCTTTGTGGTTACTCCAACCCTTTCAGCAGAGAGAACATTCTCTTAATGGAGACAATGGAAACCAAGTAATCGTTGCCTTGCCTGCCTTCTCACAATCTTTGGTTTAATTACTGCACAATTTGCTCTAAACATGGATCTAGATTCCTCACCTTCTCCCTTCCATGGGCATGGTCTTATCAACTTCTGTTACTTGAGCATTTAACCTAGGCATTTTCTGTACTTCAGACTTCCTAATATTCATTTTAAAAGCCTACCTCTTTAAAAAAAACAAAAACAAAACAAAAAAGAAAAATCATTCCACCACAGCTATAAAGACAAAACCAAAACCAACCAACCAACCAAACAAAGTCCATTAAACTTCTGGTTGTAGGGCCAAATTCACCTTTCTTGGGGGTCGGGGGCAAGCTTTCCTAAGCTCTAGAGAAAGTGCCTGATTTGTCCCATATCTACTTTACCCCTCTGCCATTGTATCCCCAAGATGGCTGACACTTCCTTTTCCACCTGCATACCGGAAGTCCCGCCCTCCATCTCGAAGAATGGTGGTCCCTGAAAGACTCCCTGGCTGCTGCTCTGCCATCTCAGCGCCATGCACAAGACATAGGAAGAATTCTCAAGTGTGTTTCAGAGAGAGCCATATTCTCATCAGGGTGAAACATGCCCTCCCTCTCCTTTGTTCCCAGTTCACTTCTAATGCCTGCTACAGAGTTTGCACCAAACACCCTACAACTACTTCCACTTCAGGCTACTCTTTGAGTGGCTCCTTTTATTCCCCTAACCCAGTCTTTGCTTCCACTTAAGGGCGGAGCCTGCCGAGACACAGTGCTTCTTGATTTTTCACAGGTGAGCTGGAAATGCCATCACAAATGTCTTAGTGTTAACATAAGAACTGGTCTCCTCTTGGTCCCAGTGGGGTCTCTGTGGGTTTCTCTTTCAGGCTCATAAGCCAAGTAACTTGGTCCTTCCTTACTCTGTGTTGATACAGACACTGGAAGCCATTTGTTAGTTCCTGTTTTGGTTCTGATTGGTGAAGAACTGGCCATTACTGGACCTCCCTTCTTCCTAGCTCACTGCCTTTATCACACAATTCTTTAGATTTATTGAGATAGTTTTTGTGTCTCTCTTTCCCATCTTATCTTGTTTTTTATTTTATGTGTATGAGTGTTTGCCTGCATGGATGCCTACTATGGGCCATGCCCATGGAGGTTAGAAGAGGATGTCAGATGCCCTGGAAACAGAGTTTAGAGTTGCCATGTGGGTGCTGGGCACTGAATCTGTGTCTTCGACAAGAGCAGCAAGTGTTGCAGACTGCCGAGCCATCCTTTCAGCCCCTCATCTGATGTTTCCTGGATGAGAAACTTTGAATCTCTCCATGTGATCTTCCCAGGTTTTACCTGTCACATTGGGCATCTCAGGCTGAACTTGGGAATCAGCACGGGCTGACTATTCTATCCTACCCAGCTTTGGGGGGCTTCTTCTGTACCCAGGAGCCCCAATCCTATGCTCAAGGTAGGCTTCAAGAACCAAAACAAACGGTGCACATGAAAGCACTCTAAAAACAATTAATCAACCAAGCAATCAATTAATAAGTGCCACATAGAGGATTTTATTATAAATGTAAGTGCCCTTACATTCTATTCCTATCTTCTCACTATTCTTCTATTGAATCCCATAAAAACAAAGAGAAAACTCCAGTAGTATAGATTTTTCCTGTAATGTGTACTTCAAAGCAAAAAACATGCCACAAAGCACAACCAAGAAACCCAAATCGGCAGACCCCCTGACCCTTCTTCTCTGCAGTTCCCAGTGGCTGTGCGGAGTTTGACAGAGAGGTAATTGCTGTAATGAGGAGGTTTTCAGGCCAGGCTGTGGTCTTGAGCTCACTATGGATGTTTTAGCCTAAGGCTCAGCTGCAGGCCAGCACCAGTCACCCAGGCCAGATCCACCAAGAGAGCCCCTTATGCTCAGTCACACACAAACGTGACATTTATGCTGTCTGCTACACTCTGCTGGAAATTCAGAACACCCAGGATGCTGTGCTTACACAGCTGGGAAGAAGGGACACTTCAAGTTACCTATTGTCTTATCCTTTTGCTAATTAACACCCATGCGATAGCAACTCGGTAGTGAGTGGGGTGGGCAGGGGGGGCTGCTGTGGATTTGCTCAGTTCCACATGTTGGTCCCTTTGTCTCCTCTGCTTGGGGACCTTGGTTTGCTTCCACTTTTGTTCTGTGAATTTAGCCGTTCTGCAGTGCAGCTGCCAGGTTGAAAACACCCACAGGCTGTGGCTTGTGCACTGAGCATCCTGCGCATTCTCATTAGCAGATCCTAGGTACCCTCAACCTGATCTGCTCGTCTGGGCAAAGTCCTCGGTGGCAGGGGTGATGCAAAGCAAGCCAGATGTATACGATTTGTATACATTAAAACACAACTGTTATTTATACAGCCCCTTCCAATAACTTCAAATAGCTCAGAGACACTATCACAATCTACTCACCAGAAGTCTGGGAAGGGACAAGTAGCCAGATAGCATCTCTTGTTTTAGAGATAAGCAAAGGAAGGCTGGCAAGTGACGTGTTGTCGGCGGTTGGGTGAGAGCCCTTTTACAACTCCTGTTAAGATTAACCGCATCATCTCTGGGTCTCCTCTGAAAGGAGAAGCTCTAATGCAGACTGGACTCTCCAAAGGAGAAATGAGGGTGTCGGAGATGCCTAATCTAAACATCCTGGGCAACCAGTAAGATACACAGAAAAACATCAGAGGGATGGTCTGAAGACATGAGGCTGCATTTCTCCTTCAAGCTTATTATCTAGGGAAGTGAAAGAATCCAATAGAGCCTTTGTAAATAAGCCTTTGGAACAGGTCGGTGTGTACAAAAGAGGAGAGGCATAGGAAGAAGAAGAAAAGACACAGCGCATGCCAGCTACCTGTGAGTGAGCACAGGGCCCCTGTAGTCTGACTACCCTCTATGGCTCTGGTCCCCCCTGGCCACAGTGGACTGGATGTCTAAGATGTTCGCATGCGCTCCTGCTTAAGAGAGAGCGTTTTAATGAACCAATTAGATTTTCTTTTGGGGAAGTTTGAAGTGAAGATAATAACACCATGAGACTAAGAAGGGTGGGGACAGAGGTCACTGTCACTGGTCCAGGAGCCATCGAGAGCAAGGCAGGAAGTACAGGACAGAAGAGGTCATGGGTCACAGTGGGCAGAGGGTTGCTGAAGTGGCTGGAGCCATCTTAAATCTGGAAGCAACGATGCTCACTCCCTAGAGACAACAGAGCACCCAGATGAGGTGCCAGATGTGGTACAGAATTACAGCCCAGACTCCAGGAAGGTGAGTGGCATAGCTAGTACATTTTAGCAGCAAGTGGAGCGTCTTACTAGAAAACCTCTCTGCTTTTGCATGAACAAGATCCAATACAACTTGACCTCCTGACCTGATACTGAGCTCCTGCCATCTTTTTGACCACTCATGCCTTAACTCCATTTCCTGAAGAGCTTCCTGAGGACCACCACCTGATCCTGTTCTGCTCAGCAAAGTACTGTGTGGTCACGCAAGCTGGGAAATGTTGCATAGCCCTCGCCCCTCTTTGGAGACTCTTAGCGCACAGTCCCATGCGTAAGCTTCTGAGACTCTCTGAAGAAGAGAAACGTGTTGAACTTCACTCAGCCTGAGTAGCTCTGACTTCGCATTTAGAGTGATGTTATTTTGTCTTTCCTAGTAAGACCAGGCAGGGGGGAAAAAATAAACAAAGTTGGGAAAACGCCACTTTAATGATCTAAGTGTCTATAAGATGTGGTCTAGTTTCCTTTGAATAAAGCTTCATTTTGCAGCCCTGGGTCATTCTGCATCAGCAGATCAGGCCGTATGCACGGAGAGGGTTCGGTACAACACCTGTCAGCTGTGAGAGAACTGCAGGGGAAAGTGAGGGTGATTTCCACACTTGGCTCCTTGACAAGTAAGTCAGCAAGCTCTGTCCTGCCAGGAGTCAAGGTTACTCATGTCCTCCTGGCACTTTTCTCTTGCCCCCCCCTGGGCCCCACCCCTTCTGTGACAGGCTTCCTGTGCTCACAGAGACGAAGGCCCTATTGCATTTCACCCTGTGGTCTCAGCTTCTGCAGTCACGACAAACTCAGTTTCTGTCTCCTCAGTTCTCATTGCCCTACAATGGCCCACACCCTCAACAGGATGTCACGAATACTGTTACCTACCGTATGACCTTCTGAGTCCCGAGGTGCCACCCCGGAGCATCTTAGGGTGGCACCAGTGAGCTTTCCACGCAGCAGAAGCAGTCACAAGCATTTCACAAGGCAGGAGTCCTGTGCACACTGCCCCGGCTCACTGGCAGCCTCAAAGGCATATCAATATTTTCCTATTTCCTCACAAAGAGACTGCATGTCTGTCTTGGTGAATAAAACCATAAAACCATAGTTCTTTAAGAACTACCCGGCTCAAGTAGACTTGCTGGCACACTGATTTTTGAAATGAGTTCCACCTCCCTACTTGCTCCGTTCTATCTGACTCTGTTCTATCTAACATTTTTACTGTTGCTTTGGCCTTCCTCTGGCCCAGATCTCTGGGCAAGTTCACCCATCAGGGAGCCAGAAGAACTATGCTTTGAAGAGAGGACCTGGTAACCAGGTACCCCAGAACAAAGTAAAATTTTGCATAATGTGCTGGATTCAAACCCTGAGCCCTGTGTATGGTAGGCAAGTGTTCTACCACCCAGCTCCATCCCCAGAGAGTTATAAGAATTCTGCCTGATGCCAGCACCTCGTAACACCTATCTCATGGTCTGATGCACCCAAAAGGTGCATGGCTTCCCCTGACCCTGTGATTTCTAGACAGTAATCAGACTCCCAAGCCTAACCGGTTAGAATAGCTTCAATTCTCCTCGGTGCCCTCTTAACGTTGTACAGCTACTTGCTGACCAGTTTAAAAGTGTTACAACGATTCTCTAATGAGAAAGCATAAAACTTCATAAGCTGGCCATCTCTGTGTCACTGGACACTTTACGAGACCCTGGCTTTGGCCCTGGGGTAGTCACAGTGGGCTGTGAAGGAAGCAGGCACAAGAGCTAACTGAGCTTTGTGCTGAGCCCGAGTGAGAGATGAGTTTGGATTGGAATTCCATTACGGGTTTTTAATAATTAAACATTACATGTTTGGAACCTCATTCTTCTGTATTACTTTTTAAAATATTAATCTATTTACATCAGCTGGACTTCCCGCAGCTTGACACGCAGTAAATGGGAGTCACACTGAGACAGACAACTGTGTTCTTAGCTTAAGACATCTTCGGTGCTTGCTCACAGTAAATGTAACACTAACCTTTTGCTCAACCCGCTTCCGTGCGATAATTACTCCACCTTTGAGGGGGGGCTTGCTCCATTTCCCTAACACTCTCCCGAATTCCCCAGCACTGCACGGGAATTTTAAACCGGCGAGAATCCAAATTAATCTTATTGTGAGAGTTCTATAATGTCCTTTAAGGTCACAGGGTCACCCGTCCTCTTCGGAAGCAGGGCCAGGATATGAATGTACAGGGTGTGTAAAGGGTTCCCTTGGATGTCACCCCACACTGTGATAAGACCAAAGTAATAAAAAGTCAGAACCCTGGAGCACACAAGAAAAGCTCATTAAGGGATAACCTTGCTTCCTCACTGTGCCCCGAGCCTCCAAGACTTCTCCTTGATGCTCACAAGCAGCTTCCTTCTGGGTGAACAATGTAGCTCCCCCCCACCCCGGCCTTCCTCCCTCTGTTTTATCACCACTGTCGAGACTCTAGCACTAGCAATGACCTCACCGCCCTGAGTAACCCTCTCTCTGTGGCTCAGAGCTTCTGCCTGGTCCACTCTCTCCCAGCTCAAAGCCAGATGCAAATCAGGTCCAGAAAATGGCCCTAGGAGTCTAAGCGAGGTTTAATCATCAAGGGCTGGCTCAACCAAAGGACAGGGAGAGTCAGCTACTCAGGAGATGACCAGCCCTACTGTGTCTTCCTGCAGGGAAGCTCAGCCCCTGGTGGAGAACTCCAGAAATCAATCAATCTGACTTATTTCCATATAAGAACTGTACTTTTTTTTTTTTTTTTTTTTTTTTTTTTTTAGACAAAGCTAACAGTGGCACAGACCAGCCATGATAGCCGGCCTTTTTAAAGAGCAAAACACCATTTGTATTAACGGAAAAGGATTCAATGTAGGAAATTATACGGGAGATATGCTTACTATAGAAAAAGAGCCTCCTCAGATGCCCATGCCTGTGACCACGGAGGAAAGCTGATCTCCAAATGTCTATGTGCCTTTCTATTGTTCTGTCTCTCAGTGTTGGCATGGTGTGTGCTAAATATTTCACACGGCTGGGTCTCTGTGTCCCATCCAGGCAATGCATAGTGCCCAAGGTTAGCCCAGGGAGCTATAGGTCCTGAAGTTGTGGCAGACCATCTCAGGACCTGGGTATCTCCTACGCCATGGAAGAGCTGGCCATGCAGACTTGACTTCAGAAAAGACAAGGCAGTTCCTGGGGTAGAAAGAAAAGCCCTGCCTTTAAGGAGGGTTCCACAGGCTGAGCACGGCCTGAGCCTCAAGCTAGCGGGGCTCCCCTCATCTCTGTTCTCAGACTCAATGCCCTCTTCCCTCCGAGGCCAGCACTGGGGTGATCTACCCCTCTGCCGGTCCTCTGAGGGGCAGACTATACGTTTTCGATGACTCCCAGTTTGGAGAAAAGAACAAGACTATGGCTCCAGGTGGGAGGGGTTCATTCAGAGGAGGGTTGCCCAAGGAGCTCCCCAGCATGTAAGACAGACTGGAGGCAAGTGGGGAGAGCTAAGCTGCCCCTTTTGCTGCTCCCCAAAAGGCCCTGGCTGCCGTAACGAGGCTACCTCAGGCCTTGTCCTTGTGATTTGCTAGTGACTTGGAAAATGCTGAATAACCATGCCTAGAAAATACCCCAAAGCTTAAGAAGTCTATCGGTAGTCTCTGCTGCCTCTTCCTTAGCTTCAGTCCATTACTCCCACCCTAATTATATCCTCTGGTTTTGAGTTAAATACCTTCCTTCCTTCCTTATTATTGACATGTTCAGATGTCTGAGGACCACCAGTCAGCCACCTAATCCCTCTGACCTCCCTGGTGTAGATGGTAAAGGACATAAAGACAGCACAGAGGTGCCGTGTGGGCCTCAGACATCTCTTCCCCCTTTGTCGGCATCTAAGACCTTTGTATGTAGAAAATTCCCTTTTGACCAGCCTTCCTCCCCCTCCCTTTCCTCCCTTCTTCTTTCTCCCCCTCCTTTCCTTCCTTCCCTCCTTCCTTCCTTCTTTCCCCCTTCCTTCTTTCCTTCCTTCCTTCCTTTATTCCTTCCTCCCTTCCTCCCTTCCTTCCTTCCTTCCTTCCTTCCATTTCTTAGACAGGGTCTCAAGGATCTCAGGCTGGCCCCAAATTTACTAAATAGCCTAGCATGACTCATCCCGCCTCCCCCTCTGAGTTCTGGGCTTACAGGCATATGCTACCTTGCCAGGTTTATGTGGTACTAGGGGTCAAATCCAGGGCTTTGTGCTTACAAAACAAGAAATCTACAGACTGGGTCACATCCCCAGCCCAGTAGGATGTGAGGGATTTTGGTTTTGTTTTTTGTTTTTTTGAGACAGGGTTTTTCTGTGTGTGGTACTAGAACTCTGTAGATCAAGGTTAGCCTCAAACTCAGAGACCGGCCTGCCTCTGTCTCCCAAGTGCTGGGACTAAAGGCGTGCGTCACCACACCTGCTGGATGTGAGGTTTTTTTTTTTTTAAAAAAAAATTCGGGGGTTTGGGGATTTAGCTCAGTGGTAGAGTGCTTGCCTAGCAAGCGCAAGGCCCTGGGTTCGGTCCTCAGCTCTGGAAAAAAAAAAAAAAAATTCGTGGCATAGCAAAGGAAATGCTACCAGGTCAGAGACAATCATGCTTATTATCAGGAATCACTTGAAATGTTGCTCCCCTTGAGAAACACACCCGTAGATATCTCTCCAAGGAGTCATTAACTAAATATTTCTGGTCCCACCACTGATGCTTAGTGTTTTGTTTTGTTTTCAAGGAGGCACATACTTTAAACAGCTAGACAGACCACTATCAAATCCCCTCTGACACTGGCTTTTCATTCAGCAGATAACACCTGAGCAAGCTTTGGAAGCCCCAGCGTCCTAATGCCCTGAAGCTCGTCTGGCACCAGGGAGTCATCCAACTTCCAGACGGTGCAAGAGCTGTTATCAAATACTTGGCTGGTCACCCAACCGAGATACTTCTACTAATGGGAAGCTCACTACATACTAGCATGTGTGTTGTGACCTTGTTTGCAAACAGCTGGCATGAGTACTGCCTTCCGGAAACCCCAACCCACAGCCCGCTCTCTGTCCCCGACTCCCAGGAGCACCTCCTCCTCCGCACACCTAAAAAAGGTGTGGGCTTCCTTGTGATTTTTATCCTAGGGTAGGAACATGCTCAGAGGCTTCTACATTCTTAAGGTATCACGACATATGACCAAGCGTGGTCTGGACACTCTGTCTCGTACCTCTCTTCCACACTTCACATGCGGGGAGACAATGAAACACCACGACCCGTGACCCTGCCCCTCGGGATCACAAAAGCTGAGCTCGCAGGAGCGTCTGCGGGCTGAGTGTGGTCACTGAGAGCCTTCGCTTCCCTCTTCCTACAGTCTGCTTTTAAATAGTTCTTTAGCTTGGGATGAAGCTCGGTAGCATTCACAAAGCTATGGGTTTGATCCTCTGCACTTAGCAAGCGGAAGAGCAGAAGTTCAAGGCCCTCCTAGATTATACAGTGTATACACCATCTTAGAAAGAAAGAAAGGAAGGAAGGAAGAAAGAAAGAAAGGAAGGAAGGAAGGAAGGAAGGAAGGAAGGAAGGAAGAGAGGAAGAGAGGAAGAAAGGAAGGAAGAAAGAAAGGAAGAAAGAAAGAGAGAAAGAAAGAGAGAAAGAAATGCATAAAGTTACTTGTCTAGGTTAAATTGTTACATTTCTCAGGAGTCCTGGATTAAACCTTCAGATACCCCAAAGGAGCAATATTTAAGGCCCCAGCGTCCCCTATGAACTGACTTACTCGGCATCTTATATTTGAATTTAGATTCTAATCTTCGTCATTTTCCCCAGAAAAGTTATTTAATCTGCTCAAACAGAGGGAGTTACTTAAAGCAGTGATTCTCAACCTGTGGGTCATGACCCCTTCCAGGGGCTTTGAATGACCTTCTTACAGGGTTGTCTAAGTCCACTGGGAAACACAGGTGTTTACATTACAATTCATAACAGTAACAAAAATACGGTCATGAAGTAGCAACAAAAATAATGTTATGGTTGAGGTGTCACAACAGGAGGAGCTGTATTAAAGGGTTGCAGCATTAGGAAGGCTGAGAACCACTGACTTAAAAGAAGGTATATCAGCTTAGACATTTAAAGGCAACAATCATCTATTTTAGCCAAATGTTCAAAACTTCTAGCAAATACCTTTTTTATTCCCCAGAACCTCCGTAGATTTGAGGAAGTAGCCCTGGCTTCTCTAGGTAAGAGGCCTAGGGGAGTCAGGGCTTAGGCCCAGAAAGTCTAGTTAAAATAATCGGATAAGGACTTTTTTGTTTTTGTTTTGAGGCAGGGACTCACTATGTAACCCTGGCTAGCCTCAAACTCACTATGTAAGGTAGACCAGGTTGGCCTCAAAGTCACAGAGATCCACCTGCCTCTCTCCTAGGATTATGTATTCTCTAATCGGTATCTTTATGCTATCACCATGAGATATTTTGAGGCACCACTCTTGAAAAAAAGTCTAAATAAGACCTCAAAGTTAGGTCTCTCCTGTTCTGAGAGCCCCCACCCACCCACCCCACCCCCTCAGATTCTCTGAGAACCTTTTAGAAATTGCAACTGTTGCTTGCAGCAACACCAATGTATATAAGTGGCCCTGACCCGGACCCTAGCTAGGACAGAGGAGCCACAGCAGCATACAGTATAGCTCCAGGGCTCTGGGCCAAGGCCTCTCATGACAGAGTGTGCTCCAGTCCCATAGAGAGCTTGTAGACTGCTGTTCTCTGCCCGCAGTGTGTAATTAACCCCTGTTTGGAATAGCCAAAAGGTGGAAACAACCCAAGTATCCATCAGTAGTTAATAAATAAGATGTGGTATGTCCATACAGTGAATATTATTCAGTCATAAAAATGGCCAGAATGCTCATTTGTGCCATAATATAGTTGAATTTTGAAAATACACTGTGTGAACTAAGTACAAAAGAATACACATGATTTCACTTGTATGGAATATCTAGAAGACTCAGGCAAATTCCAGTAAACAGAAGTTATCAGGGGCTGAAGGCTTGTGGAGAAATGTGTTTTTGCTTACTGATTGTTTAGGGTGATGACAGAATTTTGGCAACAGAGACTGACGACGGTCCCGCTACATTGAGATGCTATCAGACTGTATGCTTAAAATGGCAAATACTATGCTGCATACATTTAGCATACTTAACCCCAAATCCCCTAGCCCTACCTCCAAGTGCCCTAGCCCTATCTCCTAAATATGGATGGGTCCACGACACTGGTGATTCCGGAGATGACATTTTAATTTCTTGCTCTTTACTCAAAAGAGGGAGGCCAAGCAAACCCTCTCAGCTCTCTCTCTGTCTCTCTGTCTGTCTCTCTGTCTGTCTCTCTGTCTGTCTCTGTCTCTCTCTCTCTGTCTCTCTCTCTGTCTCTGTCTCTCAGCTCTGTCTCTCTCTCTCCCCCCTCTCTCTGTCTGTCTGTCTCTGTCTCTCTCTCTCCCTCTCTCTTTCTCTCTCTCTCTGTCTCTGCCTCTCTCTGTCTCTCTCTCTCTGTCTCTCACTCGATCCCTCCCTCTCTGTCTGTCTCTGTCTCTGTCTCTCTGTCTCTCTGTCTCTCTATGTCTCTGTCTCTCTCTGTCTCTGTCTGTCTCAGTCTGTCTCTGTCTGTCTCTCTCTGTCTCTGTCTGTCTGTCTCTGCCTCTCTCTGTGTCTCTGTCTCTGTCTCTGTCTCTGTCTCTGTCTCTGTCTCTCTCTCTCTCTCTCTTTCTCTCTCTCTCTGTTTTGCTGGCTGTCTGGAAAAGTCCAAGCTTTTGTGCCTGTGGACCAATTTCAACACAGGCTGGAAATTAAAAAAACAAAGCCAGCCCAATCTGTCATTTTGCGTCTGTGCAGACCAGAGGCTGTTGGCTGGACCCTGTGGGTCTCCCTTTTGTGGCTCGCTTAGTTCTGAGCCTCTCTGCTAGACAGCAGGAACACTAGTAACTGACCGCTAACTACCAGAGCAGGCCAGAAGCAGACTCCAGTCAGAATGGGCAGTGGGGGAGCAGAGAGGGTTGTCACTCAAGCCTTGTCTTTAGTGTCCCCAACCAACTCCAAACCCACATTACCAGTGTTCGTTTTTAACAGGACTTGAGAAGACATGCTCGCAACATAAAGTTTCAAGAGAATGTGTGTCCCTCTAGACAGTGGTCTGTGACACACCTGTGCATGGCCCAGAGGACATGAGGCAGATGTCTCATCCAGGGTCTGGCAAACTGCTCCAGATCTCATGTTTCGGGGATCCTCTTTTTTGACATTCTTGAGTTCACTTCAAGTTCACTGGCTTTCCCAACGGTATTACTTAACTTCTTCAAATTTAATATATTTTTATTCGCGCTTACTTGAGTGTTGTATTTCTATGCATGCACGCTTAATTGAGCAGAGTGTGCTGGCCAAGCCGAGTTCACAGGGAACTCAGAGGGAATGTGCAGAGGGAACACAGCATAGGCGTAGCGTTTCCACTAGCCACCACCTCTCAGCATCCTGACATCAGTGGCTGACGTATGAATATTCATGATGATACAGGTGACCACAGTTCTAGCTTGCTGGCTATCATGGAGCTAGCTGCTCCTTCCCCTGGGCCACGGAAGGCGATCATTTTTATTCAGCAAGCAGACAGCACTGTGGTTTTTTTTTTTTCTTCTTCCACAACTTGCTGGGCTGTCATGTTTAAATATGAAAATGTTGCTTATAGCCAAATGTTAGTGACAGCAGCCTGTGGCGTCTATCATGGTTTGCACTCTTACTCTTGCTAAAAATAGCCTTGCTCTCTCTGGATTCCTTCAAGCTCCACATCTGCAGGAAGTTTCTGTTGCCATTGCTGGCCTTTTCCTTTCTTTCCTGAAGATTACTGTTCTTTGGCTCTGCTAGGATTCTCTCCCTCTCCCCTTCCCGGGAAACAGACCCAATAAACATCCCAGGCTCAGATGTTTCAACAAAGGCCTCACGGGTGTTCCCCATTATTACCCCAGCCTCACTTCAGAAGTCTTTAGAACAGAGGGAGGTGGGCAGCAGCATGAGGCAGAGCCGTTTGACCTTCAGAAGTAAAGCCAGAAGGCTGACAACACAGCCTGGGCAGGCTGAGAAGCAAACAGGGAGGGCAGGCGGCCTTCTGGGACCCTCCATGTAGCCATGCCAAGCACACAGCTGCTCCCACCAGCGCTCTGGAATCACACTCTACAAATGGTAACCTAGGTAATAATGTATTCATTTAAAAGCTACCAGGGGGACAAATGCTTAATTCTTTTCAAGGCAAGTATTCAAAATTGCTTTTTATTAATTCTCTCTCCAGCCCAGTGTGTGTGTGTGTGTGTGTGCATGCATGTGTGCGTGTGTCTGTCTGTGTGTGTGTGTGCGTGTTGGGGGAGGGAAGGGGAGACACTATAGCTTTAGGTCCATTTGGAACCAGTCAGAAGATGGTGTTTGGAATAAGATTCGGGCCCTCAGATGTTCTCAGCACTCTGTAACTCTGTCAGAAGGCTCTCAGTGAGCCCCCCCCCCCCACTGCCCTCCACTTCAGGATACATTATGAGGTTATGCTTGATTTGTAACATTAGAGTATATAATCAAAAACCTACCGAAACTGCAGTTCTGTGAGAGGCACATCTGACCTTACTAGAGGATCTTAGGAAACATATTTAAGAAACATGTCCATCTCTAGAGTGAGTCACTTAGCACCAATAGTGTTTACAAGGTTTTAGATTTCAGAGTGAGCACAGAATCAAAAGATACTTATTGTATTTACAGTCCTATTTCCCAGCAGAAGACTGGAGAGTCGTAGTTCAAATGTGACCTGTCCCTCCCGGGTTACCCAGCTGAAGGCTTCGGAAGCTTACGGAACCTTGAGGAGATGGATCCTTCCTAGAGGAAGTGGGACCATCCCTAGGGTCTGGCCTTGACATTCACAGCCTGATACATTTCCTGTCTAAGAAAGCTTCCTGTGTCACCAATATGTCCCTAGGTACATTCCTGTTACTATGGGGCCTCCTTCCACCATTTCCCTC
>NW_022196909.1:9221540-9222131 GCF_008632895.1 Mastomys coucha
CCCATAGATTGCACCTTCAAATTGTGAGCCCGGAATAAACCCTTCCTTCCTTTCTTAAGGTGACTTTGATAGGTGATTTGTCAGAGCAACTAGAAGGAGCTCCTGTGTGACTTTCGAGGAGAAGGGACTCCTGGGTAACGCGTACTCCCAAGAGTTTCAGCAATGGTGGATGGGCTTCCTGACAGCACACCTAACAGACCCACTCATTGCTCCTCTCTTAGCCCGTGTGGTTTCTTCTTCCTTGGAACCTCTCTTTGACCCCACTGTGACTTTTGCCGTGACACAGGGTTTGTCCTATCTGAACTCCCGAAGATGTACTCAAAAGAGTCAGTTAGAAAATCCTGGAGAACGCCCTCCAGAGAGATGCCCGTCGCTAAAGCAAGTCACTGGGTGATCACACACTGTGCGTGATACACTGGATGATCACATACTGTGTGTATACACTGGGTGATCACACACTGTGTGTATACACTGGGTGATCACACACTGTGTGTATACACTAGGTGATCACATACTGTGTGTGATACACTGGGTGATCACACACTGTGCGCGATACACTAGGTGATCACATACTGTGTGTATACAGTAGGT
>NW_022196909.1:9225202-9230886 GCF_008632895.1 Mastomys coucha
TCACACACTGTGTGTATACACTGGGTGATCACACACTGTGTGTATACACTGGGTGATCACACACTGTGCGTGATACACTGGGTGATCACATACTGTGTGTATACACTGGGTGATCACACACTGTGTATACACTGGGTGATCACATACTGTGTGTATACACTGGGTGATCACACACTGTACGTGATACACTGGGTGATCACACACTGTACGTGATACACTGGGTGATCACACACTGTACGTGATACACTGGGTGATCACACACTGTGTGTATACACTGGGTGATCACACACTGTACGTGATACACTGGGTGATCACATACCGTGCGTGATACACATACTGGCTCTGTTCCTGGCTCTAGATTCCAGAGTCAGAAGTGGACTCCTGAGATAGCTCAATGGACGAAGATACTCGCTGCCGAACCCGGGGATCTGACTTCATTTCCTGAACCAACATGGTAAAAAGAGAGAACCAGCTCCTACAATTGGTACTCTGATGCCTTCATATCATGGCATGTACATGCGCGCGTGCACACACACACACACACACACGCACACACACACACACACTGCACAAATACATACGCATGTAAAGAAAATATAACTTAAAAAATTTTAACTTAACTTTAAAAATGTCTATCATGGATACTCTCCTTTGTTAGTCCCCTGAAGTATTTCTTCCTAAAGATGTTTCTTAAACATTTTTCAGAGGAAAAAGGACGTTTGAATACCACACAGCTAGGGCGGGTGTGATATCGGATATCATATCAAAAGCTATGGCATCTCCCTAAGGAAGGCCCAGAACTCCGCTTCCACGTCAACTATAACACCTTCATTTTTCTCTGCATAGAATCCCACCCCATCGTCACCGCAAGAAACAATGGACACGATTAGTATTTTGTTCCCCTGGGTGTCAAGGGCGTGATGACCCCACTGCTGAATGTCATCTTGATGAAGACAACATAAGATGCCAGCCCCACCCTTCTCCTCACTGCTCTGTCTTCCCTCTGGGTATGCGTTTTTCCTTCAGGGCCCTGGTCCATCAATCCTTAGCAATGAAAAACACCAGGAAATAACTTCTCAGGGTGGAATTTCAGGAGAGGGAGACGCATCCCTTCCACTCTGGTACCTTACAAATCACAGCGTACTTATGATTGCCAACCAGTGTGCCTCTCTCCACAGCCATCCCTATAAAGAGGTCCATTGCTTTGGAGGCCGTAGGGGTCTTATATTCAGTCAAGAGAAGCTCTCTAGAGAACTGTGGAGTCCTGATATAGGGAATTCTATCATCAAACTAAAAATGCCAAGAGGTATTGATGGCCTCCGACACGCAGCACCCAAATGACACCAGGCCTCGAGCCGACTGCGTGTACACAGAGGGTCAATGAACCACAAATCAGGCAGTGCTGAGTTTATGAGAACTTGTTTTCCTCTATTGCTTGTTTGGTTTTATAAGCACATGCTTTCTACAATAGGTGCCAGATGCCAACTGTGTAAGAAAAAGTGGGAGAGGGACTCTTAAATGGAAAAAAATTATATTCATTAACTTAATTTTTTTTTCTGCAGCAGTGCCAAGGTTTGACATCAGCAGCAACGCATGAAGGGCCAGCTGGAGGAGCACCCGTGTTCCCAGGAACGAATGATAACAGAGCCGAGCGTGTTGTGTTGGGCCTGTCCCAGGAATTCCAGGTGGCCATCCATACACATGATCCTTTAAGTTACTGACCATTTCCTGTTGTGCAACCAATTGTCCCTGATTGCTTGAAAAGAATCAGGACACATCTCTGACAATGTTTGTTCCATAATGGGAGGGAGGCAAGGCGGGCAGGGAGGGGTTGCTGCTGATTTAGACTAACATCAGACAGAACATTTAAAACCAGGTGCCCTATCAATAATAGCCTTCGGTGAGTGAGATGGGGCTGCATCAAAGGTCAGGTGCTTCCCAGCCCAAATGCTTCTTCACACATTTTCTCCCTGGTCCCCCTGCTTTGTGGATAATGGGACCTTTTCCCCAGAATATAAAAACCCAAGTCCCGCCTCCCCCGGATCTGTAGGTAGAAAGCCAGACTGTGGGGCGGAGGAGGGAAGCCCTGCGCAGGGGCTTCATTCCTGTCTCTTAGGCTCTGGGAGACAAAACACTCTCATGACAGGGCCCAAACTCCCAGCTTAGAGTCTAGGATTTAGCTTCTCACTAGCTGCCTCACCTTCTAGGTTGAAACTAAAGACTTAAAATCCATGCATGGGACACACAGGCCTGGTGACGAAAGGGGCTGAACCTGAGACAAGTCCCCTGCATATCCTGTCATTGCTCCAGCCTGCTTTTTCTGGACTTTCTGTAAGACACCCTCTTGACTATGATAATTATACTGTCATATGTACATGTATGTGTCTGAAGGGCCAGGAAAGAATCGTGGGTGTCTGAGGAAAGATGGCTCTGTTTCCTCGGAGCTGCCAGAGGCAGTGTGAGAGCTACACTTTCTACTTCCCTGGGATGTGGATTGGTGGTGGTGCTTCTCAGAGATGGGGGTGGGGCTCTCAAACTTGGCTGCTGCAGACACTTTGTAGGGTGGACCAGCAGGCCTGTTAACTGCAATCAAGCCACTTCCATTTCTCTAAGACTGTTGGGAAAAGGCCAATGCAGCAATGGTGCAGATAGGTTGGCTCCTATGCTGTCTATTTATTTCTCTTCACCTTTCGTCAGGCGCGCTCAAGACTGAGCTGTGACAGGGAACTCCCCTCCTCGTGCTAGTGGCTAGGATAGAGATGCAAGATGGGGAGCTGGGAAGGGATCCCCTTCAGTCAGGAGTCTGATGGAAGCATCTCACCACATGAGAACCAAGAAGTCCAACACCGTGACATTTGCTTAAGGCCTCTCTCTCTCGCCTTTGCCTGCTGTAATCTACAGTTTTCAGGAGACTGTCACAAGAAGTCCCACGTACATCTAAAGGACATGTCTCAACCTTCCCATGCAACCTTAGTAACTCCTAGTTTTATTTTATCAGATTGTAAAATCCTATAATCTCAATTAGCTAAAAGGGGAGTAGAGGGGGAGGGGAAAATTGGGGAAGGAGGAGAAGGTCCTCTAGAACTCAAACCATGAAATCCTAAAAGCTTCTGGAATTCCATAGTCACCACTAGACACGAAAATGCTACTCTCGTTAGAGAGGCCAGAACCCCGCTCTCAAGAAAAGCTCCTCTTTGCCTGAGCACTTTCTATTTTTAATAAACTCCAACTCTGCCTCGTACTATTTTGTCCAAAACTTCTTCCATGTAGTGTGGCCAAGGATCTGGTTTTACCTGAATCAGGCCCCTAAAGTGCTGAGGAGACTGTGGACAACAGAGTGGTGCTATACCTCTGTCCCTGTCACCTGTTACTCAGTTAGAAATGCAGCAGGAGGAGCAAGAGGCCATGCCCCCTATGCTCCACCTTGCTAGGCATCTCCTGTCAGCTCTGCGGGCCCCACCGTGGGGCTGCAGACAGGACCTCTGATCTTTAATATTCTTGAAGAAATGTCAACCCTCCTTTGATGTGTTCTATTCCTATGGGCACATTTTTAAAAAAGCTGTTATAATAACGTATAAAAACAAAGGGACGCTTACGAAGAATTGCTCAGAAGCACAGGGCTAGCTCTAATCTGCTCTGCTAAGAAGTTGAGGCAAATCCAAGGGTAAGGGATATGCATTTAAAGAGAAGAGTGGTTGTGAAGATGAGGAGAGGCCAGAACAGGCTGGCAGGAGGCAGAGACCTGCAGGGAACTGTGGCCAGGGAGAAATTCCTGGGTGGCCAAAGAATCTTTTAGGAACTGGAATATTGTTTAATTTATTTTTAAGTTTTTCCCAACGCCATGCTTAAAAAGCTCCTTGGTACCTTAAACCCTCAGTAACAGTTGCCGTGTGCACATGCTCACACACGTGAGTTCTCAAACACGTGCCAGAGTTTGGCTTAAAGAATCTAAAATATCAAACTTATAGGCTCCAAAGTACTGGCACTGTTCGCAGGTCTGGGTCCAGACACCTTGCTTTAGGGCCGAGTTGGAGGGTGCTATTTTATCATGTGTCTCCAGGGGGTGCCCTCACAGGCATGATGCAGAGAAGAGACCGGGAGTAGAGTAAAAGAAAAGTTGAGTAGGGGCAGAGTTGAACTTTGAAATATGAGACACCGCCCCCTACCCACAGCTTTCAGGGAAGACTCGCTCTTTACAAAGGCAGTGGGTATTTAGAGGGCAGAATGAACGGTGAAATAAATTACATCACAAGACACTTACTATAGCACACACAAAGAGAACTGGCCAAATCTTACAACCAAGGTCTGTCTGTCTCACAGACTGAGGCAGCTGGAATGGCCGGCAGGCATTCTGAGACACTGCCATCAGGCAAAGTTGCATAGGAATTCTAATAGAGGAGCCAGAACCCACCAGCCCAATTCAGACAGCTTGATTATATATTTGTGAACCTGTTGGCTCTTGTTTATATTTCATGTGTGTGTTATAGATGGCAGAAATTACTTCCAGTTCACACAATGGGGAAGAACTATGTCAATAACTGATGGGGTTCTCAAAAGACATTCAGTATTTCCAAATGCTGGGCCCCCCCCGAGCCCAATGGAGGATAACTGATTTATGTAGAACAGACAATATATTGAACCAGGAAAGGCTGGGTGAATCTCGGGTCACGTGGTCATCACACCATAGCCAATGCTCTGGTATCTGCTGGGGGTATAATTCCCTAACAAGGGGATGTCACCCTCCAACACTGCCCAGATCACAGCCCAGTAAATAAAGAAACTCTCCCAAGGCAGGATAATTCACTTAACCTAGCAGTACTTTCGTGCCCTCCAGCCCCTGGGCTGATTACAGGGGTTAGAGACACTGCACAGGTGACTGGGCCAGGCTCTTGTGGAACCTTGGATGGAGACATCCCGTATTCTCTTTTCATCAGAAAGAGTCTAGTGGACATACCAGCTTGACGTCTCTCTCCAAGCACAGACCTTCCTTGTACCTCTACAGCTCCCTTTCAGGCTTCTATTACTTGGTACTTAAATTGCTTTTGAGACAGTTTTCCGCTGTTTAAAAGCCAGTCCTGGCATGTCTATAAACATCAGTTCATGTTCCTGGAATAAATCTTTTTTGTGTTCCATCATACTACCCACAGGGGCACAGATGACATGTTTAATGTGGTGGCCACTATTTACAATTCAACCCCATGGAGGCCCATGAGATGCCACAAATGCAGCCCACACAGGAAGACGACGGCCCCTTGGGCAGAGACATTTGTCCCAGGAGACCAGGAGTACCAGGAAAGGCCACACCCTGAAAGTACACGGGTTGCTTCGGCCACTGACACACATCTTCCATTCAGGGGCAGGAGGGTCCTGGGCACTCTCAGAAAGGCACATTGGGAGGCGGGCTCAGCCCAACTGAACACTGGGGTGTGTGTGACAGTGGCTGTAGGCAGGGAGAGCAGTTTGTAAAAATACCCAGAACTGGCTGTTGAATTAAAAACATCAACGAACTGAATTCATCCCCACCCAGAGGGCTCACCCTTCATCTGCACGCTCAGGAGCATCTGCTCACCAAGTCCAACTGCCTCCTTTGGGTTCGGATAGGCAGCCATTAGGCACAACAGATCTAACCTTGCGGGTTCCTCACTAACCAGAGGACTGCAGGAGTGGGGGGGGAGGGTCTGTTT
>NW_022196909.1:9230959-9242851 GCF_008632895.1 Mastomys coucha
CGGGAAGAATCCCTTTCACACTGAAGAGACCTCACTGACAGGAAGCGTTTCTGCCTCTGTCTCACACTAAGATAGCATTTGCTGAAAATGTCAACAGATTGCTTCTTGAGTTTGAGCTGCGCAGACATCAATAGCTTATTTTAACAGGGCATTTCACTTAAGATCGCATGGTTGGCTTAGGCATGTTGAATGCCTCTGACTATATTATTTGGATTAGAGGTTCTCCTTGGGTTTTACTGGGTTCACATAAATCAGAACATAACCGGAATGGGCCCCTTCACAGAACCAGAGCGTTCAGACCATTCATGTAGTAAAATTTGCCCTTTGTGTAGGCTGAATTTTTAGCAGTCCCCCCCCTTTTTCCTTTTCTTTTCTCCTAGTGTGGCTTAGTTGCTATGCAGGGGCTTAGTGCTCCCGAGTGGGGATCAGTTCCAGACTTCGGCTTGATTTGAAACAAGCCAAGGAAATTAGCCTGCATGTGATTTCAGAAGGTTCTTCCTGTTTTCCTATTTCTTGCACCACGCTACTGCAGGAAGCTGAGAGGCAAGTCAGGCCTGATTGTCTCAAGTACATGGTATGATTCGGTAGACATGGTTCAGATGGGGGACCCCTGCACCCCTGCTCGCCATGCACGCATGGGTCTCAGGAAGCTCATGACAAAGGGCAGCTGGCTTACAGAGACAGGCTCTTCGCCCTCCCTTCACACTGTCGGGGTTTTCCAATCCTTTTTCCTCTTCCCGCTCCATATCACATTGACTAGATGTAACTCAAAAGTGAATGGAAATTGCTCTTATCTTAATTTATAGGAGAGAGAGAGGGGAAGAGAGAGAGAGACAGAGAGAGAGAGAGAGACACAGAGACAGAGACAGAGACAGAGAGAGAGAGAGAGAGAGAGAGAGAGAGAGGGAGAGAGAGAAGGATAGAGAAAGGTGTAATTCTCGAATCTGAGCGCAGGTCATTACAGGTGTGTTATATTATGTATTCATGAGCCTCCTGGGACAGGCATGCTGAGATGTCCAATAACTTTCTTAATGTGTAATTACACACCATCGAACTATAATTGATTAATTGAAAAGAGAATGTAGGCAGATGTAAGGGCAAGACTTGTGCTGCTCATTAAATGAATATGTCCTTGCTTCTCTTTAATAAGCTAAGTGGAACTACTCAAAAGCAATTAAGCCAGTAGTGAAATTCATTAAATTTTAAGTAATTATTGGTATAAAATCCTGTAATAAAATCCAAGGCTTTGCATAGCTCTATTTCCAAGGGAAGTATGAGGATTCTCTCATGCTGATTCTATGAGACAGAAGGAGTGGCCCAGAGGGAACTGTATCTCGGACTCACTGACATTCTGTATGAGAATCATGAGAGTGGGGTGTCACTGCATGGACACACTGCATGCCGTCCTGGGCCAGCCAGAGGAAGGTGTCACTTCATCCTAGCAACGTAGTAACGTTTCCGAAATGAGTTCTTTTCATTGAGTAGTTGTGAAAAAAGTGAAAGAATACTCCTTCCCCCTTCGACTCTCTGTGTAGAAGGATAACACTTCTGCAGGCATAGAGGCGGCGTATGCCAACACGCCTGGCTTATGCTGGAGACTGAATCCAAGGCTCTGCGCATCTCAGGCAAGAGATCTATGAACTGAGTCACATTCTCAGCCTGAAATGCCGACTTTTAGACATAGTGCTTTGAACATTACATTCAAAAACATTCTTCCTGTGTAGAAATGAATGCAGGGAGCTGTATACAACATGGAGGAAATTCTTTACAGGTCCACTCTCATTAGGGAAACAAACTTGAATTATTGGCATGGAGAAAGGGATGACTTAGTTTTAGGAAGGGGACCTTGTCCCTTGAGCCCAGGGCAACTCAAAAACGTGTCAAAAAGAAAGCCAGGTCAGCCAAAGCTGCCTTATTGCAGATGTTCCTTGTAACTCCCTAAACGTGGGGGACCCGGGAGCCGTAGCACACTGCGGAGACATGTTATAAATGTGTGGATAATACATACATGCATATTATAGTACGTGTGTATGTAATATGCATACATACTATTATATATGTATACAGTATGTAAGATAATATGTACATATATGTACACTGTTGTATTATATATTGTGCATATATATGTATATAATACATACACATACTCTACCAATTACACTACATCCCAGTACTTCTTTCCCTGAATGTTACATGATAATTTACCTTGCATGATTACACTATGCACATACAAATATATGTGCATATATGTAATAACATATGTAATATAACATATATAATAGTATATATACATAATACATGTAATGTTTTATGTATCTTGTAACACTCTGGGGAAGAAGTAATTGGTATAGTGCTTGCACACACCCTGGGCCGATGCCTACACCATGTAAACAAGGGCAAAGGTGTGATGTTGCACACGTGGACCCTATCACTCACCATGTTTCAGAATCACAAGTTCAAGGTCATTCTTGGTTAGTTACATAGTAAGTTTAAGACTAGCCCGAGATACAGGAGACCTTGTCTCAAAATGAACGTCCAGCAGATTTTGTAGCCATTTAAGATGATCTTGTGCCTCGCACATAGCAGGCCCCCAGGAAGAGCTTACTGACAGAACCGTGGAAAGAATCGGCTACGTGGATCCTGGCAACCACATGCTGGTAGGGGACACTGCATAGAGTCTAACATAGGAAAACTGTGACAGTAGAGATGTTAACATTTTGGCCAGAACACACTAAAGATAGGGTGATGGTGATAGTTAAGAGTGAAGGAGATATCCCTAAACCTAAGCTCAGTTCCAACCAGCAGCAGCCATAGTGGTCCCATGACCACTTTTTGCAAAAGAAACTTAAATGTAAACCCATGAGCTTGAGTAATTTTTGTTAGAATTGTAGAGTCAACCACACACACACTCACACACCACACACACACACACAGAGACACACACACTCACACACCACACACACACACACACACACACAGAGACACACACACTCACACACCACACACACACTCATACAGAGACACATACACTCACACACACAGAGATACACACACACCACACACATGCACTCAGATACCACACACATACTCATACACACACTCACACCACACACACACACTCACACACCACACACACACACCACACACACAGACACACACACACCACACACTCACACACAAAGATACACACACTCACACCACACACACACACTCACACAGAGACACACACACCACACACACACACACACACACACCACACACACAGACACACACTCACACACCACACACATACTCACACAGAGACACACACACTCACACACACAGATATACACACTCACACCACACACACACACACACAGAGACACACACACCACCCACACAGATACACACACTCACACCACACACACACACTCACACAGAGACACACACACCACACACACAGACACACACACACCACACACACACAGACACACACACACCACACACATACTCACACAGAGACACACACACCACACACACAGACACACACACACACCACACATACACAGACACACACTCACACACCACACACACACAGACACACACACACATACTCACACACCACACACACAGACACACAGACACACACACACACTATCTGAATTTCAGTTGTCATCGTTTGCTGGGGCTCATACTTCCATGAGGTGTGAGCCAACCTACTAGACACAGAGCAATAGGACCTGCTGGTCCCTGGAGAAGCCAGACATATCTAGGGACTTATGAAACACATCCACAAGGCCACCCTGACTAGACAGACTAAGACTCGCCATCCCTCCTCCCTGTAGGAGAAGAAAAAGAAACTTTACATATAGTCCGATTCCTGCTGGGATTGAAAAAAAAAAATAAGGTGCTTAAAACACCCATGATTTTAGAAAACATAATATCAAATTAGAGTAAATAAGTATACTACTACTAGGCTCAGAAAAAAGAGTCAGGGCGGAGGAAAGACCTTAGGCTTTGCTTCCTATGTGTAAGTTCTCCTCGTACAACAGGCAACCTATTGTGTGCAGTTCATGTTAATCTTGAACATGACCTTGGCCATCTGAATACAAGCAGCTCAACTATTTTAAAGAGGCGCCCTGGCAAGTATGATGGCCCACGCCTGTAACCTCAGCGCTCAAGAGGCAAGCCTGGGGGGAGGTGGGGGGGGTAGGGTAGTAGGGGGAGGATCTGAGGTTGAAGGCCAGTCTGGGCTACCCGAGACCCTGTATCAAAAAGTAAAAGAACAACTGCAGAGGAGGAGCCCTAGCCAAGGGAGCTGTTTGTCACTCCCGTGCTTAAACAAGTCCCCTCTGTGACACCTCTCTCGAATTGTTTTGGACTTTTTGATTCCCTGTCAATCATGAAATGACTAACTCCTGTATTTGGAAGTTGCCAGCAGAAAAGGAGGAGGAGATACCAAAAACTCAGTGACTTTGTTCACTTTCAAAAGGAAAGTGAAATTTGAAATGGTGGGGGAATTAGAATAAGGTATGGATACAGTAACCTAAGAAATTCAGTTTGGAGAATTAGCTAAAAGTCTCCATTTTTTTTTCCTCAAAAATCATTTATGTCAATGCAATGTCCCACCATAGTACACCCAGTAAATCTAACAGGATGTGTTTCTTGTATGAAGAGTTTTTTAGAATTCCTACTGGCTGGGTGTCATTTCTTCCTTCTAGAGCCTGGTACACAGTACAGGATGTGAGGAACACATTAAATCCATACAAGCAAAGCTCTTGGTCATGAGGCTTTTGCCTTTTGCCTTTTGCTTTTTTTTTTTTTTTTTTTTTTTTTTTTTTTGCAGAGTGATGTGCACATGCCACAGCTCACACGTGGAGCTCAGAAAACAACTTGTGGGGAGCTGTTTCTCTCCTGTGTGTGTGCGCGTGTATGTGTGTGTTCCAGAGATCTAATGCAGGGCATCAGGCGTGGCACCAGGTTCCTTTGCCAGCCAAGTCATCTTGATACCCATTCCCTGCCAGGTTTTTGTTTTTTGTTTTGTTTGCTTTTTTGCCATCTTTAAAAGTAAATGCTGAAGGACTTGTGCATTTTATTCATTGTTTCATTCTTTCTCTCAAAGGCTGAATATCAAAGAGAGATTTCCTTTTTGCCGAAGGTTCATCAGAAGCAAGTGCTGGTATTTATTACCTCACCTAACTTTTACAATGATGTGCAATGGCACGGACAGTCAGCATCCCTTTGACCGGTGTAGAAATGGACCATCCCAATGCTCCAAAGCCAACCATCCCCACAGATGGAGTGAAGTCTGAGACAGCAGGGCAAGCATGTTTGAAGCCCAAAAGCAGTTTTCAGGGATGCATGGCTGCGTTCCTGGGGATGAAGCATCCCTCTTTAAGTCCTTCAAGATTGGAAGCCTTCTCTTCCTGGCTTGGATTTGTACAGGTTAAATCACAATGACTCCAGAATTACTCTTCAGCACAAATAGATTTAAACTTCAGCTTCCTTCTTTTACTTTGTTCATATTTTCCCTACTAGACCCAGTTAGCAACTTGTTTAAGACTGTCGCTGAAAATGTAAGCTTATCAGACAATTGAACTTCAAAAGGTCTCTGCAGTTTGGACGCTAAGACGGTTGGAAGAATCGGACCGTGAGACTTTTGGAATCATTTGCAGGGTCTCTCTCTCTCTCTCTCTCTCTCTCTCTCTCTCTCTCTCTCTCTCTCTCTCACCTTCCATCTGTGAAGTCTCTGACTTCATCATGGTATGCCTGGACTGCTTTGCCTGACTTTAGAAGTTTCCTGTTCTTCTTTCTTTCAATCTGGGGAAGCATTTCATAAGAATAACTACTGGCTCAGATAACTAATACAGATTCCTACTGCATAAAACACAAAATGTAAAACTGGCTGCTCTGCTCTCAATCTGCTGAAAGTGCCCTATGGAGGTAATTCTGTTCTCGTTCACAGAATGAGACCAGCCCAGACGGTCCCCCACCTGCTTCCCCTCTCCCAGGCACACCATCAATTCACAGCTTCCCAGGGATGCTCTTCTGTGACCATCCACCCTCGAAGGAGCAGCTCCGGCTTCATCTCTTCCGAGGACCTGCCTCTTCTTAATAAGTCTATCATTTCTTCCACATTAGGTGACCCTTTTATTGTGTGTGTGTGTGTGTGTGTGTTTCTAGTGTCTAATCCCCTAAGCACTCTGGAAACTTACAACACCCTGAAATTCATTGTTCATATTGATATAGTTTAAACTTATAGTTTATCTATGCCTACTGCACTGGGCAGCAGTAGGTATACAATAAATAACAGGTCTTTGAAAGACAAATCTCTTCAAAATCTCTCTCTCTCAAACACACACACACACACACGCATGCACACACACATACACGCATGCACACACACACACACACACACGCATGCACATTTATTCTTATATCAATTCTACTTCTGAGATGTGCCCATAACATTAAATATACAGATTTTAAAGGGCTGAGAAACCTTTATAGACACTGAATTGCATACTAGGCCCTATTTCCATGCAGTATGTACAAAAGAATAAATTAGAGACGTAAGAAACTATTCAGACTACATAAACCAGGGAGACCACATCCCTGGGGAGAAGGTGTTTTGGGTTTGCATTATCAAAGCTGGCTTCACGGATGCGGCTCAATTTTCAACTTGGCTGATTTGATGACAGTCAAACACTGTTTAAAACTCAAAATGCATGAAGGCTAAGAAGAAAACGATGGCAAAAATTTCATTACAACCTGATTTCTCCATGTTATTTATTTTTATGTATTCATATGGAAACATTAAATTAGTTGAGGAAAATGCTGGATAAATGTTTGAAATGAGTTAACTGCCATAGACTCAGAAACACTTGAAAATAATGGCCTCATTTGCTTTCATTTTTCTTTATATACAGATCCACGTTCCTGCATAGGATTCATAAATTTACCTTCACATTTTAGGCTTTATCTATGTACCAGTGTTGCTTTTTTTAAAAAAAAATTAAACTATCTAGTAAATATATAAAGATTTCTCTAACACCAGAGTCCAAAGCAGTATTTATATCACTTGTAATCAAACCATGTTGGAATCAAATTCAGATTTGAATTTTCCATTCAAAGGAACCCAAACCAAGAGATGTGGATACCAACAGTATCGGGGAACTTTGTAGCCAAGGTCCTCGTATAACTTTAACTATAACATAATATGGCGCAAAGTGTGAGTGATACCAGTCTGAGATCCAGCACACACTTACATGTACTTTGTCTCTTCTGCAGGTTAGGATCATCTCTAAAGAGTGCAGGTCATGCTGGGAGATAGGGGCATCATAATTTACAAAGTAGTGTGTGATTTATGTTATTCTGGTGCAATCTGCAGCCTTTCCTACTGAAAGAGAAAGGGGGAGAGAACACTGCTTCTCTCCCTAGATGTCTTCATGAAAGATTGGTGGATAAGCAATTTCCTAGATAGTGGAGACAAAAGGACTCTTTTCTTATTTTAAAGCCAGCTTAACTGGGGTCTGTCTTAACTAGTTCAGTATTTCATTTGCAAGGATGCACAAAGCTGTGTATGGCTGCACTGTGGTAAAGGGTGGAGCAGTGACATGCTAGGCCAGGGTAATCAGAGGCCCCTGGTCCCTCAATTTCTACCTCAGCAGATACAATCCAGAAGTAACTTTGGGGACATTTCCTTTTTTCTTGGGACTAGACGCAGAAATGTGGGCTAGCACAGGCACTCACTGGACCAATAATCCATGAGCAGCTGCTTCACAGTCTACCGAGTCTTTATCTCCACGGGCTGTTACGATGCCATTAGCGGAATATCTCAAGGGAGAAAGCACTGCCAATTAAACAATGGCAGGTCATCAATTGTAATATGTGACTCCCATTCCTGAGTTGTTATAATCTTAATGTGTGCGTGTGGGGGGGGGTGGGGAGTGGATCTTAGAATCCACGAAAACCAAACCAAAATAAAACAAAACAATCAAAAAGCAGGAGGCAAGCATAGTTCTGGAGGTCTGGAGATGAACAAGACAGACAATAGACAACATGGCCACCTCAGAGTTCTCAGCCAGGCGAGCCAAGTGGAAGAGAGGAAAATGTCCTCTGAAAGTGGCTCCGTTCCTGCACACACTTAACCATGCAAGGGAAACGGGAGCTGTCCGGAGGGCAGGGAAGAGGACTCTCCATGAAATCATGATGCTTCAGACCAGACAGCAGGGTGTGGATCTGTTTAACAAACCCACAGGCAGGAAAGATACTGGGAGCCAAATGCAATGAACCGACACTCTGTTACCAGCCCTCGCTATCCTGGGCCGGCTTGTCTGCTACTTCACCATCTCTCTCCCTTCTCCTGGGCCACAGTGGCTCTCACCACCTCACATCCCTGTCTTCCATCTCTTGTCTCCTTTAGTATTCACAAGCCATTTTTCTTCCCAACTCTCCTATTTATAATTTTTTCTTCTTTCCTACAACAGGATCTTGTTAGCTTTTTCTTCTAAGTAGAAACCAGTACATGACAAAAAGTGTGATTGACTGAGTCCCTCCTGGTTATTTGTGCAGTTTTATATTGATAAATAAATATCCTTACTTTACAAGATATATGTTCTATATTTTCCTAGGAAATGTCAGAGACAAATTCTCTGTTATTTTAGGTAATTCTTGAGTCCTAGCAATTAAAATCATGTTAATTAGCTGGGTAGGGGTGTTACACACCTTTAATCCTAGCACTCGGGAGGCAGAGGCAGGGGATTTCTGAGTTGAGGCCAGTCTGGTCTACAGAGTGAGTTCCAGGACAGTCAGGGTTACACTGAGAAACCCTGTCTCGACAGAAACAACCAACAACAAAACGTAAAGGCAGTTAAAGCCTAAAATGGCCTCAGTGGTCTGGAGAAATGGCTCGCAAATGCCTGTAACTCCAGCTCCAGGGGACCTAGCACCCTCTTCTGGTCTCCAAGGGCACCTGCATTCACCTGCACATACCCACATACTTCACCTGCACAAGCCCACATACAGACACATAAAGTTAAAAACTCATAAAAACACTGATCTTAGTGATTTAAAAAAAGGTATAAAAAATCTTCAAAGGGAAACTTAGAACTTGCTTATATCCTATGATTCTCAGATTTTCAAAATTCAAGTCAAATTAAAATATATATGATTTTTTCTATAGTTTACAGCTGTTCTGTTAATGCACTGTCTATAGAATATATACATGAATGAATATATATGTTATGAATGCATATGAATGATTTGGTTCTGTTCCTCACTTTCCGGTGGACTGGGAATTCTCAGACCTTGATCTTGATCTCTGAATAAAATGCTGTTGTTACACTGATCTCCTCCTCAGTTTCGGGGGCTACCTGTTACTACAGAGATGCTACAAAGAGTGGACTCTTTTACCCCACAACCATAGGCTGAACTCCTCTGACACTGGGCTAGAAAACTATTTAAGACTCTGAGGAGGCTGAAGTATGGGCCAGCTGGAACAATGGATGGGGTGTAGGTCAGAAAGATGAGGGTCAAACTCAGCTCTGTCCACTGAAAACTCTCCTCTTGCCCACCAGCAAGAGTGTAACATCATGGTACATACGCTATAGATAATTTCTTTGTCTATAAGATTGAAATAGAATCTCCTTAGCAAAGTTATGGTCAGAATGGAAATCTGGAGGAGAGTTCTCTAAAGATCTAGTACTGCATGAGTTCTTTGGAGCTATACCACGTGTGATTTCTTATGTCATTTCCTTACTTCTGCCAGAGACAGTCGTTTGCAAATACAGATATTTCTCTGCATAAATAATGTTTTACCTTTACTGTTATTTTCTTAATTTAAAAAAAAAAGTTTTAAGACAGGATTTCACCATATAGCCCAGGCTTGCCTGGAATTTTCAACCTAAACCCCCTGTGTGCTGGGATTACTGGTCTACCAGACCCAATTCAGTTACATTCTCAGATTAACACTTTCACTATTAAATGGCTGGGCAGCTTCAAGAAGTCTTGGAGGGAGTAGCTCATATTCCTTGAGAGAAATATATATGTTTAAGTGTAGTCTATGAATCAGTTACACAGTGCACTTTGTCCCCTTCATTCTGTGGCTTCTGTATGCATATGTAAAAAATCAGATTTGTCTGAAAATTTGGCTGAGGAGGAATCTAAGATGTGCTTCAAAGCAAGCAACCTTAGAATAGCCTCAGTCATAACAACACTGAGTAAGCGCCAAGTGTTTGCCGAAAACTTTTCTGAGCAACTTGCAGAAGTTCATTCATTTTCCCCTGACACCAGCCTTCTCGGATAGCTGCTACTGTTCTCATTTTGCTGGAGGACACGGAATCGGAGATTCCATAGTTTGCTCAAAGTCTCATAGCTTGTGGATACAGTGAAGGAGATTCTTAAATCTGGCAACAGTCCATTCATCAAAGTAATTTTTGGGTTCTTCCTAAGACAGGATTCAAACATAGCGGTTCTTCCCCAGTCAGCAGCGTTGACTAGCAGTCAACAGACATTTCTAGTTCCTTGGGCGCTAGTGGGTAAGTGAATGGATGTGTGTGCACTTCCCCAAAGCTCATTTGCTTCAATGAAAATACTGCACTTGGATGCTGGGTATGAAGGTGCAAACCTGCAATTCTAACAGCTACCAGGCTGGAGCAGGAGGATGGCAAATTGAAGACTTATCAGAGCTCTAGCTGAGACCCTGTCTCAAAACTAAACTTACAACAAAATGCCCTGTTTGATTTTTTTAATATACTCTGTCTAGAATGGGCACTAAGAGGCTTGAGCGGAGAGTAGGGCACAGTTTAGAGTGTGCCTCAAGGCTTTTTTCAAACCTTGCAATCGTTCTAGCTCCATTTTCCAAGGCTCCTATGTATGTGCAGGTACTAAGACTCCTACTAAGTGCTTCCTTTAGGATATCTTATTTGGTTTTCAAGTTGACCCTATGCTGTGTGTGTGTGTGTGTGCGCGCGCGCGCGCGCGCGCATGCGCGCGCTTTCTTTACCTTTATGGCTGTGGGACGGGAACCATCCCATCTGTGCCACAGCGCTGGCAGAGCAGAGGCAGACTCCCGCTCTTACCTGCCAAACCACAGTGTCGCCTTTGGAGAACACATGGTCTCGCTTCTTTCTCTCTGGCTCAGAGAATGTCTGCATGTATGGTGTAAGGAGCCAGCATGGAAAGCGAACCATCCCGCCTCAGACCTTTCCATGCAACTGCCTTGAAACTAGAAAGACAGAGGTTTACCCCAAAGAGAGTCATGATATGGTTTGTAGTGGTGAGAGGGGATGTCCCAGTGTGGTCTGGAGGGTCTCTGTAGAGGAGAAAAGAAAGGTCCTGTACCACAAGACCAAGTCAAGAAGAGGAGCCCAAAGCCAGAGAACAAGTGGAGCCACCATTCCAGTGGCAGCAGAGGAATGGACAGATGGAACGGGGAAGCTTACGTGGTAGCCACCCCTTTAGCCTGTGTAAAATCAATCAGGTCTTGCCAAGGGACGTAAATTGACCATTCTTATAGGGTTAAAGTAAACCTTGCTTAGTTTAAGACTATTGCTTTCATTTCCAGAAAGTCTTTGATTGGTCTGAAAGCCTGCTCAGAATCCCGTGGGAACACAGCAGTAGTTCAAGACTAGGGAGACCTAGAAGTTGGATAGAAAGATGGAGAGATGAGGCAGTTCTCTCTAAACAGCTATCAATCAATCCCTGCATTTCCTGGGCCACTCTACCCTTTAGGTCTATTGCAGCCATGTGTGGGAAATTGACATACAGTGTACTGTGCATGTCTATGTCCTAGATTTTTTTATTTGTTGCAGTAGGAGTTCCCAAGCCGGGCGGTGGTGGCGCGCACCTTTAATCCCAGCACTTGGAAGGCAGAGGCAGGTGGATTTCTGAGTTCGAGGCCAGCCTGGTCTA
>NW_022196909.1:9243102-9256230 GCF_008632895.1 Mastomys coucha
AAAAAAAAAAAAAAAAAAAAAGAAGGAGTTCCAGTGTACCCCACGAATCAACCTTTGGTGTTTGTATAGCTCAGCTGTAACAGCTAACCAACAATTTGAAGTCATTGGGGTCACATATGTGGCTTTGGTTAAAACAACAGAACCAGGAAGAAGGACTTTGGTCACTTGAAATGAAACGTAGCCGTTGCTATCACACTTTAAGAGTTCTTACGGTGTGCCCATGATATAGTGGTTCTAGCAATGGCCTTACAAGTCCAAAAAAAAAAAAAAACATGATTGTGATACAGAATCTCCCTCGTTGCTCTGATGGGGCTGGCAGGTATGGGTGCACTGGAGTGCAAGGAAATTTGATCTTATTTTAAAATAACTACACATAGAGCTAGAGGCTGGAGATCAAAGACTGAAGGCATTCCTGGCACTGGGCTATACACACCGCATCTTTAGGGCTTTAAAAGGGTGGTCTGATTGCCTATGATGTACACGGCTGTACTGGGCAGGGAGTATAGTGCGGCACACACGCAGAGCCTTCTGCCTTCTGTGTGAATAGCTCCGAAGCTTCCAGCTTCTGTCTAATCAGCACCAATACAGCACTCCCAAGCAGGGAAGACAGGCACTAAAACCTTCATACAAACAAACCAACAAGCCAACAAACCCTCCACACCAAAAAACCAAGGCACACATGATTTATAATTCTCCAGGGGAATGACCAAATTAAAAAGGCGGTCCCCTAACTGGGCAACCTTGTTTGGGAGAAGATGTACCTAGTCCTTTAGGAATTTGATGAGCCAGGGGAAGGGGGGGGGGGATGGAGAAGGTAGTGGCTGAGGGGAGAGATGCAGGGCGGGTAGCAGAGGTGATACCTAGAGCAGGGGCTCCCTTTTCTTAAAGGAGAAGGGGAGGGAAGAATGGGGGAAGATCTGTGTGAAGGGGTACTGGGAGGAGGGGTGCTGATATTGGGATGTCAAGTAAATAAATGTAAACAAACAAACAAACTTGGGATCTGAACAGAGAATTCTGAATAGAAGAAATAAAAATGGCTAAGAAATACCTCAGGAAGTGCCCATCATCCCTAGCAATTAGGTAACACAAAGCAATTTTGAGATTCCATCTGACTCCAGTCAGAATGGCTAAGCTCAACTGACAACATATGCTGGCAAGGTTATGGAGAAGAGAGAAAAACTCATGCTGTTTATGAAGATGCAAATTGATGCAGTCACTCTGGAAATCAGTATGGAGAATCCACAGGGGGAAAAAAGTCTACCATGTGACCCAGTGTGGTGGTTTGAATAGGTCTGGCCGCCATAGACTCATGTGTTTGAATGACACTATTAGGAGGTGTGGTCTTTCGGAAGAAGTGTGTCACTGTAAGGGTGGGCTTTGAGGCTCCATCCTCATGCTCTGCCCAGTGCAAAAGAGATCCTCCTGCTGGCTGTCTGCAGAAGCCAGACTCTTCCTGGTTGCCTGAGAATCAAGATGTAGAACTCTAGGCTCCTCTAGCACCGTGCCTGCCTGGATGCTGCCATGCTTCCTGCCATGATGATAATGGAGTGAACCTCTGAAGCTCTAAGCCAGTTCCGATTACATGTTTTCCTTTATAAGAGTTGCCTTGGTCAATGGGTCTCTTCACAGCAATGGGAACCCGAACTAAGACACCCAGCTATACCATTCCTCTGAACATGCCCAAAGGACTCAATCACCCTATTCCACAGGTACTTGACCTGCCATGTTCACTGCTGCCCGATTCACAATAGCCAGAAAAATGAAAACAATCTCAATGCTCCTTGGCAGACGAATGGATGATAAAAAGATACTACATGCACCCAATGCAATACTTTTCAGGTGTGAAGAAAAATGAACGAATGAAACCTGCAGGGAAATGGATGGACCTAGAGAAGGTTGTACTGAGTGAGGTAACCCAGACCCAAAGACAAATATGGCATGTTCTCCCTCATCTGCAGTTCCCAGCTCCAAATCCTCAGATGTGAGGATACATCATGGGGTTAACCAGAGAAACCAGAAAAGTATAAAGGACCACAGGCAGGGTGGTGTGTATGTGAGAGGGCACTAGCAGGGTACAGGAACTACAAACTGGAAAGAAGAAGGGGAAGGAGGGAAACCAACACAGAAAGAAGAGAGATGAGGGATACATAATATCAATGTTTGTGAGCCCCATGCAGTCTTATCAGCTTGTGTTACCTAAAACTATACACAGTGCATATAGGTGTATACATACGCGCACACACACGCACACGCGCACACATGCACACGCGCGCACACAAATGTCTTGATAGAAGTTAAGCCGCGTGGGCTGACAATGGTCTCTACAGAAACTAACTTGTTAGTTAGTCTAACTAACTACAAGACTAACAAAACCTCTGTACCAGGCACAAGAAACTTTCTTCGGAATGGTTGGTCAGGGTAGTTCAGGTGACTCCCGAAACAACACAGACTATCAGCGTAGCTTTCCGTTGCCTCTCTCGGGTGAAGAGGAGGCGCTCTTGCTGAAAGCATGGCACACTTAGTACACAGGTCTTGAGTGATTCAGGCTGGATCTGACCTGAAAGTCCCTCTCCTGCATTCATGGTTCTGGAAAATACTGTCCAAGGGGGGAAGGGAGGGAGTGGATGACAGTCCTAACGAGCCGCAACACCTATGACTCACGACAGTGACCAGCATGGCAAGGAACAATAAGTGGCACTCACACCTTGGTGATAGCCGACAGCTGTCTGATTGGACATAAGCCCCACTCAATGACAGGGAAGCCATACCTGTTTCTGAAAGCCTAGCCAGGTTCTTTGGGCTAATGAGGTCATGAACCTTAGAAAAGAATCTGCCTCCACTTTGCTAGATTGGCAGAATTCCTTACCAAAGTCTTACTACATTCTAAATCTTATCCGTATGCCCATGGACAAGTGCAGCTCCCAGCCCTCGTCAGAGAAGCTTTTCTACGCAGCACATGGAGACCATTAGATGAAACCACCACTGGACACAGGGCAAAGGCCAAGTGGGCAGTGAGGAGCCCAGAGGCAATGGATGCAGTGAGGAGCCCAGAGGCAATGGATGCAGTGAGTGAGGAGCCCAGAGGCAATGGATGCAGTGAGGAGCCCAGAGGCAATGGATGCATCCCCGTCGGAGTCCCTGCAGCTGTGGCTCAGGGATCATTGAGGAAGAGGAGGCAGAGAAGAGTTGGGAGAGTCAGAACACCAAGAAGTTCACAATGAAAGGGCCTCTCCTAGAAATGGTCGCATCAACAGGATTGGAACAATGGTTATAGCAATAGACGTTTTAATGTGGACAGGAGAAATTTTCAGTGTCCTGCCCCTAGACAAAGAACCGAAGGCACGAGTGACAACTGGAAGGAAGGGAATTAGCTTCTCCATGTGATAAGCCCCCTTATTGGTTGTCCAGGGCAGAGTAATGGCGATAAGCCCTGAGACCATAGTTGTAGAAACACCAAAAATAGATATAGCGGGTTATATATGCCTGCACATGTGTGTGTCTGTACATGTGTGTGTGTGAGAGTGTGTTTATAACAATAATAATAAAATAAAAAGAGGCTATCAACTTGAGGGGAACACAAGAGAGGTTGGCGGGGTTACCTGGGAAGGGTTAGAGAGAGAAATGGGAGGGGGAAAGCAATGTAACTCTGTCTCAATAATAATATTATCATCATCATTGTCACCACCACCACCACAATGGGATATCAAGAGAAAAGGGACAAGTGTAGCCTCTAGCTGATGATGTTCAAGTTGGGTGGGGGGAGGCACAGGGGATACATCATGACTTTCATATAATTTTGAACATTACACATTTTCCATAGTAGTTTTTAATCTATAGAAACACTAGGAATTGGCATGAAGTAAAACTCTCAGAACCCAGACTCCATAGGATGAGCCAAGTATGAGGACTCCTTCACTGACCTGCCTATCTGCCTTCTCCAGTCTTCTCTCTCTCCATCCTCGCACGCTCAGCTGAGATGCTGCACGGGATACAGGGCACTTGGTGTGCACTTTCCTACCTGCCTTCCTTCTGCTCGCCACACCTCCTTCCCTTATACTCTAACTCCTATAATCAATATCCATCTGTAGACGTGCCTACATCGAGAGCATCTTCCATTGATCCTCTTCCACACCCTGGGACTTTCCCAGTACTCTCCCAGGACGTGGCTTACTGTGGACTAATAACAACATGACAAGAAGGAGAAGCACAGTTGCACAGCTAATCTCTATCAACAACAGGAAGCCTAAACACACCACCACGCCCAGTTACAATCTCCTCTGAGGCTTTGCATATGAAAACCCAAAACTCAGAGAAGGCTGAGAGATAGCGCCTGGATCCACCGTGATGCTGTATGTATCTTATACCATTGTATCTATGGGGCAAAAGTGACCTCATTTACTCAAGAGCCCACATACGTCATGACGACTATGCTGGGTATGAACAGTGTACTCATTCGCTCTAGGCAGAGACAGAATCTTTTTCCTAGTCCATGTCCCAGTCTGCTTATCTAGTAGGACACACAGATCCTCATGAGCTGAACACTGCCTGACAGTGGCGTTTCTGAAGCTGGGGGCCGAGGTGTTCATCTTCTAACCCACCTGCCTGCTTCCACCAAGGACTGAGAGAGAACAGTCGGCTAAGCTCTCCCCTCCCCATCATCTCTGTTCTCCAGGCCACAACACTGAACTAGTCTTCATCTTCTCCCTCTGCTGGCATTGTAAGTGACCAGAATGAATTCTTTCCCATGCTATTTTTATTTCGCCTCCCAGCTGTGGGCTCCCTTCCCCCTTCTCCTCCTTCACAACCCTCACCCTAGCAGCCAGAAGGAGCCGTAGACATTCAGACTCTGGGAGATGAAGCCTCCTTGGACAAGCTTACTCTCCTCTGCACTTCCCTCTCAGGGCCTTCCTGCACTTGCTAGCTTTCTAACCAGCAATGCCCTGCTGTGGGGTGGGAGGCAGAGAACCCTGCCAGTCTGGTGTAATCAGTGAGCCTCAGGTTCTAGGGAGAGACCCTGTCTCGAAACCAACAAGCCACCGGCAAGTACGCACGCATGCCCACAATTTAGGATTTCGATTCAGCTGTCTTCATTCTCTCCTCCAAATCTTTCAGTTTCAAATCTAGCAATTTCTTCTAGCTGTACGTCTTTTTCTCTTCCCAGGCTCAAATACAAGATTTTGGCCCAGCCAGTTCTTGAGAACTAACAAGAAACTGGCTAACGAGAAACTATGAACTCAAACTATGCTTAAGGCTTCCCTCTCCCCGTAGCTCCTTCAGTCCCACCCGCTGAATGAGCATTTTAGTAGGGGGGAATTGAACCTTCACAGTCCCAAGCTTGTTTCTCTAGGGAGAACCTGAGTCATCATTAAAGGGATTGGCAATGGAACTGGAATCTGGTGCACACACACACACACACACACACACACACACACACACACACACACCTGTCTACGAAGAGCTAGGTGACCACACTGAGTTGTGATCTATCCCATCCAATAGGACTTGTTTATGTAATCACTGGTCTTTATAGCCTTGTACTTCCAAAATTAAATTAGAAACTACTATGTTACCACCAAATGGTCAGCAAGCTAAACATCTAGTCAAGTGTCTAGTAAATTAGTGTGAAGGCACACATCACAGTTTGGGATTTAAATGGAAAAATCAGTACCCTACAGGAACTCTACAGTTGCACAGCACAGATCTACTGCTATGGCCAACGCTTTCTTTGTTGGTACCTTCTGATTATACACACTTGTGTATTCCAGGCATTGATTTTACTGTGCTTCCTTTCTTTCTTTTTTCTTTTTTAATAAGATACTCAATATTCCTGCCTCTTCCAAGAAGTGTGGGCTAGGGGAGGGGCGCAGAGACATTCGGTCATCAATAACATAGAGTTAATGTCCTGTCTACCTGGCCTAGGCCCTTTTCTGTCAGTTCCTATAGCCCAGGGGGACATGCTTTCAGCTGTGTGCTTCTGGTCACCTGGGAACACCAAAGACCTCTGCCTCCCCAGCTTCTCTCACACTCTCCCCATGGCCCAGCCCGCTGCTGGGGCTGCAGCTAAGCCAAGGAAGACGCCAGATCCACCCTTAAGCTAAAAAGGCACTTTGGAGTAGAGTGTGCAACCCTCCCTGTCAGATTCCTTAAAAATCTCCTCCAAGCTGTCGTAAGAAAACTCCAAAGAACTCTTATTTCTCTCTAAAGAATGAACGATTCTTTTGCAAAGAAGTATTCCTGGTCAGGCCTTAGCAGCACCCCAACATTGCTTTCCTTACAGCTGGCTGCTCTTTTTAAAAATTTCTTCTTAAAGGGATATGCTCACTTGTGTTTTCTGTCTTCTTTTTCTTCTTTTTAATCACAGGAAAGTATGCTGAACAAGGTTTCTAACCAAAACTGCAGTGAGGATGGCACCCAGCCTCTTGAAACTACCGCTAACTCAGCAGGGCCGTAAGCTAGGTGACAGAAGGCTGTGTGCTTCTCTACAGGTATCGGAGAACGATGGTCACATTCAAAAACCATTGTTTTCTCCAGTCTACTGTAAAGCACATTGGCTTTTCCGATACATAGAGGAAAGCTAAGGATGGAATATTAGTCTTCAAAGTCTTTCTAAAAAGAAGGGAGCCACTCCTAAAAGCATTCTGATCCCCCAAACAGCACAAATACCCTCCTCTAACCCCCAGGCATGGAGGACCACAGTTACCAAGACAGTATTAAAAGCAATGTGAAAATACCCCGAGGAATACAAAATGCAACAGCAGACCTGGACATTTAAGAGCTCTCAAATAAAATATCAGGCGAGTTGAATTTTCATGCCAAGGACTGCATTTATAAGCAGTGAGACTGCCTGCAGCATTGTTGGTCCAGGGCACTGCACACACAGGCCGAGTGGCACCATTGTGACTGTGTCTGCTGCGCTGTCTGAAGGAGGTTCCTCTCACTCTGCAGCTGCTGCAGCTGGAATGGGCAAGGCCTATACCATTCACTCTCCTGTTCTCTGACCACTTTGTGTTCAACGAGCAGTTACTGTCAGAGCCAAACCCAAAGGCTCACTAGTGGGAATTCCTAATGCAGAGATCTGGCAAAGCTCTGAATTTGGCCAAAAAGCCAGGCAGAAATTAAGCTACCTCAAATGTGAACAACCGAGCATCTTCCCCTTCCTTCCCTGTTTTCATTTAGTTGGAGCAAATGTTCTATTTTAATGCAATTGAAAAGAAAAGAACATTTAGGGACAACACACTAGATCCTTCGTAAAGCTTCATTTCCAAAAGCAGCGTTTGACTGGCCAAATAAATGACAATTCATTCTCTGTTTACTCTAGGTAAACAGAAAATGCATTGCTGAGCACTCGTTTTCAAAAGCTAATCAAGAATGTAAGGTCCCAACAGATTCATTTAATAGAAATATAATAGGCATTCCTGCTTGCTTTTCATCTTGTCTCCCTGTAAATGCTAAAATGAACAGCAAATTAACCTTGCGTTGGAACCGAGCTTCGTCACAGCTGATGCCCCCTCTCAACAGTAAACATCCCCTCATCCTGTCACTACTTCTAAGCCTTCTGCAGGGGAGAGATGATGGAGTTTGGCAAGAGAGTGGAGGAATAGTTGAATCCTAAAGGGAGTGCTGCGTGTCTAATGGGCTCTCTTTCCTATCTGAGGCAAACTCAGCCACCTTTGTCTGCTAAAATAGCACACATCTCGGGCGTAGGCGGAAGGGTGGGGTGGGTGGGGTTTTCTTCAAGCTCCGTGTATCGAAGTTATATTTTTATCTTTACTAGCCATTCTCCAAGTAGCTGCTTATAAACTACAATACAAAACAAGCTAATAAAGAAAGGGCCATTCAAGCTTTAAAATCAGATATAAAAGATTTGCAAACAACTCGAGATCTTATAATTAATATGCAGTGATATCAGAATTAGCACTTAGAACTCTATACAGAAAAATATAATATTTCATAAATTATGTAATCATGAACAAACCCTTGCAAAAAAAAAAACTATTTTCACTGTGCTAAAGTAACATTCTAGACTTGTCGTAAGTATGTTATTCTTACAAGTAGTTCGCAGTTATTCTTGAAGGCAAGCCTTGGAGTTTCCTTAGCATAGTGCTGCTGGGGAAAACTTTCAGCACGTCCATCTTCATCTCTAGCCTGAAGGGAGATATAATGGCCTATTTAGGGACTTACAAATAATGGAAGGAAAAAAAAGCTAAAAGCATAATAGCTCAGATCATTAAACAAACGGGAATCCAGAAATAACAACATTATTAAGAAGTTTGTTTAAATACGCAGTATGCCTTTTAGATATCAAAATTTGAGATTTTTTTTCTTTATACTATTTAGTTTCAACATGCAAATTCATCATGGTGTAGTAGTTCAAAGAGCACAAAGCAGACCCAAATCAACTGATTTTGTTGGGTGTCACCAACACTTGAGTGTTGTAGTGACACAGTTCCTCACACGGTCAGGAGTCTGTGACATACATACGTGTTTAAACGTTTTGGCATGCTTAAGCAATCTCTAGATAAAGCATTTTTAAGAAATTCTAATAGCAAGGCCATAAGAAAAGCAATTTGCATAGTTATAATTTGAACTGTAATAGTATTAGAGATAAATTGATTCCCTTGATTTTTAAATAAAGATCCAAAAGGATCAATGATCTCATAAGAACAATGATTCTTCTATTAAATGCAGTTAAAAAATAGATTTAATTAAGAAGCTGCATTAAAAATTACTGGTTATGTTGATCTATGCTGTCAATTGAGAAAGCTGCTGTTTCAACAGAGGCATCCACATTATTCACCAGCAACACCCACTGAAGTCTTCCTAATCGCCATTGGTTTCTCATTTGGAGCTGGTGTGAGGGAGAGGTGGGTGAAAGGGGCGTGCCCAAAGTACATTCATGAATCCATTCATCAGGGGGACATTTGCATCTTGCAGCTCTCATCCCCTTAGCCCTAACTGCTCATGCTCTCTCCCACCCCCTCTCGTCTTCTATCTCTATCTCTCTATCTGTCTCTCCCTCCCCCTGTCTCTGAGTCTTTCTCTATCTCTCCTGGCCCTCCTGAAATCCACAGCTGAGCTTGCCTCCCTCACATATGGCTTGCATATAATTATGCATATTCTATTTTGCACTGCATTAAAATGATGAGCTCCTGGCTCCCTGCCAGCTGATTTTGAAAAGCCCCAGTGAAGTAGGAAAAGGGGAGAAACACAGGGAGAGCCGCACAGGGAGCAGCAGGTAGCTCTGTCTGCTGTCTCTTTAGATAAAATGTATGTCTGGCACCACGGGAACAGCTGAGAACTACCTGTTGTGAGGTATGGGTCGGAGGGGGAGGGGCAGCGAGCAGAGTCAGTGACACAGCAGTGACAGGGCTTACGTATCATTTCTCTGACAGTGAAATCTACCCTGACAAGTGTCACTCTGAGTTCCCCAGCTACGCTGTAGGCTGTTGTTTTAAAAGGAATCCATACGTACTCCGCACGTTTGAAAATTGCACCGCTTGTATCTAATAAAGGTTTCTGCTACCCGTTGTGAGGGCTCTAGGTGGAATCGAAGAACGGAATGACATGGTCAGGAGTGGTTGGGTTATGGTGAGTGTGTGGAAGGGATTGCTCTGCTTGGATCTCATTTTTATGTTTTCTTAATGAACATCTTGGTGAGGTAGTGCCGTTTCCTTATACTGTTATCGCCAATAAAGCCAGAGTAAAATTAAAATGTGTTCTAGGATAGGCCATATGTGACAGAGAAAGAAGCAAGCATCGTGGGCTCTGGCTGGACGGTCAACTGGAGCCAAGGATGGCCCTTGCCACTGCAGCAGGACTCTCCTGCAGTGAAATCACTGTATGAGAGAATGGAACTCAAAGGGGATCCATTTTAAACCCCGACAGACAGACAGAGGCAGCAGTGACCTAGGGAGCTGGAAGCAGGCTTTGAGATGCCAATGGGTGGCACCCATATTAACTTCTCCATAGCAAAATTCTAAGTCACTGTGTGATGTACAGACCCCTTAAAGGAAGGAACCACATTTGTTTCAAGTAACCTGGCCATGTCCAATGAGTTGCACCTATCTGGATGGTAACTAGACCCTATCACAAACAACTTTTGAAAATACCACTTCAAGATATGTCTTGCTTGGTGGTGGGCTTATTATATTCCTGATGCACAGCAATACATATGCTCAAGCGCAATTTGCATATCATTTGCAAGGGCTACTATTTACATATGTATGTCTATATTCAATATATATGTATCTTGAGTATAAATATTCATAAAGTGGAATATGTTTATTATGCATGTACTATGTATACACATTCATACACACCAGATGCCTACGGATATTTTCAACATAAGAGGCAAAAATACATTCCACTTACATGCAAGGTGCTCACAATGCTTTTTATGTGTTTAAAGGACAAAAATGTCCCATTATCTAAGATACGGGTGCTTTATAGGTTTCGTACTAAGCCTTTATCCCTAGGAGGCTTTGTTAGACAACAATAAAAGAGAATGGGGAGCATTGGGGGTGTTGGGAAATAAAGAGAAGCCAGAAACATGTCTCAAGCCAGAAACATGTCTCTTCGTTGAGCCGTTGGATTCACCTACCACAGCTCATTCAGACCCTCAGGCTGACTCCAGAGTCCAGGAAATCCTGTCCTCCAGGGCCACTGAGATGAGTCAGTGGACAAGGCATTTGTGGCCAAGCCTAGAGACCTGAGTTTAATCCCTGGGACCCAGATGATGGGAGAAGAGAACTGATTCCCAGGTCATCTACAAATGCACAATGACCAGGCACCAGTGCATGTGTATGCACACATACAGATAGATAGATAGATAGATAGATAGATAGATAGATAGATAGATAGATAAGTAGTTAGGTAGATAGATAGATAAGTAGGTAGATAGATAGATAGATAGATAGATAGATAGATAGATAGATAGATAAGTAGTTAGGTAGATAGATAGATAGATAGATAGATAGATAGATAGATAGATAGATAGATAGATAGATAAAATGCAAAGGAAAGAAGAAAATGTCTAGCTGGACATGTGTTCTGCACAGAATGGAGGATACAGAAAGTCCAAGGAATGTAGATCCCTCATCCTAACATCTGCATGCATGTGTGCACTGACATACGCCTCTCACCACAGCAAACCCACTTGCATTACGAAGCTTTAAAATGAAAGTTCAAGTTGTTACTAAGTGGAATGAAGTGCATCCAACTAGGCAGTAACTCTCTACCGTCCTGGGTAGGCTGTTTTCCGTTTGCTAGCAATATGGCTTCCTGACCCCTATCTTCTACCTTCCCACAGGTCTAATTTAATTGGCTCAACATAAGGTTCAGAATGTAGGTTTGTTTTTTTTTAATAAATTCATAAAAACAAAACGGGATGATAAAAAGCCCTCAGATGACAGCAGTGTACAAACAGAGTCAAGGGCCACTGGTTTAAGGAGGGTCTCTAGGCATCAAAAGAACACTGAACCACTGGGCAGTGCCACTCGCAGCCGACGAGGCCCTCAGGTGGGTCTTACTCTAAAAGGCTGAGAGTTCTGGGGACCAGCTGCCTGTCAGCAAATGTCTTGTTTGTCCATGGCTGCCTCTTGGTTTCTGATGAGCAAGCAGACTTGGAGGGCTTCTGCTTCACTTCCCAGCAAATGCCTTCCTTCATCTCTCCAACCCAGACCAGTACTTCCATCTTTTTTTCTTTCTTAACTTCTATCTCCCCAACAAGGGTACAATTCTGTAGAGGGCGGGGTAGAGTTGGGTCAACCATCCCTCTCTTCAATCACTGTCTGGTGAACATGCTCCAAGAATGCGCTCACTCACCAGTGCCTGGCATACTGGGGCAAGGTCAGGCAGATTCCATTGCAGCTCCACTAATCTTGTATGTAGTTAGATTCATTTCGGGACATCTTAAAATCTCATATATTGGGGCCTGTTCCTTATTCTATATCTTCTCTATTTGGGGTGCTAGATAATGACTTAATAGTGGGGCACAGACAGAGGGAGCCAACCACCCCTGCAGATGACAGCGTAGACACTGAAATTATTTCAGAATAGCAGGTCATCGAAATAACAGAGCAGACAGATCTGAAGACAGTTTTATTATTGTTCTTAAATTCCCTACCAACAATACATAGCTAATTGGCTGCCAGGAGTAGACCACCCCACTGGTGGCTCTTGGCCCTCACTGGGGCCCGGAGGACAGTGTTAATGTTTGGCTTTGTTCTGGAGTGACAAGTTCTGAAATGAAGGAGCGTGGAGACACTGGATGATGAGCTAATTCACTCCATGTGCTTTAACTCTAACACTTGTACTCTGGCTAATGTGCTAGGTATTTGTGCTGCTAGAAGGAAACATAGATGGGAAACTATTTGTTGCATTTTACTGTGAATGTGTCATGAGAGATGTCACTAGCAGGACAAAAGTGCATTTTTGACTTACTGTTCTAAGAAAGCTTCACATTTTGCTATTTAAAAAAAAAAGTAAAAAATTTTCACTAAAACTGTAATATTTCCACAAAGGCTTGTTTTTTAGTGTTTTGGGGGAGATACTAAAGATTTATTTTGGTTTTTAAGTGTGTGTGTGTGTGTGTGTGTGTGTGTGTGCGCGCGCGTGCACGTGTGTGCCCACGTTCACATTCTCACAGTGAGTGTAGGTGTCTATAGAGGCCAGAGGCCTCAGATTCCCCTAAAGCTGGAGTTGGAAGAGGCTGTGAAAGGCCCCCACCTGGAGTTAGAAGCAGCTGTGACCCACCCCAATACACACACACACACACACACACACCTAGAGTTAGAAGCAGATGTGATCACACACACACCTGGAGTTAGAAGCAGCTGTGACCCACCCCAATACACACACACACACACACACACACACACACACACACACACACCTGGAGTTAGAAGCAGATGTGACCACACACACACTTGGAGTTAGAAGCAGATGTGATCACACACACACCTGGAGTTAGAAGCAGATGTGAACACACACACACACACACACACATACATCTGGAGTTAGAAATGACTGTGAGCTCCACCCCACCCCACCTGCAGTTAGAAACAGCTGTGACCCCCATACCCCCACATACACCTGAAGTTAGAAGCATCAGCTCTCTCTCTCTCTCTC
>NW_022196909.1:9256617-9258097 GCF_008632895.1 Mastomys coucha
CACCCCCCCCCACACACACACACACCTGGAGCTAGAAGCAGCTGTCACTCCCCCCACATCCCCACATACCTCTAGTTAGAAGCACACACATACACACACACCTGGAATTAGAAGCAGCTGTGGCTCCTGCGTACACAAACCTGGAGTTAGAAGCAGTTGTGACTACACACACACACACACACACACACACACACACACACACACACACACACATCTGGATCCTGAAAATGGAACCCTGGTTCTCTGCAAGAGCAATGTGTCCCTCTTAACTGCTGGCTGTCTCCCCAGCCCTGTTCTTGTTTTCTAAAATAAGGTTTTGCTATGTAGCTCATGCTGGCTTCAAACCCAAGATCCTCCTGCCTCAGCCTTTCACCATGCTTGGCCTCATACATCTGTTTTGGTGTTGCACCTAGTATTTAAGTAAACACTAGAAGATGTAACTCTGGCTAATGATATGACTCTATTCCAGAGCACTCTGCCAAAACCCGTGCATTCACTTCTCTGGGAAATCACTTGCTTTCTCTTGAATTTCCTATGAAAGGATTGTAATTCTTCCAAGAACTCATCTCTTCCTCTTGGAAGTCGTGGTGCAATGTTCACAGTGAAGCAAAATCAGCATTCCTCTCTTCTGGACAACGCCTTTAGAAAACACGGAACATTCGAGGAATAGCTCCATTTGCCCACCTCACACAACAGGAAAGGTTAATGTTACTGTGTAAGTAGAAAGGCAACAAAGCTTTGGAATTATACCTCCCCTGGTGGATAGGAGTGTAGATGATTCTGTGTCACTGTGATGCCATTTATTTTGAAAACAAAAAAAGGTTTTCCCTGGAGTCAGAACCAGGAGGCAGGGGATGTGGCGAAGGTTCCAGTTCTTCCAGAGCTCAGCAGATAGATACAGCTGACATCACACATGTGATCACACATGTTGTGTCGGTACCATACTTGGAAACTTCAAAAATAGTACATCTCGGCGTTGTGGGAATTGGCTTAGAGATGAGGCTTTACAGAGACATAAGGGGAGCATTAACTTTCTATTTTATAACTTATGTTTTGAACAAGAAGTAATAAAACTTTTTTTTTTCAAGTTTATAGTGAGCATGCGAAAACTCCATTTGGGGGAGTTTTGTTTCCTTTTCTTGCACTTAGATATCAAGGACACGCAGAGGAGTTGACAGCCTTCTAGAGGACCATGCATGACTTTATGAACAGAAAGGTCAGCCAGCACGTCTGTCCTGCAGGGCTGTACCCCGTAGGAGCTCTGCCCAGCTGCTCCTGCCCTTGGCTGGGTAAGGTAGGGAGATATCTGGAGTGGCTCCCTGCCCTCCCCTGAGCTATAGCCTAGACACTCTCATCTCAGAGGGCCAGTTCCTCCCGACTGAATGCCCAGATCCCCTCGACTGGTTTCTTGCCCTTTACCCTAATTTTCACAGGTAAAAATAGAAGCCATCTCTCCTTTCCCCCTTCTGGAAAATTCTTA
>NW_022196909.1:9258107-9270202 GCF_008632895.1 Mastomys coucha
CCCCCGAGCTGCATCACCTTTAGGCAACCATCTGGGAACTCATCTTCCAAGTCCTAACCCTGAAACCTGGGAACACAAGATTCATCAGGGTCTCTGCATACACGGACTGTGTTCTGTTCAGCTGCAAATCTTCAGGGTGTGGTCTAGCACCTCAGAGATCAAGGGAATGAATACATTCCTGTCCTTCAGTCATATAGTACTGGACAGTGCTTTGCACTCCAGTCCTGATCCCTGGGCGTTCTCTGACTCGCCTCCACTGTCCACTGCCTCTTCCGTCTGCTTTTTTTTTTTCCAGAACCCCTACCCCTCACGTAGACAGCATGACTCAGCCCCGTAGCAGGCATTGAACCTGACTTGGATGGTGACCAACAATCTTTTTGCCCCGCTTTCCTCTCTTCGACTCCCCACTAGATTGAACCGCTGCTCTATTCTGATAAATCCTTACCCATTCCTAGATCAGACTTGCCAGCTGGGTACCCCCATATCCCACCTTTTCCTGCTGTCCCAGGCCAGTGTGGGATGCCTCATTTGAGTTCCTCTTGCTTACGAATCATGTCTTTTCATCCTTATAGACCAATCCTTTCTAATCCTTTGAGGGCAGAGACTACTATACATTATATATGAAGCCCTAGCCAGTCTTGTATGATACACACCCCGTGTGCTGGTTAGATTCATGTCAACTTGTCACAAAGTAAAGTCACCTGAGAGGAAGGGGCCTCCATTGAGAAACTGCCTCCATAAGATCAGGCTGTAGGTAAGCCTGTAGACGTTTTCTTAATTAGTGATTGGTGGGGAGGACCCAGCCTACTGTGGGTGGTGTCATCCCTCGGCTCAGGGTCTTGGGTTCTATAAAAAATCAGGCTGAGCAAGCCATGGAGAGCGAGCCAGTAAGGGTTCCACATCAGGTCCTGGGTCTTGGTTCCTGCTCTGTCTTGAGTTCCTGTCCTGACTTCCTTCAATGGTGGATCACTATGTGGATGTGTAAGCCAGATAAACCCTTTCCTCCCCAAGTTGTTTTGGTTATGGTGGCTCATGGCATCAGTAGGAACCCTAACACACCTGTAAATTCAGTTCAAATGGATTTATTAACCCCTGCTTGTGCTTCACGCCAATATTTTGTTTTCCCATACTCTGAATGGCCTTCCCTGTGAACGGAGATCTGTGCAGTTTGAGCTGCGGTGTCTCCGGCACCAGACTCCCCTCAGGACAGTTTCCAGGCATCCCCGGATACCAGCCTCCAGACCTGAGAACGTTCTCAATTCACATTACCATGATTTTTGCACCAGGGATCCCCACTTCATCCCTTCATTTACTAGGTGAAGGCATTCTATGGGATTCCTGTGGTGGAGCTGTTTTACTTTGTTCTTTTGGCAAAATGTACTTAAACTCTCATTTAGAGGGTCTAAGAGGAGAGGCCATTTCCAAGTATAGTTTCTCCCAACTCCCCATGCTCCTCATCAGCATCACAGGGGCTCCCCACATCCCCATGGCTCTCTCCCCAGGCTCCTCTGACAGTCCGCACAGTTTGATGGATGAGATGAGAAGGACTTATTTGCTGCAGTGACTTTTTTTTTTTAAACTTCGTGCAAACCTTTATATATATCATAAATTTTTAATATCCAATTTGGAGTCTTCAAAGAATAATGGTAACAGATATGCAACATGAAGATAATGGGAACTGAATCATGTTTATGGTTTCCACAAGCATCTTAAGGACATCAGTTCAGAATTGCTGAGCCACACAAGCACCCAGCTACCTTGTGCCTGATTAATGGCTGCCCTCCTAGGGGACCCGGAAGGCTTGCACAACAATTACAGCAGCCAAGTCCACAGCCTCCTGAATCATGGCTGCTGAATAAACTGAAATGCATTTCCCTCGCCCCAACCCATCACAGCAGTATGCTGCGGAATCACCAGAGTGGCCTCTAAGTGCTTCGGAAAGCCTCTGTTTTTACTTTTTATTTTTAAATCCATTTTTCCTTTATTGGGCAGGTGAGCCTTTCGCATCTGTCTTCACTGCTCTTTGTCAAATCACATAAATGTCTTTGTTCACGGAGTGTCCACAGGTGAGCCCTGGCACACAGGTCCTATCTGCGACTCTCTGTGGCAGGGGTACCACCATCACACCCTGGCAGTTTCTGATTATTCCAGGACCTTAATCTACATTGGATTATCCAAGCTTCCTGATTGTTCCCCCTCCCTTTCCCCTCCCCCCACCCACTGCGTGGCTTTCAGCTTTTTCCACTATTCATTTGCATCTATTACCCAGGGACCTGTGAGGGGGGAACAAAAGGCAGGCAAGCAGAAACGCTGCCACTTTGCTACCGGTTGGCACCCATAAAATGCTTAAATAATTGGCCTCACTGAGACATTGTGGTTAGTCTTTTTATTCCTGTTCTCTGAAATCTCTGGGCAGAAGGGGGCTGGGTGCATATCTCTATGTGCAGACCTCACGGTGGATTGGAGAAGTCAGAGGAAATATGAAACAGGCAAGGGCTGCTGGGAGACTCCAGGACCCCTCTGCAAAGCTCAGAAAGGATGCAGGCATTATAGAGGGGTGTTGTTATCTACAAGATGTCTCCCCCAGAAACAGCTTGGCCCCAAATGGGACCTGGAAGTACACTGCTAGCCAGATTAAGAGACTGTCTTGGGCATCAGCACAGATTTCTACAGCTCTTCTGCATACACCAGGCTCCGTATCAGTGTTCCCTACATATTAATGGATTTAATACAGGCATTTATTGCCGCACAAAAGAAAACTCTAGAGATAGCTAATATTACCTCTAGTTTACCTATGAGGGAACCAAGGCAGAGAGAGATGATGTAATGTATGGATTCATACAGATAACAAACAGTAAAACTAGAATCCACATCCAAGCAGTCTGGCTCTCAAATCTGAGGTCATAGACCCCCAACTGCTTATTTCTCCTGTGCTGTCAGCTAGAGAAGTCCCCGTGTTATAAATCGTGAACACGGGTGTCACTAAATTGTGTGCACGTACATGTGTACATGCGTGCATGCATGTGGGCATGTGTGTTTATGAAACGGGGGTGTTTGATATAACGGAGGTTAAGAGTGGGAGTCTGCAAAGAATTCAGGAAAAGAGAGGTGAGGCGGTGTGCAGCAGGCCCTCTGAGCAGCCTAAGAGAGAAGGGACTTCAAATTTTATAAAATTAATCTCTAAAGCAACTTCTTGGTGCTCTTTTGAAGCAGGTTTAATCATTAATGATAGCACCAAGGTCCCTCAGTTCCAGGAGAGACACATCTGTGGAACTCTCTCCACTCTTCAGACCCTCTCAGAACTCCCTTTGCCGGTTCTTAAAAGCATCGCCAGCATTAAGCTATCACTGATTTTTAATGCTGCAGGTCTTGCTGAGCTGACCACAAAAGGCGCATGGTCTCCCTCACTCCTTCCTGGCACACGGGTCGGCAAGCACGGTTGTGATTGTGATTTGGGTTAGTATGAATCAGTTTATTAAGACTCTGGTTACTCATGGATAAAGTAAAGACACTGAGTACCGACCGGCTCTTGCCTGGCTGAGAGATAAGCTTAGTTTACTGTGATCATTCATGGAGGTACGGTTGTGATTTACAGAACCAAAGGCCAAGCCAGCCTCCACTCAATCCACACTACCCTCCCCGACTTGGAGACCAGTATGTCTATGCGGGCCTGAGCAAGCCTACAGCTAATTAGCTCAGCGTGTGGTCGAGCAAAGCTAGAGGCTGGGCTTGTGGTTCTGGGTGAGTACACTTGCTCTGAGTCCTGTTTACAGGCCTCATGGCATCTGCCATGCCATACATGTAGAGATCCTGGCAAAAGGGGCAGCGGACACTGGAAAACATGTGCGAGAATTGGTAAGCCCGTGCCTATGTCTCTTTACAGCTCAGAGGGCCTTCCTGGTGAGGGGTGGTCACAGGAGAGTCACAAAATGAAATGGGGGTCTCCTCAAGTTCGTCTCTAATTCTGAGGTCCGTTCTGGACTTGTAGAAATACTTGTCAAAAGCATGATGCCACAACTATTAGTAGTGATAGTGACTCGGCTCTGTCACTGGAACCAAAAGAACTCCACCAGCGGGGCCCAGATATGACAAAGCTCCAGTCCACACTCTCCTTATGTAACTACCAGTCAATGAAGGAGGCTTGCACATTCTGTTGGCCATCACAGTCCTCGTTGGCTCTTGCACTTCCGCCAGATCCCACTGTGAAGCCATTTCCCCACTGTAGTAGGTTGGCTAATGCTGCTTGTATTCTAATGCTAATTTGGGGCCCAGAGCTGAGAGAATCCCCATGTAGAAGCTGAGTGACCTGGCCTCCAAGTTATTTCTGAGAGGTAAATAAAAATGTCAACAGCCAGTAGCTGGGGTAGAAAAGACATAGGTGTGGGGTTTAGGTTTCACAGATTTGGGGGAAGGAGAAGCCTCCATGGGTTAGAAGGAAAGAAAACGTGACCATGTGGGCTGGCCAATTGGAGTTAAGAGTAGCCCAGATGAAATACAGTAAGTAGTAAGTAATAATTCAGCTAGTTAGAAAGTAGATTCTAATAACATGGAGGTGAGGTATCTGCCCACCGCTTGTACTACTTAAGGCTTATTAAAAATATAAAGGCTCATGTGCTTTTTTATCCAGAAACTCAATAACCCAAGGTGGGGTAGGAACTCTAGGCCAGGATTAAAGTAATTTATACAACACTCCACCACCTCAACTCTTGTCTGTTCTCTGCCTATGGCCTTACATTGGAACTCCTATTCTATATACTTGGCCTGGCCAGAGTGTGCCATCCCCTGTAGATGTGGCCTTGATCCTGACATTTGGGGGCCTCACTGTGACCCATGCTGTCTAACTCTGATCACTGCTCTAGCCTGGGACATTCTATTAATTATGTCCCAAACTATGACTTCTTCTATTAAAAGTACAATTTCTTTAGGAAGAAATATACTGAGTGTTAAGTAGTGCTTGTAAAAACTTACAATCAGCTTGACAACAAAGAATAAAGCCCAGTTCTAGAGTAAATCTCTGCTTTTGCTGTGCACTGTGCACATAAATGCTCTGAATGCCATGGAGGGATGCTGTGATTTACACCAGTGGATGCAGGAAAATGAGAAAGATGAGGTGGCCCATCCATTGGCTTTGCCCCCTGGGTCTTTCAGAGTGCAAAGTCCGGATGTCATTCTGAACATGCTGGTTTTCCTGACAGCTTTAATTATGATCCACGTGCCACTTGACCTGTTAACGGAGATGTCGTCACGCTTAAAGAAGAAAAACCGCCTACATTACCATTTCCACACTCGGAGCCAGTCAGCCCGTCTGAGAGGTGGCTGTAAAGATGGCGGCAGAGGGCTGTCATAAATAACAACCTCTGTTCAAATGATAGTCTCTGGAGTCTTCATCTTAAGTCCCAGCCACTCTGCAGATGATGAATGGCGGTAATAAAAGTTGGGATTGCGGCACGTTTAAGTACAAGAGAATCATTTAGGTAGAATTTGACTGGGGCTTACAGATGGCCCCACTGAAGCCCACAGCTGATTATCCAGCCAGGGCCTATTTTCAGATGGCAGCTTAAGTATTTCTTGCTTCTCTTTTGTTGTTGTTGTTATTGTTATTATTATTATTGTTGCTGTTGTTGTTATTAATTTTATTTCAAGGAGGTACATTTGTGATTAAGGCCTACATGAAGGAAGGTGAAATAATGCTTGGGTTTCCACATCCCTTCTTGGCATAAACTGAGAATAATCATGTGCGCTTTCACCCTGCGAATAGCCAGCCCCTTCTGTCTGCTCTGTTGCCTCAAAACTATTGTAGGTCTCAGGAGCCTAATATTTTAAATGCCCACAATCCCTTCAGGTGCCATGCTCTGGACAGAGGCTCTGAAGACCAGAGTCCACTGGGGAGCCAGCACCTCCGCCTCAGTGACTAGATACAAAGGATGAAAACTCAACACAGAAGTTGCTTTGACAATGGTGATACTGTGCTGTTGTTTTGTGTTGGGCAGGATGCTGAGCACCTACGCACTTCAGCTTATTAAAATTGTAGTACCACCGCTTCCACATTGCCTGTGAGGGAACGGAAGGGACTTCTCCAAGGTTCGAGCGGTTCAGAAGGTAAAGCTGTGTGTGTTCTAAGCTGTGTTGGGTGGCCAGGCACAGGCTGGCGACTCCAGACAGGCAGTCAGCAGCGGATGCCTGGTGACAATGAGCAACAGAAGCGGCATACAAGACTAGAAAGAAGGAAGAGCGGTCGTGGGTCACTGCCCATGTGTCCGTAGGTCCTTGTGGGAGGGGGACCTCTTGCTGTTGGTCTTTCCTGTTCGTGGTGAAGATCTGATGATGCCCAACACAGCTCAAACACAGAGCGATAGGAGAACCAGCACCTACCCAGAGTCTGAGGACCGACTAGAGCAGCGAGACATGAGCAGGCTGGGCAGATGCATGCTTCAGCCTCCAGGATGGAAGTGTATAGCCTCTCCAGGTGCTCTGCACTTGAGGCTTGGGACACAGATAGGAGGAGAGGGAGAGCAGGGACTACAGGTATGGTGCCAGGGGCGAGCCACCTTTTATAGATTTGGGACAGAAGGCCTAAAGTTGACAGGCAGTTGAAGTTGGGGACAGGGGCCTGCAGTGCAATGTCTTTCTGATACTTTTGCACATCCCTAAAATGGATTATTTTAAGATTCAAAGGTAAGCGTACAAACATGTACTCTCTCTAGAGAGAGTAAGACATGCTTTTGGGGATGCTAAACTCCAAAGTTTAAACCTTTTCCTGTGATTCTTGGCTAATTGTGAAACAGAAAAACTACTATGGTTTGATTTGGAAACTAGTAAAAGAAGTCTAGGGATTACTGCTTGATAAAAATCATTACTAATATGAGTCTTCCCTTACTAACAAAAGCAAGCAGAATTTACACGTAACCAAGTGTCCTAGCACAATGCTTTTCCATGCCTTATGTGATGTCTTTGAATCAAAAGGATGTTTCGGATGGCCCTATAATCTGTAATATCTACTACACTATATTTATATAGAACCATTGAACCCTAAGAGTGCTTTAGATAGCCCTATAAACTATAATATCAGCTACACACATTTATATAGAACCGCTGAATCATGAGAGTGTTTTGGATGCCCTATAAACTGTACCATGCACTACACTATATTTGTACAGAATCCCTGACTGTGGCTAAGCAGAAGCCAGGCAGCACTGGCAAGGATGCTGTGGTGGTTTGTATGTGCTCAGGCTAGGGAGTGGCACTGTGAAGAGGCGTGGCCTTGTTAGAGTGGGTGTGTCTCTGAGGGGGTGGGCTTTAAGACCCTCATCCTAGCTGCCTGAAAGCCAGCCTTCAAATGAAGATGTAGAACTCTCAGCTCCTCCTTCACCATGCCTGCCTGGATGCTGCCATGTTCCCACCTTGATGACAATGGACGGAAGCTCTGAACCTGTAAGCCAGCCCTAATTAAATGTTGTCATTTATAAGACTTGCCTTGGTCATGGTACCTGTTCGCAACAGTAAAACCCTAAGATGCGATGGTTTTTCTCTCGCATCTACCCATTCATTCATTTTGCTCATCATTATTTAGCATTGACTGTGAAAGGCTTCAGTAGCAGGTAACTTGGGTAAGAAAACACATAAAATAAACTGTGTTTGGCTCACACATTCAATACATTTTCACTTTTTTAAGTCCAATGATCCAATGATAACAATGAATCAAGGATCCCTTGCCAAGGCTTATCCATATACAGTTAAAGATCATATCTGTCTCATTTAAAAATTGGATTTTTAACATTATTATAATTTTCTAGAGGTACATTAAGGTAACCTACCAAAGGCCAAGGAAAGAAGACACTCTCATGGGCAGCATTACAGTCAAGTTGGAAGCAAGAAAAGTTGAGAGCAAATTCCTTAGAGGCAAGCATGCTGTGCATGACAATGATGGCCAGTCTTGATTGTCAATTTGACTAGACCAAAAACTATCTCAAGCTGGGTGAGGCCTCAATGAGTTCATCTGTGAGGGTGTTTAGGATTAACTGAGGTGGGGAAACCCATCCTGAATGTGGGTGTGGTCATTGTAAGGGCTGCCCCCCCATTAAAAAAGAGATAAGGAGAAGCCAGCTCAGGGCCTACATCTCCTGTTCCTATCGTGCCTTCCCCTTGATGGACTTCACCTCATACAGTGAGTCGAATGGAGCACTTCCTCCTGGAAGCTGCTCCAAGTATTCTGCACGGTATCAAGAAGTAACTCGCCATCAGCATAGAGTGACACTTACTTGATGTCAACCACAGGAAGGGCAGGAACCTAAAAATCAGTATACTGGGAGAATTACATCTGTTTCAGAGATCCATTAAATGGTCACGTGAGACAGTTCTTTGCATGCCCTAGAGTAAGTACCCAATAGGTGACACTGACTTAAATGTCCCAAACCCGCCTTTTTTTTTCCTAGACAGGAAAAGATCCACTGGCAGGAAGTAACAGAGATTCACTGTCTTCTCTTACATTGAAATTTTCATTAGAATTAAAGTTGTGTGCAGCTGAAAGACTATGATGAGCAACCACAGGCAGATGCCCATGAGGAGCAAAGAGCCAAGAAGGTCTGCAAACGTGTACACACGCACTAATCAGGATTCTAACCATCCACACAGTGTGGCTGCAGTTGAGATGGTAAGGCCACTGCTAGCCCTTTTACCCAATTTGCTCCTACACAGGTGTCCTTCTGCCTTCTCTTCTCTTCCCTCCCTCCTGATAATTTTGTTTAAGTTGACCTTTACAAAAAAAAATTTTTTTTTTTACTTATTTACAGTGTATGTGTGAGTGTGTGTATGTGTATGTATGTGTGTGCAGGTGTGAGTGTGTGTATGTGTGTAGACCAATATGTACACATGGGAGCACATGTGCCACATCTTGTGCGAGGAAGTCTCTCCTCCCACCATGTGAGTTCTAGGGATCAAGCTTGGCTGCAAGCTCCTGCACCCGCTGAGCCATCTCAATGGCCACCCCTTCCTTTTATCTCTTCTTAGGTGTTTCTTGTACATCAGCTCTACCCACATGTAACATCCCCACCCCTCAGACAGCTCCTACACAAGTGGCCCAGGATTCACAGCTATTGCTTGCTATCAGTCAGATTCCACAGCCATCACATTTTTGCCAAAGAACTCATCAAGATTTTGATATCCACCTTTGTGATTATCCTTCCAATCACTTCTCTCTATTCTGTGTTTCCTGTGTATTAATATCACCCTGTGTAAACATTGTTCCTAACTCAACAACAGAGGATGTCCTTATCATTGCTGTGCATGGCAGGCATGCACTGTGTGTGTGGAGTTGGGGCCCACATATTGTGATTCACATGCCTTTTCTAATCCCAATAGTCTCATCAACGACACCCAGGAATAGAGAAAACAAAGGTTGTTCAATCAACCTGACATTTGATTCACCATTTTGGAGAATGTGTGTAAATTAGCAGAATTTCTGTTTAAAGCACAAGGACCAGCCCCACTGGCTTTTATTGGGTCTTTATTTAACTTAGAATTCAACTCAAACTTCGTCTTTGGAGTTGGGGAGTTGTACGTGTCATAGATCAGAGGGTAACTCATGGGGTCAGTTCTCTCCAACCATGGGGGTCCTGGGATCAAAACCAGGTTGTTGGGTTTGGCAGCAAGCTCCTTTACCCACTAAGCCATCTTGATGGCCTCTGGGTTATTTACTTATTTATCCACCCATTTGTTCATTCATTCATTCATCCATTTACTTATTTTTAATGTGTTCTCATTTCCAATACATCCTTTCTTTCCTTTATAGTCTCATTGATTTATAGCTGAACCCTAAGAAGGAGACAAAAGGATTCAGCCTGACTGGTTCATCATGATAATTTCTCCTAACCAGTTCATCATGATAATCTCTCCTTCATTCCGTGCAGACCCACTCTCCCGGCCCTCTCAGCAACCTGAAAAGCTTCCTTTTATTCTGCTGATTGATTTCATCTTAAAGTAAAATTTCTTCCTGAACCAAATGTCTTGATTTCTGGCTCTCCCCACCATTTTGCCCTGCCATAGGAAGCTATCGTGAAGGTGCCGCTCAGAGCTTCTGCCCATGTGCTTCTTAATATCACACCCTACCCTCCCGGGTGTTAGGACCTGACATAATCAAAATGAAACTGTATTCGTTTAGATTAGCATCTGTGGCGGCACTTCCGCTAGATGATACAGCCGAGGCCGCAGCTAGCACGGCTCTCTTATTCCGGTAGAAATGAAAAATGACATCTTTGATGGAGAAGACTCCACAGAGACTGGAGTAGAGATGTGGCTGGTCCCTCTGTTCACAGAGGTCTCTCTTTCCCATCAGATGGCTGACAGGTGTGTAATCATGTTCCTTGGTCACAGTTTGTGTTAAAATAACCAATTACCAAATGTAAGAGAAAGGAACAACAGTCTGACTGTCACCAGCCTTGCAAAGGGATGCTGTGTCACCCGTAATACAGGGACACACCGATTAGGCTTTTCCTTGGCCAGAGATACAGCCTAAGACTTCAAGGAGCCCCTCCTACACTATTATGACTTCTATTAATTTCACGGCATTTTCTTCCCTTTGACCCATGGTTTAAATTGGAGATGGCAACCAAGTACCATGCATGCTCAGTTCTGTTTCAGGGTCAATCTAACAGCATCCTCAACATGTCCTGTAGTTACAACAGCTCATTCAACCAGGTGTGGGTAACAAGTGCCAGCTAGCCTTGAAGGACAGGTGGGAAAACAAAGCCAGAGGAGGTCACCCTGCTACAACCCAGCCTGAGCATGTCGTCTTCATGTCTCGTGCGGTACCCACTACCACAGCTATGTCTCTCTGTCCAGCTAGATTTCCGCCTGCACAGGGCAGGGTCTGCACTAGTCTCTTGGCTTCCTCGACCTTCCACTAGACAAAATTAAGTGACAATGTACAAGGCTAAAACCCCAAAGCCCTGTCATTCCAAGTAGGTGTTCATCAAGCAAGGAAATTTCCTATGCCCGCTTATCAGTAATAGTTCAGGAAGTATTCTAGGTCTTGCATGTAACCAATAGCAGTGACCCCTTTAGAATTCCTGAAAAACACAAACATGAACATCCTTTTCTATTGGTCAAAAGGGAGGAAGGAAGCGGCAAGAAACTAGAAGTCAGTGGAGACACTGACCCATTCATGAATCCACTATAATAGCACTGTTGTTATACTGACATGGACGTTCAGCACATGTAGACACATCCTGTGGCCAGGCCTGTGGGTAGGGAGCCCTCTATCCTATGTGGTGGCTGAGTTAAAGGAAAGTAAACAACAACAACAACAACAACAACAACAAAACCAGATGAACATTAACTTCCCAATAAAGTCAAAGAGGTTGTGTGTGATTCCTTAGGTAGTCAACATTCAAGTGAAGCTCTCTGTACAGATCTACTTATGCGGCATGACCATCCAAGAACCATCCAAAACTCCTCAGTCTCCTCACCGTGAAATCACACTTAGCGCAAAGGATGCTCAGCTGAGAGGCTCTCCCGCGAAGATGAGAGCACTATTACTTTCCTATAAAAATGCTCGTCAGTGCTGTGTGCCTTATGGGAAATAAAACAATAAATGTGTGGGAGGGAGAAAAGACACATAACTGGCTTCCCCCTCCTGTCAGGTCCCCTCCTAAATGGATGAGCTTTTAAGCACAGTCTTGCTAGCCTCATTAGCATAAGTACTAATTACTTCCTCTGCTCTTCTTTCTGGAAGTTCAACCGGGATTCCACGTTTGCCTTTAACAATGGCTGGCACAGTGGGCCAAGGCTGAGGGAGAAGGCAGTTAATGGGACTGTGTAGGATGGAAAGCAGAGACAGGGTCAAAAGAGGAAGCTGCAGAATGCCAGGCTCTTCTCTCCAGGTGTGACGAGCCTGGGGCTGTATTCCCTCTCTTCTCCACTTACTCTGGGCGCCTGGCAACTTTGGCAGTGGCATCTCAAGTGCAAAGCACACTGCGCAGCCCATATGGTGGAAAGAACCTGGTGAATTGAATACATACTGCACTCCATACGCATTGTGTTTTAGCTCCGGGCCCAGGCGTGCTGCAAACACTTGCAAATTGGGAAACCTTCTGTGCAGT
>NW_022196909.1:9270403-9362799 GCF_008632895.1 Mastomys coucha
AAAAAAAAAAAAAAAAAAAAACAAAAAAAAAGTAAGGAAGGAAAAGTGGAAAAGTTAAAGCACTTGCTTATACTTTGCAATAGAGATAGCCTGGCAAGGTCTCCATTTCTGCCCTTCTTACAAGCCCACTTATGGTCTTCATTCCATGCTTGCTGTATCCACCCATCCAATCCTGCTCTGTTTGTTGTTGTTTTGTTTTGTTTTTTGTTGTTGAAATGCTTAAAATTTATGTGGAAATTCTCTGATTTACTTGGTAGGAGAGAGCAACGAAATTGTCATCTTTATCCTCTTGTCCCGAGGTCTTTGGCCCACTGCAGTGGACTGCCTCTGTGCAGTGGGCTGCCTCTGTGCAGTGGGGCTGTCTGTCTCTGTGCAGTGGGCTGTCTGCCTCTGTGCAGTGGGGCTGTCTGTCTCTGTGCAGTGGGCTGTCTGCCTCTGTGCAGTGGGCTGCCTCTGTGCAGTGGGCTGCCTTTGTGCAGTGGGGCTGTCTCTGTGCAGTGGGCTGTCTGTCTCTGTGCAGTGGGCTGCCTTTGTGCAGTGGGGCTGTCTGTCTCTGTGCAGTGGGCTGTCTGTCTCTGTGCAGTGGGCTGTCTGTCTCTGTGCAGTGGGGCTGTCTGTCTCTGTGCAGTGGGCTGTCTGTTTCTGTGCAGTGGGCTGTCTGTCTCTGTGCAGTGGGCTGTCTGTCTCTGTGCAGTGGGCTGTCTGTCTCTGTGCAGTGGAGCTGCCTCTGTGCAGTGGGGCTGTCTCTGTGCAAATGTATGCCTCTCTCCTTGTGTTCACTTCCCAAGTGTTTCCAGGAGCCAAATCTGATCTGCCTCCCTATTTGGGACACAGGGAAGGCAAGAATAAGTTGTCTGGCTATTCTTCCTTTTACATTCTTTTTTCCCCTGCCTTCTTCACTGTGATTTTTGAAAACAACTCTTTTAAAATACCAGTCTCTACATAAGCTGGGTTGATTTTTTTCTTTAAATCCTGTTTCACTTAAAATCATAGACCTTCCTTTCTTTTCTCTTAGCGTTAAATACATTAGGGGAAGGGAGGGAGGTCTAAAGACTTTTAATAAATGGAGACCTTGGGGTCAGCACATGAAGGTTTCTAGCCTGCTGAGAATGGCTCTCCTGTTTCACAAATGAAGACACTACGCCATAGCCAGGGGGTCCCACCAAAGGCTCAGATATGAATTATAACACAGGATTCTTTATAGGATGCTGGCAGGTTAAAGTACAAAAGGACAGGGGCAGGGGGACCTGGAGAACCGCCCAGCAGTGTCCCCACAACCTGCAGGCAGCTCCTTCTCATGCAAGGCCATTGAGGGCTCTTTGGTCTGCAGCAGCAGCTGATGTGAGGAGGAGCAGGCTGTTCCCAGCCTAATTTATTCTGTGTGTAGAACTTGTGATTTCATTTCTATGTTGTTTAGAACCAGATCCTCCCACAAATGTTAGGAGCGATGCAAGTTCACCCCAACTGGTGGGAAGTTTGGAGTTGCCTGAGGCATGCTTCAGCTTATGCGAGTCAGTTGTTCAATTTCAATATGGTTTTAGTTTGTGGAATTGCTAGAAACATTAAAATACATATTTACTAGATTGTGACTTATAAAGACTCCACAGGCGGTTTTTAACCATAGTTCCATTGTTCAGGAAAATCATTGTCCAGATTTATGTTCCTTTGTTGTGTTTCTGTCTGTGGTTTTTCATTTTTTTTTGTTTTGTTTTTGTTTTTTGTGGCTGCTTTTTAAAAAATGAAGTGAAATACACAGACAATATAATAAGGCCAATAACTGAAAATGTCTCTTGACATTTAATTCTGTCTATTAATGATAGTGTATGATAAATGTTACCAGTACGTTTGAAATTCAGAGTGATCAAATCTTGAGTCTTTCCTCATTCAGAAGGACCTGTTTCTCTGTTTCCTGTCTATGTAGTACAGGAAGGAGGAAGTGAGTCCTTCGGAGCCAGGAAAGACTCGGCTTTTGATCATCCTTGATGCCGGCTACAGTGCAAGACTCATGTACAATAAAGACAAGGCCGTGGACTTGGGCTATCAATCAGTGTGTCTGCCTACCACACCCCCTTCCAAGGGACAGGGTAGCCATCTGATTGCACATAACCCAGCCGGAGCATATGAGAACAATGTTAGACACATGATCCAAAGACAGCCACTGGATGATGTGTCCAATAATCCACGATACATCCTGCTGTAAAGTGATAACCCCCCTCTGTCAGATGCCCTCCATCAGGAGCATGAGTAAGCTGAGAGAATGTGACAGATATGGATGAGAGACCGGTGTTGAGTGAGGACGGAGAGGCCATGACGGATGCTGAGATGTCATAGACAGGAATGATGGGGAAGCAGGCATGTGCTCTGCGCACACTGGGAGAAACATGGAGCTAAGAGCCAGAGAAAACCAGAGACATCAGGGAGGAGGGGAGGTGGTGAGGAGCTCATGTTCACAGCCCTCTTTCCTGAAGAGCTTGGGTTCTCCTTCAGGCTGCTCCTTCCCCCTCCCCACAGGTTCACTGGAAAGCAGGCAGCTCCTAACATCTCTCCACCACAGCACAGCTGCCCAGCCTGAGTCTCACAGGGAAGACAGCGATGAGGAGGGTTGTACGTGGGGGTGCTGGGAGTGGTATCAGGGTTTCAGAATGAGAGTGTTCATTTTCCTTAGTCACCCAAAATCACCATCAAGGGCATGGATTACACAATGCTGTCCTTCCCGTTAACGACAAAGCCCGCACGAACTCTTATTTTCGATGGAAAGCCAGCCGGTTAGTTCCCAGCGCTTCACCCTTCCAGGTGGCTGTCACTTCCAGTTTATGAAAGTGGCAGATGTCAGTCTCCTGAGCAGGGGACACTTTTAGAAAATTGTTTATACACAGAAACTGACACAAAGTGAGCAGAAACCGACTAGGGGCAAGCACAAGATTGTGCTGGCTGCAGCCATGGGAAATCTCTGCTTCAACCGGCCACCTCACCCTACCCCACAACATCATCCCTCAACATCACCCCAGCACCTTAGACCCCACCCCAGTCCCTCACCAGTACAAGTCGAGGAGCCCTTCCCACTTCAACTCTGTCTGCCAGTGTTTTGGGATCGCATTGGAAAGGTTTTGTATTCGGTCAATACATCTGAACACTGGATGATTTGGGTTCACTTTCCTTTTTTTTTTTCTTCAGTATTTCTTTTTCTTCCAGGCTCTCTGACTTAGCACTAATATCTAGAGTATAGGCACACATTCTATACTTGAATGGAACCGCATGGTTTAGTTTAGGGGTTTTAGTTACTATGAATCAATCGTTCATCCTATTTATTTCCAGAATTGATACCCAGTGTCCAGGAAGATGAAGGGGTAAAGAAGCTCACGGTCTACGATTCTGCCCATTTCCCTGGCTCATGCCTATCAATCTGAACCTCCTACCCAGATTACCATATGGGAAGTAGGACTGTTTGTTTAACACTGTCGTGTGTGTGTGTGTGTGTGTGTGTGTGTGTGTGTGTGTGACATACACGTCCACACATCAATTGGAGTCAGATATTTTTAGCCTTGTATTGAATTGAGAGAAGCCAGCATGAGGAGAGATGAGGGACTGTAGTCCATCACGCGGATGACCTGGCCTTTGTCAGACTGACCCTGAAAAGACACCCCTATGTCCCTGTGCAGACAGATCTAGATAGAGAGGCACTCAGTGGGACCTATCAGACTCTGGGACCCTGTAGATAACTAGGCCCTGTTTTCGGTTACTATGGCAGCCCGTTTGCTTCATCAAATATCACTGTATCCCCAGACATCGTCCTGGGGTTCCTTTGCCCTTCAAATGACAAGGACACTCTACTCCTTCATGACAGTACTCCTTCATGACAGCATCAGGTGAAATGTCATAGATTGATCTCATCACAATCCAAGCCAAAGGAAAAACACTGACCATCTCAAAATTTATGTTGCCTGCCTCTAAACACCAGCTTTCAAACGCCCTCTCTTCCCTCCGTCTTGCCCTCTCTGTTTTGATCCACTGCCCTTTCAGGCCGGTGCTGTTTTTCTTTAGCAAACCAAAGGCAGTTTGTTTCTGAGTTAAATGTCACTTCAGTATTTCCCCAAGTGAGATGTTTGAGCCAGTTTACAGGTTTCCTAAGCAACAGAGAAATTCTGGAAAAAAAAATATTTGGTATCTCAGGTCTGCAAGTTGCCCTCACTTTGGCTCCCCAAAGCAAATGAAAGAGGCAGATTGGAAACTGCCCTGCTGTGGTAGTTTCAGATGAGAGATAAAGAAATGACCTGCAAGTATGAGCTCCAAATGCTACTCTCCTGAGGCGTGCCACTTGGGTTAGGCTCCCTCCGTTTCTGATACTAGAATATTTTGTGACGGAGAAATGGAGTTGCCACACAAACCTGGACTCGTGGGGCAATAGTCGACATTTCATGTGCGAAGGAGGGGAAGTGAACCTCCCCAGCCAAGCACAGGCTCTGCAAGGAAATTCCTGTGAGGACCCGGATTGTGCCCTAAAGGCTGAGGTTTGATTAACCATCGTGTAGCATGTGTAACGACAAATGTTATTGGTCATAAAATTATCCAGCCCTTATTAAAACACAGCTGCAGCCCTGGGCTCCATGACCTCCTGAGGGAGAGATTTCCATAAGATAGTGGTAGACTTCATGGAATAAAGGCCCCTTCCGAGCCAGTGTCAAGACGACGAGAGGGCACTCTACAGTTTAATGAGGAGTTCTTGAGAGAGACCAGGCTCCTTAGTATTAAAAGATTTAAGAAATGGAAGGGCCAGATTACACTCAGTTTGCTACTTGGTGGGCAGCCAGCCTACAGCTCATGAAATGGATACAACTTCTTCTATGGAGAGGCATACATCCATTTATGTGCACCGAGTCACACTTACACAGACACACCTGTTTTGCATCCCAGTGTTTCTGTGTCTCTTTGTCATATTGAAGCATAAAAGCTCAGAATTTGAAGGAACCATAGAGACTCTCTGGTCTAATTAGCCACCTCAAACTACCATTCCATAGAACTACACACATACAAAAAAATGGAAATCAGTCTTCCTCCCCCAGGGGCTCCGCTACTGTGACAAACTACCAAGGGTTGCCAAGGCCAAGAGGATGAGTCCTCCCAGCGGCTAGTGCTGGTCAACTCTGTGTATGGAGTTGTAGGGGACTCCCCGGGCTTGCCGGAACCTTCCCACTCTGGAGCCTCTGGTCCTCACAAGCCAATATCTACTGAGGGGAGGGAGACTGTTTTATGAGCATCTCGGAGAACCACAGAGTGATGTCCTATTGTCTAGCTCAGGTCTTTTATTTTAGTAATAAGATAACACTGAAATGCTTCTCCTCTTCTGTGGTTAGGTCTGCACTGTTAGTCTTTCTCTCACACGGGCCACTGAGCTGGCCGCCATTCATACTTCCTCCCTGTGAATGTTAGATGTGCCTCTAAAAACTCTCTCCTGATGAGTGCATCCTCAGTTTGGTACTACCGAATTCATGCACTGACCTGAGAAGAGCTAAGGCCGATCACCAGGTCACACCTTATTTATTTATTCATTTATTTATGTATTTATTTATTTAATTTTGGTTTTTGGAGACTGGGTTTCTCTATGTAATAACTCTAGCTGTCCTAGAACTATCTTTGTAGAGTAGGCTAGTCTTGAACTTACAGAAATCTGCCTGCCTCTGCTTTCTGGGTGCTGGGATTAAAGACCAGGTGCCACCATGCCAAGCTCCATTAAATTATTTTTTAGGAATATGAATTTCCTAATCGCAAAAAATATTTTTATCCAATTATATAAATTTGTCAATTACATTTTTTTCTCAAAGACTGTAAAGATTTTTGGGCGAAATGATGGAACATCAAATTCCCACGATCAACTATTCTAATTCTTTTCTCTCACACACATACAAATCTTTTATTGCCATATTATCATCTTAAATGTTTTATGATGGGGCTGAGGAGAGGGCTCTGTGGATAAGAGAGCTCACTGTGCAAGTGTGAGGACCTGGGTTCAAATCTTTAGGACCCGGGTATAAAGTTGAGTGTAACTGAGGTGTCTCTAATCTCAATATTGGCAGAGCGGAGACAGTCAGATCCCAGGAGCTGGCTGGGTTAGCCAGCCTAGCCTAAGCAAACTTCCTGTTCAGCTAGAACACAGTCTTAAAGGAATAAGGCCCAGAGCTAGAGAAGGCACCCAGCACCTTCCTGTAGCTTCAACACGCATCTGCACATTTACTATGCACATGCTTCACAGGCACACATGCACACACACGCGCACGCACGCACACACGCGCACACGCACGCACACACGCGCGCGCGCGCACACACACACACACACACACACATTCTGAGAACCATTTTTAAAAAAATTATTATGAATTTTAAAAATAACTCAGAAAGTGGTGATGCTAGTGAGCCTCACATTCTCATGGTCCAGGTGGACAGTTATCAAGACGTACACTGCACTCATTTTCGGCTGCCTCTCCTTTCTTCTTCATGGTGAACTGAGGGGCATGGTGAATGTCACAGCGCTTTTGATAGGATTTTCTGTTTTTTATCTTTTCTGTTTTTTCAGATCTTTCAGGTGTCCCCCCCCCCCCAGGTAAGCCATCTCCTTCTTCAGTTCCATCAAGGGACCATAGCAATGTTGCAATCACACACACATCCTCTTACCTGCGTGTATAAACAGTAAGGGAAAGACACTCTGCCTCTAAATAAAAGCACGTATCTCTCTCTCTCTAACAGGAAACATAAAGTTCTAACCGTAATTTAATTTTTTTTATTATGCCAAACATAAAAGTCATTTGAAGAAAGCAAGTGACCATGCTAACACAATCCCCAGGCTGTACAACATAAACTATACGGCTGCCCACAGTCTCATGGTCTTGGGAGCCAAAACAGCTTGCTAGTGTCTGAAGATAATTTTTTTTTTTTTTTACTATTAACCTCTAAAAAGCTTTCTTCCTTTTAATACATGATCATTAACTGAAATTCAATATTTAAGAATTGGGGAGCCACTAAGAAGCAAGCGTATGATGATTTTGTAATATCGTAGATCAAAGAATACATAGTTTTAATTCTCTCTTTTGAATACCACCGAACCGCAGACAGGAAGAAACAAAAATGCGTGACACACCATTCAAGGAATTTATTTCCCTCTGTTGTTCTTACTTCTTTTCAAACTATCAAGCTGTAATAATTATTCAGTCTTAGCAACCCCCAGTAAACGAAACAGCCCTTAGACAGCTGTCAAGGTTCAGTCTTCCGGAAGCTTTGATTTTAATGAAACTCATTAAGGAAAGAAATTAACAGAAAATATCATAATTTGTCTTGTTTCAGAAAGCTAAACAGAAACAAAGGGCTTCTTAACCTGACAATGAATATGGCTGGCCACACTCCTTATTTTATTCAGAGCCCCCACCAAGGAAGCTCTCCAGCAATACAGGGGCAGTCAGAAGGAGGTGCCTCCCACCTCCCCGGGAAGTGCCCAGTGACTTGGCCTCAGCCTCCTGGAGAGAGCTTACTAGGTCAGGAGAGGAGTTTCCAGAACCACATGACACATGCATAAGAACAGTCCAAGAAATAAAGGCTGTGGAAAATAGCTCCAATTAAGGAGTGGAGACTGCAGAAATAGTTCATACACCTGAAGGAAAACCTCGCCTCTCCGAACGGCTCTCCAAACAATGGTAAAATATTTAGCTTAGATTTTTCTTTTTTTGAGGAGAGGGTCTCAGGCTGGCCTTGACCTTGTGACCTTGTGACATTGCACAGACCTGGCCTCAAACCTGCAATCTGTTCCCATAGTTACTGTAACTATGGACGTGTGTCACCGTGTATGCCTTTTTTTTTTAATGAGTTCATTAAATCTCTGTTCCTTGCTTCCCTTGCTGCAGTGTCCTCCAGCACACATTTAGCTGAGACATTTCAAGGCAGGAAGGAAGTATTCCTCCCAACTTCCTTTCACCAATATGGTACTCTCAAAGCATCTCAAAGAACCACTACCCCGATGGGTTCTGCGTGTGGATGTGTTTAGATTCACACAAGTTTACTGACATTTCAACTTGTTAGGTCAGACAGGCACCGAGACAGACCTTTCCAGAAGAGAGCCTCAGAAATGTTCAGGAAGCTGCAAGCCTGTTATTGATCGTGGTCTCCCGGCTGCTTCCCAGCTGGAAGTACACTTTGGAGTCTCTCAGAAATCGGGCATGATGCAGGTATAGCTCAATGGTGGAGCGATTACCAACTGTGCTTTAGCCAATGAGTCCAATCCCAAGCACAAAAGAAGAAGGGAAGGAAGGAAGAGAGCTATAGAGGGAAGGAGGGAATGGGGAAGGAAGGGAGGGAGGGGAGGGATAAAGGAAAGGAAGAAGAAAATGAGCCAGCTGGGTCTGGTGGCACAGGGCTATGATCCTAAGTACACAAGAGGCAGATTCAAGAGGTTTAGGGTGTGCTAGTTGAAAACAAGACAAAGAGCAGAACAGTGGCCAGGGCATTGCTCTCCCCAAGGGAATCACAGCCAAGGAAAAAGGAGACCCGGGTCCACTCCTAACGTAGTCATTTATGTGCTGTCTCAGAACGGCCTCCAATACAAAACGGAGACACTAACATCACTTTCATCAGGACACCATGGAGATTAAACGCCATCAAAGAGTTAGCCTAGTGTCTAAGCCACTGGCAACTTTAAAGTGGCGATAACTTGCAGTGCCTACAGGTGAGGGGGAGGGCCCTGCTGTGCTAACTATTGGGAACCAGATAGGCTTTGGGGACAAATGTCAGAGAAAGAGAGGATGGGTGTGCAGAGCCCAGGACAGCAAAGAGAAAGGCCATAAGAAGAGGGAGCCCTTGTGGTGTGGTCAGAGGTGGGAACCAGGAGGGAAGCAGACAGCCCATCTGGACCACTCAGGCCTCCTCCACACTCTGGCTCGGTGTTGTCCTATAGGGTGTATGCCCTGGAATTCTCAAATCTTTTCTGGACCTCAGGTGTCTACACGGGAGACTGGGAGACAGCTGTGGGAGGTTACATGGGATGGGGACGGTTTGCTAAGGCCACAGAAACCCTACTCCTGGACACAGATTGGTAAAGTGAAAGCAAAAAAATTAAAAAAAAAAACCAATAGATTAGACTGTAGATAAAAACATACAACAAAGCCCCAAATGGTTCATATACAGTGCACAGCATTACTTTACTAGTTGAAAAGATGTTTTTGAGTGATTTTCTACTTTTTTCCTGGATAACACCCGATATACACTGGAGCATCAGACGCCTCCTTCCTTATGGCTGCTTCTCCCAAAAGGGTCATAAACCAATTCTCTGCAGTGTATCAAATGCAGCGCTTTCAAAGAGAGAAAGAAACGAACATATCTAGCAGAGTGTTGAGTGACTATGGACAAAGATTTCTACTTCAGATTCCAAGAGTCTGGGTTTCCTGGGGGTGGGAGAATACAGACTGTGTGGGTGATATTCAGAGCAAGTAGCCAGGGCAGCATGTCATGCAAATGGCATACAAAGCCACTCACTCCCAGAGTTTTCCTGCGACAGCGACAGCGGACGGCTGGGGACTGAGATGGTTATCCCTCCTCCTCCAAGCCTGGAGGGCCGCTGAGTTCCTCTGCAAAGGTTTTGTGTAAGGCAGTGGTTTGGTCTCAGAGCATTGAGGATGGCTAGAGGAATAAGGATCAGTGACTGTGACTGTCAGCCTCCACAGAGGAGCAGGCACACAGCTGAGTTCTCCGCCTTTCTGTAATAGCTCCTCGTTTTCTTTATTCCACGCACGTTTCTATGGCTTTCCTAAAGGAAATTAAATCTTAAATTTTTTTTTTTCATCCCTAGTCCACTTAGGTTCTCTGCACTAAAGGATTTGTATAAGAGACAGAAGAGAAAGCAATGTGAGAACAAGCAGTGTAGGTCTCACTTCTGGGGCCTCCTCAGTGTCGATCCCCAGGTCAGAGAACATTCCGGGGCTCCTAAGGTGTCCACAGGGAAGAAACACCTATGGTTTTCTTTTTCCTTTCTTTAAGCCTTTAACTAATCTAATTTAGTAAACAAATTAACATTCCCTTTAATGCCTCTTATTTCAAAACACCAGACCGAGTTTATTCAGCTCCTCATTTAATTTGAGCCTAGTTTAATCATTCATTCAGTGACTATTTATCCTTAAATGAATTCAATTCATTCGTTCAGTGGATATCTATCAAAAATCTTTTATGTGGTTGATACAGCCTTAAATGCTGGGGATGAAGCAGTGAGCAAGACAGACAAAATTGCTGTGCTCTGGGGGGTTATGATAATAAGAAACCCAGACAATGGAAAGTAAATAGCCATAAAAATACACGCTATCCTGTAAAAGCCACATGCTTTTACACGAGGCTTAAAAACAAAAGCAGTTTAATGTATAGGGCAATGGAGGCTGCTAAAGAGCTATTTATTGAAGACAAATAGATGTTGCTCAAGTTTTTTCTTTCTCTCTTTTTTCCTTTTGCCCCCTTGCTCATTTTTATGATCGCCAGGGGAACTTTTGATTTTTTTTTTTTTCTTTTTCTCCCCAGAGTGCCGGGAATTGGCAGGCTAGGACTAACCCTGGCCTTCTGCAATTTTACTTATTAATTCCATTTCATTTATTAATGTATTGTACCTGCCTCATTCACAGAGGGTTTAAGAGAAGGCTACAAGACAGCAGTGCAAACTGCCCAGCCCCTTTGCTACCAAGGAACTCCATCTTTAGGAAAATACAGACACAAAGTCATTTCCAAAGTAATTCATTTTCAGTCATCTTGAGCGGATTTCTTTGACAATCTGAGTGTGTCAGTAAGTACTCAAGACCAAGATTTGCCAGGAAGATCAAATGAAAGGGATAAAGATCAATATCGGCAGCAACTGTTTCCTAGAACCACGGGTATTTGCAGAAGTCAACTATGTGATTTTCTTTTACAGTGTTCCAGCTATGGAAGGATGTCAGAATTGATCTTGTAAATCAACATCCCAAGTCTAAAATGCTTAAATTTCTGCATTCCTGTCTCCATGTAACACATCAATAGAAAATGGGAGAATACAGGCAAGAAAGAAAGGAGAAATAGTCCATAAAGTATGCAGTCACTTTTTGCATCCCTCCTTGGTGAGACGATAAAGGGAGGCTGAGTGAGCGGCTGCCCTCATCATAGCCAGCCCCACCCCTCCAAGCATCACCATTGCCAGAGCTGAAAAAGCAGGCAGCTCTGAGCAATGCCTTATCATGGTATGAAAGTCATGACTAAGCAAGTGTGTACTGCACAAAAACCAAAGACAGTTAAACCTCCTTCTAACCTCCTACTAGGTGCTCAGCACCCACTCACTAAAGGACTTTGTAATAATTTGGCTTATTTTGACCAAGCCTGGCATGCTTCATTTTGCCACTCTCAAAACAATATCTTAACTATTTTCATAAGGCTACATCTTCCGTGTGTGTGTGTGTGTGTGTGTGTGTGTGTGTATGTGTGTGTAGTTTTGTTTTTTTTTTTTTTTTTTTTTTTTTTTTCAAGAAAGGGTGTCTCTGTATAGCCCTGGCTGTCCTGGAACTCACTCTGTAGACCAGACTGGCCTCGAACTCAGAAACCCACCTGCCTCTGCCTCCCAAGTTATCTTCCATAATTTTAATAGGGAAAAAATTATACTCCTATGTAACAGAAATAAATTTTTGTTTGCATAAAATAACTCTACAGTTTACAGAATCACTAATATTTGGTATTAGCTATATACTTCAAGCACATATTTGAGATACATTTTTGTCTCCCAGAAGTGTTCAATAATTTTATTTACGCACATAAAGTTCTATGTGTTTATTCTTCTGTTGACTTCAAAAGAAAAAGACCCTAAAATAGGAAACATGTTTTCCATACCTCAGTTTTAGCTTTTCATTGACATCTATTTCACTCACAAACTAGGCATGTGTGCTATCAAAGTCATGTACACACGATACACACCAAATGCAAGTATTGGTAAAGATTAGAGAGGGCAGATTAAGCTGAAGTCTAGAGATTTTTCAAATGTTTTATAAATGATAAAATGTGATTCAAATGGATATTCTTATTATTGGTGCTACTGATGACAGGACATCAATTAATTTCCTCTGAGGCTTACTATATAATACACTGGGCCACAGCTTTCTAAATGACCACATGGCTCTCTCTTATCCACCACCTGATTTTCAGAATTGCCAGAAGCACTCATCTGTTTCAAGGCCTGACCAGGTTCTTTCACCCAGGAAGAGGGCAAGTTCAAGCTAACTCATTGTCTAGAGCTGCTGAAGCATCTGTGCAAGCTGGCTGGTTATATGCCGCCACTTCTTCATGCATGACTCTCCTGTCTTGGAGTCAAGGCTGACCGACAAGGTTGTACCACATTTGTCAGGCACAAATTAAAGCAGTAGAGCTATCTAATTAATTCAGGCCATTTTACCAGCCCAGTTCACACAAGCGTGTGCACACACAAATATGGAAACTATACCATCAACTCCTTTGATAACCTACAAATTGTATTTGGGCACGTGGCTCTCAGGTATGATTGAGGAGTGTCTTTAGCAAGTGTCTGAGATTAACAGAAATCACAACCACTTGTGCATATCGTTTGTTCCCAGGTAAGCTTGTTGGGGGGTGGGGTGGCAGAGGTGCACAGAAGGATGGTCCTTTGATAAACAGATAACCTTTGAGTACATGGAGAGTTTGGAGAGGCCATGGCTAGGTCATTCGGCACAGCAAGGACAAACAGCTGATTTACTGGGTTAACTTTTTACAGATGATAATTCAGAGTGGGATCACTAGACATCATGCTTGATGTAAGACCAACTTCTAGCACAGGTTGCGCTAGATGGACCTGATGTAACTTTAACGAGGGGAGTGATGGTTGTAAATGTACATGCATTGTGAGCAACTTCACTGAACACTTCCAAAGGTCTGAAACTATGCAACCAAACAACGTTTGCAAGTCCTCTTCCCCCAGTCCAAATCCTACTGTTTAAGAAATCCGTTGTTTTGTAAATTTGATACTGTCTAGTTTGTAGAGGCGATATATCCTGCAGAAAGGCCTGACTTCTGAAGGGAAGAAAATAGAATCAGGAGACCCCCCACTCCACCCCCATCCATGGTGAGAAGGCAATTCTAGGATTTGGTGGCACAATAGTACTGCTAACCAATTGCAGTTTGGTCTGGGTCATGTGCTATCTGTAGCAGAAAGGGGCAAGATGGCAGATGCCCTGGGTTATTTTAATTAATTTAATCATGTGACTAATTGGTCTCTGCTGGGTTTCTGTGGTAACTGCTTCCTAAGTGCTGATGGGCAATTGTGTTAAATGTAGCTTGGAATCCGCACGTAGGGCGCAGTGCCTCAGAGAGCTCCTGAGGAGAAGCTGTGCAGCTGCACAAGGAAGGTGCCCCGCTGGGCCTCTGATTGTCTGAGTGCAGAGCACGTACAGCTGCGTAGAGCTGGGGACCCAGGAACTGCCTGCCAAGGAGCACTGCTGACCTACCTATGGGGCAAGAACTCACTGTGGACACACAACAGTGGTCTGTGGTCAAATAATACCCAGGTTCTGCTAGAATCTGGGAATATGATACAGAAAAAAAAAACTATTCTAAAAAGGCATTGGATGTGAGGAGAGAAGGAAGATTCAGGGCTCTCTTCTGTGAACCTATCATGTGTTGTTCATAGCTGCCCAAGTGGTACTAATGAGCCATCCTTTGAAACGCCTTCTGGGTTTATCTTATTCCCCGCTCTCTTACAAAGCCATCTCCTCCTTACCACGGAGAAGGTGCGTGGGAGAATGGGTGGGCGGGTGGCCGGTTTTAGAGCACAATCCACTTCAGACAGATGGAAGGAAAATGACTTCCAAATTCTCTCATGAAGTGGGATATGTTTGTGTTTGCGCAATGCATTCTAGCACCTGTGCAGAGAAAAAAAAATGTAATCACAGATTTCCCTCAGAAGGAGATTTAAAAGAAAAAAAAAATCAAACCACTAACTGTGACATAAAGACGCTGCCATACTTGAACAAGCTCTTCCATCTGCAGCCCAGACAGGCTCGCCCACAAGAGCCTCTCCCCTGCCTACCCCACCCCACCCCAGCGAACATTCCCCCAAAGTCAGGAGAAACTGCTCCCTGGGATGGTCTCCGTGTCTGTTGGAATGGCAGCCTGCGGGGGCTCTTCCAGAGAAACGGTGATAGCAGCAGGCCAGGGTGGCTTTGTCCCTGACAGATGCCACAGAGCCCCCCACAGTAGCCATTCTGTGCCCTGTGGGTTCCAGACTCCTATAAAGAGGCAGCTCTGGCAGACTCCACTGCTGCCTCCCTCAGCAGCTCTCTCAGACAAGAAGCCCTGTATTGGTAAATTAAGCCAAATTGGTTCCAACTAAAAATTTCACTTTAGAGATGAACACTTAATGGGCTGACCAATTAAACTCTTTCGAGCGGTGGCAGAGACCTGTTAAATGGTACGATGCACCGGACAGGCAGCGAGGCTTACCCAACCCAACCCTTGCTTCTCTCTGTGTGTCTATCCTTCCAGGGTGGGTCTACTGGAAATCTTTCTGCAGATCATCAGAGATCATGATGCAAGCAAAAGGTTGGGAACACCCACTTCAGACAGTCACCTGTGTGGGTTTATGCACCACTCCGCTCAATCCCACTTATAATGAGTCTCTTCGATAGTCACGTTATTTAAGTGGGGAAGCTTTAGCTGCCCCACCACGCATTTATCAACCAGGTTCTTTGGAGAGGAAGAGTTTAAAGTCTGGCTATGTAGCTCAAGTTAGCCTTGAATTCGGACTCTTTCCACTTGACTTATCTGAGTGTTGATTACAAGCATATACTATCACACAGGGCTCTTAACCGGCATACTTTAAAATAGAGCCTTCCATTCTTCCTCCTTGGGAGCCAAGGAGTCCTCACAAAAACAAAACAAACAAACAAAAAACTCTCCCCCAGTGTTGGCCAGTCCTTACTTGAAATGAGCCTCAAGCACACAGCTGGATGACACAGCCTGGGGCTCCATCTTGTTTGTGGAATGGAGAAAGCAGCCCAATACAGTGAAGGTGTGTCTCTCCCTAGGACAGTGAAGATGTGTCTCTCCCTAGCTCAGTGAAGGTGTGTCTCTCCCTAGCACACTGACACCCACAGCCAGGGCTCAGAGCTCCGGGGAGAAGCTGCTCAGGAGGCGTCCACCACATTGTCTGTTTTTCTCCCTTTAATGCTTCCCCACCAGTGTTAAAGCACTTCTGGCTTCTTTTACTTCATTATCACCTGAGAAAGAGCTCGTGGCTCATTCCAAAATCCGGGCATTCCTTTTTACTATCTGATCAATATACCCATTGTTTCCAATTTTTCAACAGGACGAATTCACACTTCAAGAAAAAAAAAAAAAGGATCAGCCACTGGCCAGTTTAAGGGATAAATATGATCCCATTAAGGCAACATCCAGGGTAAGTTTAGACGGCACCTTCACATAACCTGGTGAGATTTCCAGTAAAGAAGAATCCAACAAGGAGAACTTGAAGGCTCCTAACGTTCTGCAGTCGTGATATTTCATACAAATAGCGCTCAGCAGTTTTTGTCAGGACAGAACAAAACAGAAATTGTCATAGCACATCCCTTAGGAATTAAGTACAGTCTCATTGAACTCTTGGGTTTTGTGTGTATGTTCTAAAACCCAAGCATTTCTCACATTTTAGCACTTTTGAAACGATGATGTATTTTATGATTCTTGTTAGCCATGACACATTTTATGAGTCTCGTTTTAGCCAGATTGTAGCCTTAACAGCATCATAAAAAAAAAAAAAAATCTTCTCTTGGCCCTTCCTGATAAACCAAGGACAGAAGATTTCGCCAGCGACTCTGTCTGTGAAATAAGGTATGAACGTGTGCATGCACATGCAGAAGGGAGCACAAAGCATTGTGAGTTCTTATGACGAGCTCACTCTCAATACATGTTTGAAATACAGCACACTGGTCTACTTCTGAAAGCTCACATGTCCAGCTACCACTGAAGGAGACGAAGTCGATATCACCCTGCTGGCAGGGGCTACTGTGCCTCCCTTCCCTGCCTCTGTCACCTTCTTCTGAGCTGATGTCTGTGTCTATGTGCTCCTCCCTTGAGTGACACCTGTAACTCACCCACCTCTCAGGACCATGGCACTCTCACCTGTCACTAAAGGAGGCCGAGAAGTACTCCGACGTCACATCCGAAATCATCAAAGTGATTTCCATTGAGACTGCTCAGGAAGAGTGCGGGTAAGGAACTGTCCAGGAACACAACCCACGGCCATCAACTAAGCAGGGCTCATAGGCGCTCACAGAGACTGAAGCCACAATGCTGGAGCCTGCATGACCCTGTGCTAGGTCCTCAGCATACATGGTACGGTTGTTAACTTGGTGTTTCCATGGGACTACTAGGAGTGGGAGCAGGGGCTGTCTCTGACTCTTTCGCCTGATGTTAGAACCCTTCTCCTCCTGTTGGCTGCCTCATCCAGCCCTTGATATGAGGGTTTGTGTATAGTCTTATTGTATTCTGTTAGGCTGTGTGGAGTGGATATCCCTAGGAGGCCTGCTCTTTTCTGAAGGGAAACGGAGGAGTGGATCTGTGTGAGAGGAGAGAGGAGGAAACTTCAGTTGAGATGTATTGAAAATAAAAAATGAAAGGAAGGAAGGAAGAAGGGAAGGAAGGGGAAAAAGAAATAGCTCTAGGATATGTTAGCCTTTCTGTTACTGTAACCATGAGTCCTGTTCACTAATGTCTGTATTTCTCTCTTTCCTTTATCCCCTGAATGAAATGGTGGTTCTCATAAAACCATTATAATCATTTCAAGTCATACTGTATTGTTTCAAATATTCCTATAGAGCCTGCACATTGCAGAAGTACAATATATATTCGCTGTATGATGTGAGTCATGTGGGGCCTTCATCCCTGACGTCCTTAGCCTTGTTCCTCTCACCTCATTTTGTGAATTTACATTTTGGCCTTAGCACTAATATTGTTCATCCATGCCAAGGGACTGGCCCTGGGCTGGGTAAGTCGCACTATGGTCCCTGATTCTAACCCCACATCTGTTCTAGCATGGCTCACATCCTAGCACTGTTTGCTTGTTGATCTTTTCTATTTAACTGTGGGGTCCTCAGAGGTGAAACTCTCCCCTTATTTTTCTTTGCATCCTTAGCCGCAGAACACCTGGCATGCTGTGGGTCTTCAAGACTGCTTGCTGACTAAATGAGTCAGGAAATACATGTGGGGCCTATGAGCACAGAGACTCATGCACTCCAACACTCTTTAAACAGAAGCCATCATGCAGGTTCCTGGGCTCCACATTCCCAGCCCTGGGACACATCCCAGACTCTGGGGACCTCACTAAGTGGCTGGTTTGTGCATTCATTCGGAACACAATGTGTGTTGGATGAAGATGCATCCTTGCTCTCTCCAGCCTTCCCTCCCAAACTATCCCAATGTGTAGGTCAAACTGCCCACCTGACACCAGCTCCCTCCATCCTCTTGGGGTGGACATCCCAGGGTGAGGCCCATCCTTCCATGAATCCTCTGCATAGCTGGTCTTCAGCAACACAGCCATGCTACTCGCTTTCCAGGTCCCTCTTGTCCCCAGAGAACTCAGGCTACAGCAACTATCTATAAGACTAGCTTTGACAAAGGTTTCTTTCGATACACTGTCCCATCTCCCTGTATACCCAAGGAGAAGGAACTGGAGGTCTGCATCACTTTTATTAGACCCCGGTCAAACATTCAATCATGTATGTAGCCATGAGAATGTCAGACATCTCCTTGTCTCAAGTTGAATCATACGGACATAAAGAATTACATTTCACTGATAGTTACAATGAGCTAGATCACCTTGAGAGAAATGCGAGGAAAGTGAGTCAGGGTGCTTGGGCACGAAGGGCTGTGCTTGTGGCAACTTGGGCTCCATCCTCACTTATGTCGGGAGTTTTTCTCTTTAGTCTCTCACCACCATTAATGTTGACGCCCTAAATGCACCTAAGGCATCTAATGAACTTAAAGCATCTAAACATTTTGTCCAGCTTTCTAAATTCCCAATGAATTCTGGTTGCCTGAATGTAGACTTTAATACACCCAAATGGTTTCTAGGAGCTCCACCTGACATGTACCTCCTAATTATCTCTCTGGGTTTTAAGTCATTCTCATGCATGCACGCACATATGTGCAGAAGCAAGAGCACACATGTACCCACGCACGTGGAGGCCAGAGAATGACACCAGAGGTCCCCTCACTCACCTTCCCACCCTATTTTTTTTTTGAGGCAGGGTCTCTCAGTGAACCTGGAGCTCACTGAGTTGGCTAGATTGGCTGGCCAGTGGATCCCAGGGATCCTCCTGCTCTGGCTTCCCAGAACTGGGGACTTGGCTGGCTAATATTCTTTTCTATTTATGAAATAATCCATGTTTCTTAAACAAACGCTAAAATTTATATCACCAATACAAGGCTTCTTCTAGTGCCAACGATTCTTTCTTATTGTATTCTTTTAATCGTGCTCCCTTGATGCTGGGCTTGAAGTCATGTGACCAACACAAAGAGGGGAAACGTCTTCCCAACCCAGAAGCTCATCCACTTGACCCCTGAAGCATGCCACCGGAGTACCTGAGGACGGGAGCCGAAAGAGCTCGCTAAGGCTATCCATGGTCATTAGCAACCTGCTTGCATTTCCAGGGCCGCCTCTATGGATTAATATGTGTGCTGTGTAGTGAGCCATCTGCCATGGAGTTTGACCCAGCCTCTCACTGATGGGAAGGTTGCCCGAGTGTCAAGAGGCAGGGTAGAGTTAGAGCAGAGTAGCCTCTGTATTGTTAGTTCCTTTGTCCCCAGCACAGCAAGTGTGCAGTCTTTTGTTTCTTGTGTGTGTGTGTAACCTGGAACTTAATTACTTATATACATATGTATGTATGTAATTCTCTATGTCAACTCCTTCAAAGTTTAGCATTAGCCCTCCATAAGATCGGGTTAGGAGGGGTAGAGAACCTGTTTCCTGTGAAAGCGGGTCACAGCTCAGTCATCACCATTAGCTTTAGCATACTTTTATCTGTTGTTTGAAAACCGATCCTTAGTACAGCCAAACATATACAAGACTTCTTTCCTTCTAAGATGATACCACAGTGAGCCCCCAGTGGCCTGGACCAGGGGTCCCTCTTAGGATGCTGGGAAGATACAGTGGTGAAGGCTGTTTATGGGCTTGGAAGGGTGGCCAGTGCAGACATTATCTGTGGGTTCTCAAGTGGAAGCCATGCAAGGAAATTAGCAAAGCCCTCCCCTTGGTTTCTAGTTCCAAATGAGCAGTCTCTCTGTTAGGTAACACTGCTCCTAACACATACCCTTGGGAAGGGAAAACCTCTAATTTGCTCTTACTCTGAGGAATATCACCCAGGTTCTTAATCCAAGACAAGCCTCTATTTCTTGTCTCTTGCTCTCTGTTTCCCTCAAGGGCCCCATGAAGGCAGGCAGCAGACTCTGTGTGAATTAAGTGAAATTGCTGAGGAGATGGGAGCGGCCCCTTTACTTTCAGTAGGATTATATCTGGCCACTTTTTATTTAGATTTATATTGAAGGCTAACTCAAGACGTAAGTATTGTCTGTCCGTCTGTTTACGCATTTCCTCAGGGGAGGCTCCTTGAACGGTGATCCTGAGGCCTCTGTACTGCCCCAGCAGGCTGCCCATCATCTAACTTCTCTGAAGATTTGGAGGACTCCCAGTCATCACTCACAAAACCCAGGCTTTCTGTGTGCGCTGAGTGCGAGCTCACATGTGTGTAAGCGAATGCCCCTGAGAACTGTATCCCTAAAACATTCTTCTGATGCTCCGTGGCTCTTGTCAGCAACATCTACTTCCATTACAGCTTTGCTCCCTCTGCTCCCTGGCACTTCAGTTTCTTTAATCCACTCATAATGCCTGGACAGTCAAGTTCCCATGTAGGTCGTACCCAACCTTTATAAAATCTGCTCTCCGTCAAAACTGGACGCAGGGCGGGCTCCACCCCTGACGTTGTACGACGTCTCTTCCTCTGATCACTGCCATGAAGCCCAGCTTCTGAGATCCAGTGCCCACGACGACGACGCTGAGTGTCCCCCATCTCAGCTTGCTTTCTGAAAGGTCACCCGTTTTACCCTCTGTTTCCGGTTGGTCTTTAGCTTGTCTTCTGAGCTCCCAAGACAGGTTTTTCACTTTTCTAAAGGATGCCTTTTTAGCACTAATAAAACTTTCATACTTGTCTGCTTAATCGCGCCAGCTTCCCTGTCCCCTTTTTTACTTTCTGTTTTTTGGCTCAGAGGTATATGAACCATCTGTGCCTCTGAAACAGTTTGCTTAAATAGCCTCCGGGCAGATTTTATGGTTTTTAAGTTTTTTACTTTAACCTTCAGCCTGCTGTTAGCCATTTCCATCACAGTGTTAAAATCAGCCTCTTTGGGAAATGGCTGTCACTATGCGGGTTTTTTTTTTTTCCAACCAGAGAGAGGGCTGCCATCCCCAGCTGAACTGCAGGGCCCCCTCGCAGTTCACAGCCACCTAAGGCAGCTGCAGGTGTGGGTAGCCTTGGCAAGGGCCAGCTCCTCCATCTGGCATCCTGAGCAGCAAGGCAGACACCTCTTGTTTGGAATATTCATGTGCCCATCACCCAGTTAGGCGGCATCTAAACCACTTACCTGCCTGTTTATCATGACATCTCTACAGAGTTATCATGGTAATCCTAGGCTGAAACAAAGACTACAAAGAAAGGAGGGGGAATTCGTGCCTTCCTACCACACTACAGACTTCACCCTCCGTCACTGCAGCGGAAGATGTGCTACGCCCTTTCTTCTTGATTACTTCGGTCCAGTCTGGGGACCTGAGCATCAGCCAGCATTTCTCTGTCCTGGGACTCATTATCGAACTTCCTGTCTGCTTCAGTGGTAACATAGCTGTGGTATCACCACTAGGTATAGATACAATAGAACTACGTCTCCTCTCTGAACCCAGTGTGGTGGACAGACACGTGCCCTTTTGTGGGTCTTTCTATCAAACCCCACAGGTGTCAGGCGGTCATTACCATGGTCTCAAACCACCAAAGTCCCTCATCTACGCCAGTGCATTTTTTTAAATGCAATCTTGTCTGTTTTCGTTGTTGCTTTCTGACATATTTGATAATTTAAACCATTTCCCTTGCAGTTATCATTGCTCTTATCTTTTTTTTTTCCAAAGTGCCCCCCCCCCCACCTTTAGGAGTTCCGAGCTGTCTATCCTCTATGAAATGAATGATCTTATTAAGAATGTGGCTAACAGTACAGACCATGAAGCTAAGTGAAAACTCAGGGGAGGTGATGCCAGCAGGTGGACGGCAGTCCCTAGGAGCTTGGGGTTGATTGGCAGGATGAATAAATTCCCAAACAAGTGGATTCAAGAGTTAGGGTTTGGGGGACATTTTATTTGCTTGATTTTCTTCCCCTGTGAGTCTGCATGTATACCTGTACATGCAATTTGTACGTGTATGTTCACGTTCATGTGTACACGGTGCACATATGTGGGTACATATGATTGCACGCAGAAGCCTGTGTTCTTCTCCAGGTGCAGCTCACATTTTTGTTGTTGTTGAGACAGGGTCTCTCACTGGCCTGGAACTCACCAAATAGGTGAGGCTGAGGGGAAGAACTCAATGGCTGAGGAGGGCGACACGCTGCTGTGTCCTCGGCCCAGTAGTCTCTTCCTCACTCTGTCCCTCTGTGTGTCTCTGTCTCCCTGTCTCTCTGTGCCTCTCTGTCTCTCTCTGCCTCTGTCTCCCTGTCTCTGTCTCTGTGTCTATCTTTGTCTCTGCCTCTGTCTCTGTCTCTCTCTCTAACAGCTTCATCCTACATATTCCAAGTTTAGCATCACTTCCTGCCTTCCAGACCTGACTAGTCAAATGCCCACGCTCTCACAGCACTCTGCCTCACTCCCCACACAGTGAACTCTGCCATCTGGGTCATCGTTTAAAGGAATGTCTGTAATCCTCATGAGGGTAGGAGCCAGGTTGTTGTTGGCCACCACGAACACAACAAACCACCCCAGTGCTAACTCACAAAAGCTGCTTGGCAAACCCTTGATGGATGATTTGGAGATGGATCTGTGAATGTTGCAGCTTTCAGAGCCTCTCTCTCCCAGCTGCCCGAACATGATGTGTCCAGTGTCAGAATGCATCCTGGGTTTTTTGAACACTTTGCTTGCCTTCCCCTGTGGCAGACACGATTTAGCGCTACAGAGAAAGTGACTTTAATGTGTGAGGGGGGTGAGCTCTTGAAAGCACAGCCTCATCCCTTCACACATCCAGGCCAAACATCTGCCTTTCCATTCACAGGATACTACCGGGTCAACCTAACCCAGGCTCTTTACACTAATGAAAATACATTATGCACCAGGCTCTCTGTTTGAATCATACCTTTATTACTGTCCGTGAATAGAGAACAGTAACAACTAACCACAGAGTACTTCAGTTCTGTGTAATCCCATATTCTAACATCTGAAAACAGCGAAGAATGTCAACCATTCTAAAAACTGGATTTCACAAACAGCTGGTCTAGAGTACAGGAGGTTATTCGTTGAAGCGATCCAAGTGCTGACCACAGTTTAAACTTTTAATCCACATTTAGATTCCATATTACATCAACCTAATAAGACTAGATAGACACAACATATTCTGTGTATGAGGAATTCAACCTCATGACATAACTTGAGATCATGGCTTCCTCTCTACCAGACATGTGCCAGCCCCTGCCATCAGCTGTCACTTGGGTCCCCTCTCTCTTCCTAGACTTTTAGTGTCACAGTTGCCCTTCCTCGCGTAGCCTGTGGAACTTAGTGGGGTCGGGGGGGGGGGGGGGGGGGGGGGGGAGACAAACACAACATCAGAGGAAAGCTCAAATCTGTTCCAACTAACCAGAGAATTCTATTACGCTCACCATATCCCCTCATTCAGGGATAAGCCTCTGGTGTGGTGTGGGCAGTAAATGTTAGGACACAGTCACTCATGGGAGAACGAGGGAACCGTGAGTCCTCATGTTGCCAATAGCCGCTCCGTGACATGTGGGCACTTGCCTTGGAATATAGCCAACACTGTGCTGTAGTTGGTCTTTGCTACTTTGTGGGTTCTTATCCTTCACACTTTATTACCCCCCCCCATTTCATTCTCTAATACTAGATAGGACAGAAACAAGGATAGAGAGGGAGAGGAATTAGGAAAATCCCTGAATCTAATTCTTGTAGCTGACCTTTGCCACTTTGTGGGTTCTCTTTGTTTTCCATTTATTCTCCCCCACACCTGTTTCACCCCCATCACTAGGTAGGAGAGAAGGAAGGAGAGAGGGGAGGGAGAGAGAGAGAGGGAGAGATCCCTGAATCTAACTTCTTTCCTTTGGTTTCTTCTTTGAGCATGCCTCTTTTGAGCATGGATGACACACGGCATCCCACACCACACCCCCCCGAATGACCTACAATCACCAAGCCTGCCTCTCGGGGCTCTAGCATTTCTACACCTACGGAAAAGTTCCCAGAATTCCAAACATCACACAATCGCAGCAACTATCTGTAGCTGGCAAAACCACCCCTCTGCTAGAGCACGAGGCAAATCATAGTCCACTGCAGTGTACAGCCAAAGTAGCCTCACGCCCCAAAACCTGGGATTAAAATGAAAATATATTCTTAAAATATCTCTCTGTTTTTTTTTTTTTAAAGAAACCAAACTCCCAGAATTGCCACAATACAAAGACGGCAAAAGCAAACAGAGGCGCTGTGGTAAGACTGCTGCACCTCCATGTCAAGCTACCCCAAAGTATGAACTAATTCAGAAGCACAGATGTCTTTTATTATTTAAACCAGTCCCAGTTAGGACATACTATAGTAGTTACCGGACTACATCTATTTTATTTTATTTTTTTTTGGATAACATAAACTCCAGAGTAATCCTTATACCCAGCGATGGTCCTTCAACATTGCTGCTTCCTCCCATGGTACTGCTTCTGGAGGCAGCCTTACAGAAGCCTACGGTGTTTCAGGCTTTCCAGCGGAGTGGCTCTCTGTGAAGTGCCTGCCCTGACCTCTCCCACAGGCTGGGGTGGGCCCATCTACACTCTAGCCAGCACTGTCCCTCCTCGCTCCCTCCTCCTCCTCAGCTCCGCCCCTAAAAGAGAAACACCACTGAACTGGTTTGACTTTAGCTACTGGGAAATGTTTCATAATTACTAATGAATAATTCAGCAAATAAGATATTTTTAGTTTTCTATTACCAGGCACACCCAACTTTGATGGGAATTCTGTTGCCTTTCTTACTTTCCAAATCCCGTTTGCGCGCGGGTTCTTAAATGGATCACAGCCTTAATGGAACTTCAATCAGCAACCAAAATTGGATCACTTCACGACCCCACACAGCAACTTCTTGGGGTTGCACTGCACTTAGAATCAACCCCAAAAGGCTTCCTCTCCAGCTCCACGGCCTGGCTCCTAGCCACCTGCATCATTCATCCCCAGACACCCCGCCCTTCCTGGGCGGTTCAAAACTGCCACGCCCGTTTCCGCCTTAGGACCTCTAGTTTCCTACTCCTGCTGGCACCTGCTGCTACAAGCCGGTCATACAACTAGCTTTGTCATTTCCTTCTGTCCCTACCTACGTGCCACCTCCTCCAAGATGGCATCTGTAGTCACAAGATGTAAAGCAACTCATCACTGACCATTCCATCTCTCCACCTGTTCTCATGGCATTTATCACGACAGGAAATTATCTATCTACCCACTGGAATATAGCTTCCTTTAAGAGTCCCTTTAAGGCACAGGTCTTCTCTTTTACTCTGAATATATGTATTCTTTATTTTTATCTTTTGATTTTTCTTTCTGAGACAGGATCTCATGTAGCCTAGGCTGTCCTGAAACCCCTGTATTGCCAGGGGTAGCTTGGACCTCCTATTCCTCCGGTCTCTACCTCCCAAATGCTAAGGTTACAGGCATGAGCCATCACTTCTGGATTTTAGCATTTTATTTTATTTTATTTAGAGACAGATTAGATGAATAAGTAACAAATCTTAAGAGTGCTTTTTTTTCTAGAATAAAAACAAATGAGAGCAAGAAGGAGGTATTTATTTTCTACCTGGCAGATCCCCCCTTGTCTTTCGCATCAATGATGCACACTACGTTACAGCAATTTAAGGAATATACTTCCTTACAGATGCAGAACTGAACCTCCAGAAATCCCTAAGACAGAATATTGCATGTATAATCATAAAACTTTTCACCATACGTCAATTATAAATTATTCTATCAAGACATATTACAAGATAATATCTCTCATTGGATCTATACAGAAATCAGCACTTTATCATGAATGTTTGGTGATATTTTAGATGTCATACATATCTCCAAATGCCTACTACCCTCTGAACCTCCAAAATACTCTTAGTGGGGAGGGTGTAGCTTTTAATGCTAATGAGTTAGTCAAAAAAATTATACGTTAAAAGAGATAATTTAAAATAAATTTAAGAGAAAATTCAAATGTGTATGATTAAAAGCTGTATGTAAAATGTTTCATTTATATCATAAATTCTATTGCTGTAGAAAAATAATCATTTCAAAGTCAAGGCAGTTTTTTTCCCCACAATCAAAAGTGGTTAAATACATTTCACCATATTTATGAATGATTTCTCCTTCCCGTCTCTAAAGCTCTCTCATAAATCACTATAATGTTTCCAAAGTACATTTGGAAGTAAAAAATTCACATCTACTAACTATATTTCCTCTATCTGGAGACGAATTAAGTAGAAAATACATTAATATCTGAATTTATAATAGAGTAGTTAACCCTTAGCCATAGCAAACTAATGAGGAATATTTTACCATGCAAGGATTAATCAGGGCTCCTAACACCATGCAATTTGACATTTTAGGGACTTAATCATGAGTGGATTCTATTCCCCTACTTACTTTTCCTTTGGAGGATGACTCACAAAGACACTGCATGTTTGAATAAATGTAATTCTTGGGCTTAATCTCATCACTTCAAATGTTATTTTAATAATATTACAAAGCTTAAAAACAGCCCTCACTACCAAAGATCATTTCATCTCTCGGCTAAATTCAGCAATCAAACATTGAACAAGCATGAGCCAGGTACAATGGCACATTCCTGTAACAGCAACTACAAAAGTAACTAAAGAATCACAAGTTCAAGGCCTAGTTAGTCTACTTGGTTAGTTCAAGACCAGTCTGGACAACTTAATGAGACCATTTCTCAAAATAAAATATTTTAAAACTGGGGCTCTCTCTCTCAGTGACATGTTCATGCCTAGCCTATGCAACACCGTAGTTTCGATTCCTACTACTAGACACAAAAGACAGAAAGGTAACAAACAAATGACCCCACATGAGCAAGTATCAGCATTGACTTGGTGAGTCTGAGCCTGATTCTGGGCTTACTGGATACTGACTTCCATGCCCAGCCTCTGATCATCTCCATCTCTGTGAACAACTATAGAAGTATGGCTTACCCAGGATGCTCAGTAAACTATAGTAGGGTGTAAGCATTTTCTATGGCTTCACATGGTTATTGGTTAGCCTTCTCAGGCAGGTAGCAGTATATAGCCCGGCCTGCATCCATTGACACACATTAGATTCCACTGTGTACACAGCTCTCCTAAGGGTGGATGGTAGCATAGGGAATTTCCATGCAATCTGATATGCAGCGACAGGAATTAAGTGGCTTTTTAAAGCAACTTTTTTTCTTTATTCTATCCCAAGCTATGATAATGTGAGCTGAAAGATAGGAACCCAAAGAACAAAGAGTTATACACAGCTTGCCCAGTCTGTACCTTTACTCATGGATTCAAAGGCTACACAAAATGGAGGGAAACTAAAAATAACCCTGGGCACGTCCAAAGCTTGGGATCTGGTGTGTATGACCTTCTTGGGTGTACTAGATTTTACAATCAGACCCTGCAAATGTCTATTAAAAAAAAAAAAAACTCTGGGCTCATTCAACTATCTTAAAATATCTCGGTGTGAGCCCCCAGGCCTCTTTGGCATGCATTTATTCAGATATTCCACGTTTTTAGCAAGGCATGAATTAACAAGAGTGTGACTTCAATCCCAGGAAGACACATGATCATTTTCCCTTGGTTTCTCTGGCTAGCTCACACAAAACTTCCCAACTCTGCCCCTGCACTGTTTACCAATGGGTTTCATGAAGCATTTTTTTTTTTTTTTTTAAGCCGGCAAGCTCAGGGAGTGAACCTGGAAGCCGGCAAGCTCAGGGAGTGAACTGGGGCCGAGTGCAGGATAGGAGGAGAGAGACACAACAAAATGACTCCTCACATAATTTGTTCAGTACTCATTCTTCGAATAAACCAAACACTATTAGTATTAAGGCAGGAAGCTCGGCATGCGACTGGATCAATTAGGAGAATGTACAGCACAAATAAATAGATCCCTTCCTGATCGTTTGTTTATTGAACTGCCCACTGCCCAAACAGGCAGACTAGGAATTCCAAATGTGCACATTTATCTCCACGTAGCAGAAGTCACTGGGACACAAGGCGGCTGATGCAATCTGACACCGTGGTTAATGTTAAAAGGGAGAGTGCCTCCTCAACGGATTGGATAATTACCTGCAGTTCAGATGAGAAAGGCTTGATTTAAGGGAACAGCATTAGCTATCAGGGGAAGGAGAGCCAGAGGTCTACTGTGTCTGGAAATTAACATTCCGGCCTACGTGGCAACAGCCTTACGGACTAATCAGCAGGAAACTAGTGTCAGATTTATCAAAGATCCCTACGCTTGATTTTCCCTCACTGAGAACACGGAGTCTTGAAGATGTGTAGAGTCTTGATCACCTCCTCACGCTGAATTGAAAGACTCGGTGGAATTTAGAAGTTGGTATTCATTCTGGATAATAGGTTAGGATCCTTTGCTTCCCCTCACAAGCTCCAAAGCCCGTTAGAAAACAGAAGTGTTTGCTAAGCCCTTCTTTTCAGGATAAACTCACCTGTCCATTATGACTGTACGCAGGTCTCCCTTACACCCACAATTCTCACCAAGTTTTCAAGGATCCTGGTAAATATAAAGATCTGTGCCTATCCCGGAGGCTTGTGGTGGCATTCTTAGGGCGCTGTGTCCCGCCTCCTTGCAGAACTTCTGTCCTGGATCACCCTCTGGCTTTCCACTGAAGCCTGTGCTTCGAGCTTTACGCTCACCTACACTCCATTTCACCTGCCAGAGCTTCTCCTCCACTATTACTCTCAGAGACTCCCAGTTACAGCAGCTCACTAATATTCCTTTCCAACAGCCAAGAAAGCTGTTGGCTTAGTTGTTTTTCTCCCAGAGCTTCCTGAGGACGTCCCTGTTTGCTGTGTCCAAGGGAACTTAGACACCAGCCTACAAACTGAAGGGCTGTAGAGAGAGCTTCCCTATATGCTAAGCAGTTGGAAGGTTTTTATAAGACTGAAGAGCCAAGGCCATGGGCAGGCCAAATGCACACAATCAGATCTTGCAAGCTTCCCTATGCCCAATAAAAGCTAGGGAAATCTACTAGAACAACCCTGGCTCTGGCCTCATTTACTTGCAAGCCAATGTGCAAACATCAAGCAGAATCAAGTCTTTGGCCTGAGACTCGGGAGGCAGTTAGAGGACATTAACTGCAAGTAATTTCTTAATGTCCTTCTCAAAGCTTTGTGAATGACAGCCATTTCACAATTAAACATTGCACGTATCTAAAGAATAAAAACTGGACAGGTTAACCAGTATCCTAGCAGAGAGATTGTTACACATTTCTTCTACACTACTGGGTTCCATAATTATGTCTGAAACCAGAAAATCTTTTCAGGCTAGGCTTAAGTTTAATTTGAAAAACCAAAACAACAGCAACAACAACAACAACAACAAAAACTCCAAGAGCTCTATGTATAAATAAAATATAACGACAAAAACTGTGATGTATGCTAATTAGTGATGGGTTCCCTCTAAAAGAGACCTCTAATAAAACACTGGGATGCACCCAGGCTTATAGTTTGACAGTAAAACAAATGCTTATTGCACTCCCCACACAGAGTGTCTGTGACTATCAGGAAACTGCAATGACATCACTTGCAAGCATCTCCATCTCTAGCATCTATGATCTTCGCTGTATGTGACACCACTATGGTGCACTGGGGACTACAGCATCTGCTGAAGAGGAATCTATCTATCCCTGTCTCAATCCATGGGAAGCAAAGGAGGAAGCAAAGGTCGATGCTCTTAGGAGTCTGTATTTATTAATTTCCAATACTGTTCAGAACACTACGAACCTGAGGCTTGAACAAGGAAAGAACAAGGCTTGTCATCCTTGGCTTAAATGGGCCATTTCCCTTCAGTTTTGATTTCCTGGTTCCTTTCTAGATACTAGTTTATAGACAACAGGGTATTTACTTCTCACAAAAAAAAAAGAAAGAAAGAAAGAAAGAAAAGAAAAAGAAAAAGAAAAAAGACAAAATAAACACTATTCAATAGTAGTTTTTTGTAGTCTTGTTAAGATCTTTTTTAGAGGGATAATAAAAGGAACATTTTAGGAACTCTGCCATTTTACAAAGTAATATTGATATTAAAAGGTTGAACTCGGGCTAGGGAGTTGGCTCAGTGGTTAAGAGCACTGGCTGTTCTTCCAAAGGACCTGGTTCAATTCCGAGCACCCACATGGCAGCTCACAATTATCTGTAACTCCAGATCTGAAAGACATAGATGCAGGCAAAACAGCCATTCACATACAACAAACATAAAATAAAAATAAAGCAAGTTAAACTGAGTGCTTCTGCATCGATTGCAAAAGCAGTCGAGAGGTTTATAACCTCCCAACTCTTCCTCATGACTCTAGGGTAAAAATGTTCTCAAGCCCTAGTCTCTGCGGCCTCAAAAAGGGGGTTGGAAAAAAAGTGAGCTATTAGCCCTCTGAGAGGTTGTCCCTGTCGGGAACCCCATAGAAGAGGAGGCAGAAAGAGTGTGAGAGCCAGAGAGGACTCACACAGAACAGAGAACACATTCACACAGAACAAGGTCCTCCAAATTAACTGAGCCAAGCTCATGTGAGCTCGCAGCGACTGAAGCTGCAAGCACAGGGCAGCACAGGCCTGCACCAGGTCCTCTGCGTATGCACTGTGGCTTTGAGTTAGTGTTTCTATGGGACTCCTGAGTGTGTGAATGAGAGGGTCTCTGATGCTTGTGCCTGCTCTAGGCTCTCTTCCTTCGGTTGGTTTGCCTTGTGATGGTTTTTGTTTTATCTTGTTATGGTTTATCATGTTGTGTTTGCTGCTATCTCTTTGAAGCCTGTTCTGTTCTAGTGAGAGACAGAAATGGAGTGGATCTGGTTGGGAGGGGAGGGGGGAAGGAACTGGTAGGCATAGAGGGAGGGGAGACTGGAGTCAGAATATATTATAAGAAAAAAAAAAGAAACTACTTTTAATAAAAGGAGGAAAAAGGAGAAAAGTTGTTCCTGCCTCAAATAAAGAGATTGATATGCCATCGGTAGCCAATGTCCATGCCCCTAGGTTACATAAGCCCCTCCTATTGGTACCCAATGTCCTACACCAATGTCCAGTGCCTGTAGACTACATAAGTTCCTCCTACACTGGCTTAAAAATCTTTGAGTCAGCAGTTAAACCTTGTAGAAGTCTGGCTTGTATAAGATACATGATGAATTAACACTGTCCACATCTCAGAGCCAACATCCTGCAATGTGTAAACTCGTAGCTGCATGGATTCTGTAAGTGACTCATGGGCCTCTCACAGAACGTTAGCAGGAACCGTACAAAAATGCCTATATGCTTGGAGCCATCCAGATAACTTCTCGAGAAAATCTGAATTCAGTTTAAAATACAGCATAACTGGTTAACTTGGCTTCCACCTGCTCACCTGCTCACCTGACTCTAAAGCGCTGAGTTTTATGAGAGATGAATGTGACATTTTTTTTCAGCCTCCTGGGTCCCAAGGAAAAAGAAAGGCTTGAGAAGCAAATGAAATTTAAAAAGTGTATTTTCATAGGCCTTCACTTTGAGCGTTGGGCTATTTTTATCTTTGTTTTTAGCAGCAATGCCATGCTGCCTGTAGTCGCAGGCTTTTCTGGGGAGGGAAGCCCAGGGCCCAAGCACAGCTGTCCAATTTACATTCACAAATGCAGGTGTTGCTCAGACACAAAACAGGGGCCTGCTGAATACCGCTCCTAATTATCTACCTTGTCTGAGGGTTTTCCTTTGTAAAGTTATGCGTGCAATTTGAGTTCAACTTGGAGGCCATTTTTAGATCCCAGCATGCTATCCAGCAAGAAATGGGCTGTCATTATAAAGCATAATTTACAGCATAGTTAATTTCACATTTTAAAAAACATCTACTCTATACCTAAGACAAAACTCTATTCTGTATATGCATTATTTGCTGTTTTCCATCTACTTCTTGGTATTTAAAAACACGGGGAGGGGGAAACTTGTTATATAGAAATGGGAAGAATTTCTAAGATGAGGTCCACAGTTCTAATGATGAAAACTAAGAACTCTGTTAAATGATACAAGATGAGATGTAGCTATCTGCCAGTGTCTGCAGTTGGGAACGCTCTGGGGCTTGTAACAGCAGTTCTTAGAAATGGCCGGATGCAGCACTGGGATCTAATACAAGCCATTAGGAAACCTAATCCCTAAATGAAATGACCACAAAAATCCTATCAGTTAACAGAAATGCAGCAGCTGTACATGTTTATAGTAATGCAATAGGATTTTGTTTCAGAGATAACACTCGGGGAAAAAACAGAACCCAGCAGGTAATATAAGACGTTTATTTCTCTATTTGGAGAAATTGAACAGGCAGAGCTTTGGAATACATAAACAGGAGAGAAGGTGAGAGAAGACAGGTCACATGTGCGCTAAGGGGCCACAGAGGCCAACAGGCAAAGTCAAAAGACCTATGCACTAGGTCCAACCATAGCGACTCCCCAGGTTTGCAAGATGCTAGAGACTCGTGCCAGGAGCTCCTCACGGGAGGTAAAGTTGAATGGACCTTGCCTCACCTCTGATTGTGCCTCCTATACGTTCCAAATACTAAGTCTTACCCTGGTTCTCCCAGCATCCCTCAGGCCCTACCTGTTACAGGGTATGGCTGGCGTACCCCGCCCTCTACCCTGAACTTGGCTCTTCCTTATGTAATCCAGACATTTTGGTTACCTATCCCTTTTCCTTTTGCTCTCTTTGTACCTCTGGCCTCCTGGCTCCTGCACTTGGAAGGAAGAGAGGGTTCTCTTCCTTCCCCTCCCCCTCATGGTTCAGGGCCATGTCCACTCTGGACTTTCCCAGCTGTGTCTGCCTCTGGCTCTGCTCTCCCACACATCTGTAATAAACTTTCTCCTCCACCATATCTAGAAGCAGTCATATCCTTTCCTTCCCCTTTTCTTTCTTTTTTTTTTTTCAATCAGCTCCCATTAGCCATCTTTCAAAAATGCATGCTATGGAAGCTTATAATTCAGTTTGATCTTAAACTTTATCACAATATTTGAAAAAGCACACACACACACACATACATATATATGCATATATATATATGTGCTTTTAAAATATATGTGGATATATATATTTATCCACACAATATGCTTTTAATATATGTGGATGTATACATATACATGCACATATATACATAGACATGTACATATATACATATACATACATACACCTACTGTCTAACAGTGTATTCTGGATTGCTTTTCCCGTGGCATGAGACGCCTGTTCTCAAGGGCTTACTACAGAGTGTAAGTGGTATCATTAGAGTTGTGATACTGCATTCTTGGCCTTGCTTTCTGCCAGCAGTCCATCGATATTGTAGAGATATCAATAAAGGGCCTGCTCCACAGCCATATTCTGTGGAGGAATGCAAAGTATTTTGTTGCTGTAAGTAGGGCTTTAAAAAAGAAATGGCTAGGCCCACTCTGAGGACTGTTATTCTCGGCATTCAGCATTGAGAATGGGAGCCCCAGGCTCTTGGAGATCATCCTAATCCCCTCCCGAGGGACAGTGCACCCTACTCTCGACTGTCCCCAAAGATGTCCAGGCAATTCCCTTACTTGTCTCCTAGTTCCTTTGGAGATCATGATCCTAATTCTTAGAGACTGCTACTAAAATTCCAACTCGTTGAATTCTGCAGCCTAATTCTTCGGGCATTATGGTTTCTGGCAGAATGAACGTGACCCAGATTTGCAGGAGATTATTTGCTGTAGAGGTGCGTGCACTGCAGCGAGCCATCATTAGCATTCAGGATTGCAGACTTTAAAAAGGCAAGTTCTTGCTTCGAGAATGGGCAGGTTTTTATCTTGTATTACAGAGGGAGAGGCAAATGCCTAGCAAAATGTGGGTGCTTTCATGAAGTAAGGACATTTTACAGATCAGTGAGGAATAATCAAAGGCTAGAAATGGACTTCAGTACTTGGTGGCAAATGGCGTTAGCAAGTCCTTTAGAATTGGGAAGTTCATGTGCCGGTGTGTGTATGTGCTTGTTAAGACATCATGCATCCCATTTCCCGGCAAGAGTGGCTAGCTAACACTATCCTTTTAGCCCATCTTCGGACCTAGACTATCTTTTAAAACGAACAAACAAAGAAGTCAAAACTGTACTAACGGCTCTTCCTGTGCTAATCCATTACTCTCATGAGCGAGCAGTGCTAGCGTATGTATTCATTATTGCCCCTCTTGTCATGATCAATCAACTCTAACGTCTTGTGTCAAGGGAGATTTGACAGTTTTTCTGTCTTGACTAGACTCTGTGCGTCATGGTTTGGAAAAGCAGCAGCTATATCCCCTCTGTGTGTGTGGACTAAAGCCTCTCTCTGCTGCTAATGCCTGGCTCTCCTCTGCTATGTCTCCCTGGAAGGCTCTGGACTGTGCCTTCAGATTAGGGTACCAGCTGGGACTTCAGTTCTTCCTCAGGCTCACTCACCTCTCAGAACTCAAACACCAAACCAAGAGAAAATGATAGTCAAGGTATGTTAGGATGGGGTATCTTATTCCAAAAAGTTAAGCATGACAGGAAGAAACGGACAAAACAAAATAAAAACTACACAGGGGGGCAGGGCCACGGGGTGTCCCGCTAGGGCTGGGAGGCGCATGCGCACACGAGGGTGGCCCGCAGCCTCTCTAAGATGGCTTACCTTATTTCTTTTGAAGTAGGCTCTCCGGCAGGCCGCAAAGCATTTCTCGCTGCAGAAGCTTTTCACCTCGCTCCCCATACTCAGGGAATAGCGCTTGATCCCCACTTTCTGGCACCAGGCACACATTATTTGTACATTTGACACATCATCTTCTATAATAAAAGTATAAGAAAAACGTTCATATCAGAAGCAAACATCCCTTCATATTTAGACACACCCTGACCCTGACAGAGTTCCCAGGGGTCGGCTTGCAATTTCCAGACCTCACCATTTTCTAATGGAGTTAGGTACAACAATCTTAAGGGGGCGCGGGGGGGAGAGGGGAGCTGGAGCGATAGGGTACATTTGTTTGGTTTTTGTCCTCAGGGGCTTGTGGGTGTACCTGTTTCCAAAAGACATTTTACTCAGACACCAGACCATGATTACAAAGCTATTCCAGGAGTACTTAGCCTCCTCTCAGTCTGCCTAGTGAAACCAGCCTTCGTGATAAAGGAAGAACTTAGAAAATAAACTGCCCATTTCCTCAAGGGTCGTGTGGAAAGTCTTCAAAACGGGCAGTAGGTGGGGCGATTTGGGTCATGCAAACCTGTGTGTGCCGTGCGGTCCCCTTATGTGAACAGTCATGGGGCCAGCAACAACACCATGCACGCTCCCATCGTAGATAGAACTACTGTTTACTGTCACAACATGGTCCCCAAGCCATGTGGTTAATCAAAAAAGGAAAGGTTGTGAATGGCCAAGTTCTGGCAGCGGATAGCAAGCAGGCCTGGCTTAGGGCACCCTCCTACAGTGAGCCTTCAAGGCCCCGTGACTGCAGGGTAGCCCAGGCCTCCTTTAACTTGGCTCTGTTTGATGTGGGTTCCAGAAGAGGGTATGGTATGAGGTTTCCAGGGTTTTTCTCAGCCAGACTGGGGTTAGGGGGGAGTGTCCCTCAGCTCTAGGAAGATCCCTCAACCATATCAACAAGGGTGCTCAGATGGGGTCTAGATGGTTTGCAAGTATTTTTAATATTGGAAATGCTACAGGTCATTCCCTTTCTACGAGAAGAAAACAAAACCAGCATAAGCTAGCACGACTGTCACATCCATTTCTGCCTAAAACAGATGGGCTGTTAAAGAGAGCAAAGAGAATAAATTAAATCAAGCATGTCAAGTTGAACCACAGTGCAGAGAGCAAGGAAGGTTGGGCTGGTGGCACTCAAGTGACTGAGATTGGGAATATTGGTCTCTTTTAGGGAAATAAACAAAGTTGGAAATTCTTAAAAATATTTTCTTGCTGCCTCCTGGGGGCTTTCAGTGTATCTTGAGTAGTGTTCTCTGTCCTCTCATTTGACTCTGAGTGTGTGTGTACATGTGTGTATGTCTGCATGTGTGTATACATGTATGTGTCCAAGTGCGTGGTGTATGTGCATGTCTGAGTGTGTTTGTGTGAATGTCTAAGTATATATGTGCATGTATGAGTCTGTGTGCGTTTGTATGTGATGTATGTGCATATATGTATATATGTATCTGAGTGTATATGCGCAGTGTGTACATGTGTGTGTGCATTATCTGAGTGTGTACATGCATGTATGGGTATGCATGTGTATGTGTCTTTATCTAGGTTTTATATATATATATATGTAAATGTGTTGTCAGAATCTGTGTGTATAAACATGTGTGTATCTGTGTACACATGTGTGTATGTGCATATCTATGTGCATGTGTCTGTATCTGAGTGTATATGTGCATTACGTGTGTATGTGGTACATATGTGTATGTGTGTGTATGTGTTATCTGAGTTTGTACAAGCATGTTATGTGTGTATATGTGTGTATCTAAGTGTGTTTGTACATTGTGTGCCTATGTCTGTATGTGTCTGTGTGAGTATGTATACATATACATATGTATATGTACTGTATCTGAGTGTATATGTGTATTATGTGTGTGCATCTGTTATCTGAGTGTGTGTGCATATATTTGTGTATATGTATGTATGTGTATATGTATATACATGTATATGTCCCTATGTGTATATGTTCATATGTGTGTGCATATGTGTGTACCTGAGTATTATGTGCATTATGTGTATATGTGTGCACATGTGTGTGAGTGTGTATGTGCATATATGTATGCATGTGTATGAGTGTATATATATATATATGTGTGTGTGTGTATGTATATGTGTGCATGTGTATGTCTGAGTATATATATATATTGTGTGTGTCTGTGTGTATATGTGTGTGTGCATGAGTATGTCTGTACATGGATATTTATGTGCACACATATGAGCTCTAGTTGCAACCATTAGCAACAATCCTTCTTTATAGACTCTGTTTTGTACTAACCCAGATTCATAATTCAGACATGAACGGGAATCACAAAATCCCCAACAAACTCTGGTATAGTGTGTCTGACTTCTGAGTGAACCCCCAAGAGACTAATTGCTAAGCAGAGCCTGACCCCTGGGCTGTTGATAGATACATGGCTCATAGAGCCTGTCATACAATCATCCCACTTCCAGGGAAAAGATCTGGTTTGAGGCACTGTGGTCATCAGCCTGCAAAATTAGGAACAAACTAATGTGTGACTCAGTGGCAGGGTTTTTCTCCCCAAGTGTTCGCTCAGAGCCACATGCCGCACTTTGTCCACTGTAACAGAATAAACACGGTCATTTTAATAACACAACTAGTTCACAAATCACACACTGGAATCTATGGCTCACTATCAAAGAAGACAGGATAAAAGAGGACCTCTGATGTCAGTAAACATTTTTAATAACATAACATCCTTTAAATAAAGTCAATGATATGAATTCAAATGTAACATAATTACTGCATTGGATGGATGTGTTCTATTCAGAGAGCTGTCATCCTATTTCATAGGATTTCTATATGACACCTACCTATGAATGGATACTTCTTATGGCATGAGAAGTTAGCAAAAAGCTCTCTAAGAGACCTCAGGTAAATTGCTTTCTTCGATTACTAGTAGTTTTAAAATGACCACCCATCACTACTATGCCAACTAGCACTAATAGTTCCTATGGTCCCAGTTGACACGCTGCCTTAAAGTCTAAGTTCCTGAAAGAGAAGATGACATGGCAGAGCTCTCACGAATGACTGGGTTGGTAATGATCTCAGCTCTGGTGAAACCTGTAAGGAAAAATGTCCTGGCGGACATCCCTTGGCCTCACAGTTCAACAAGGACCCCACTTCCCAAGGAGTCACTCGAGAACACACATTCATTTTCCCTTGGCAGTCCTTCCTTTCAATTTCTTTCTGAGAAAGAAAACATGAGAGTTTAAACGTCCTGGCTCTTTTAGCTGTAATGCACTAGAGCAGAGATTCGGAAGGGCAAAGGGTACAGCTGTAGGAGGCAGGGGTCTGGCTCTGGGGAAGACAGAGGTATGTGTAGGGCCAAGGGAAACCTGGGCCTTTCTCCAGCTCCACTCCAGAGTCACCAGTGACAGTCACTTGTCACGGTGTAAAGAGTGGCGAGGACAGTTCATCAAAACAATCCTAAAACATGTGAGTCTCGTGAAGTAACCTCACAGGGAAGTTACATTATGAGCAGTTAAGACACTTATGTTTCTTACAAAAGTTGTAGAATGGCAGTTAGCATCTGTCTTGCCCATTAAATCAGTAGTCCCATCCACTCTGCTTCTCACGGGCAAGAGCTCCGGGAAGGGGCCGGGGGATGGCCATGTCTCCTTTCCTGACATCAAAGTTCTCAACAGTGAACAACCCAAACATGAGTCTGATAAGTGGGTTATTCCAAAAGTTCACAAAAAATATTTTCACACATGGCAGGTATTCCAGTCTCATAAGAGCCAATTATATTAACTCCACATGTAAGGAACTCTGATGATTAAATTAACCTTGTCAGTCAAAACACAGCTTAAATCCTGCCACAGTGGCTACCCCTAACCAGTGAACTTTCCTTAAGAAATTACAGCCAAATTTTACTCTTGACTAATACAGCCTTTTGTTTGGTTTTTCGTTCGTTTGTTTTTTAACTTGAAGTCTGGTGTGCCAATTTTTATTGTCAATTTGACACAATCTAGACCCACATGGGAGAGGGAGCCTTGGTTGAGGAGTCCTCCTGTGGGCGTCTCCACAGAATGATTAGGATTGCTGATGTAGGCGGCCTGGGCCACTGTGGGTGTTGCCTTGAGTAAGCCAGCCAACAGCCTTCTCCCTTAGTTTCTGCTTCACACTCCTGTCTGAGCTCCTGCACTGAGTTCCCTCAATGACTGACCTGGAGCAAAACCTCTCCATCCCAATTTGCCTTTGCTCGGAGTATTTTAACCCAGCAATAGCAGAGAAACTACAATAGCTGGGAAGGGCGTGCATGCTTCCCCCTGGCCACGTAGAAGGCTGGGCAATTGAGCTCATTTTCCTAAGTAGATGGTTATTAATACTTTAATGTTTACTTATGGTTTCTCCTTGTTTTTTGTTTTTGTTTGGTTGTTTGGTTTGGTTTGAGACAGACTTTCTCTGTGTAGCTCTGGCTGCCCTGGAACTCGCTCTGTAGACCAGGCTGGCCTCAAACTCCCAAGTGCTAGGATTAAAGGCAGGTACCACCACTGCCCAGCTTCATTTTTAAAAACTATCTTCAAGCTAAATAAAATCTTATTTTCTATCTTCTATGTAGTTAGAAGTCTGTGCCATTAGAGAATTGGGATTAGATCACTGAAGACCCATGTGACAGGCTTATATTCTAGTATCTTACAGCAATTAGCCTGTATAGTTTTCATAATGAACACAGTAGCAACAAAGGCAAAGTGTTCACAGCACTAAACGGCATTCCCAAAGCGGACAATTTGTATACCGTGATAAAACTTTCATGTGCTGTCGTATAAATATACATCAGCCAAATATGCATGTTTCAATTAATCATGAAAATTGGTACCACCTCGTTAGCATTTAATTAAGCAAAATGTTTGTAGCATTTGCTTTCTAGTCTAATGTTCAGAGAACTATAAGATGCTTTCCTACTGTATATTCCAGAACTAAAAGTCCAGATTAATAATTCTAAGGTGGAATAAAAATTGTATTTTTTTAAATAGCTTAGAGGACAAAATGGAATGTTTCTGGGGGGGCCTTGAGCAATTGCCTTGACTGGCGACTTTTAAAAAATAAAGATGTCTATTGGTCATTGATCCTAGGCCATTTCAATTGAAGCAGTGAACACATATACTGACCCTCTTGATAAGCAAGAAAAGAAAATCAAGAGGGCCTTAATGGACCCTGAGCGACTATGTTCTAATAGTAATTGCAACTCTCATTAGAGTTCAAAATTGAGGGGAAAAAAGGGAAAGTAATTACTGGTGGTGTTTATCTCCTAGAATGTACACATTCAAATAATCATTTTAGGACTTCAAGTATATTTGAGACACCTTGCAAAGTATCCTGAAGATACTACTGTGTGCTCCCCATGCTGTGAAATGAGAGACGAGGGGAAGTCTTTCAATCTGGTTGTAGGAACAGCTAATTTAAGAACAGAATAAAGGGTGTGGACCAGAGAGGCGGCATGGCTAATATAGGTTCTTACCACCGAGCCTAAGAACCTAAGCTCCATACCCAAGTTGCACTAGGAAAACAAATTTCAAAAGTTGTCTTCTGTCTCCTCTGTATGCACTTCCTATTACACACGCACACACACACACACACACACACACACACACACACACACACACTCTAAAGGTAGGCAAAACTAGAGTTTAAATTTGTTCTTCATTTCAGTTTATTTACCAAAAAAAAGAAACATGAAATTTCATCTTGCAATGATTCCATTCTAAAGATCTTCAGGCAGTCAGAGTTAAAGGTCTCTAAAGCAGTGGCCAGCCTTCACAACGCTGTGACCTTTTAATACAGGTCCTTGTGTTGTGGTAACCTCCAACCTTAAAATTAGTCTCATTGCTACTTCATAACTGCAGTTTTGCTACTGTATTGGATCGTGATGTAAGTTCTGTGTTTTGGGGTGGTCTTAGGCGACCCTTGTGAAAGGTCACCTGACCCACAGGTTGAGAACCACTGCTCTACCAAGCTCCTATAGGAGCTTCTTTACAACTCCGCAGGCTCTGGAAGTGAGCCTGTAAGGAGGGCTGTGGAAACTTGAAGACCGCACCAAAAGGAAGTCCTGGCTACCCACCACTCAGTACTGACTTGCTGCCACAGTATATCTTACCCTCCTCCTCTCCATCACTTAATCTTAATTGCAACCACCCGCCCCTGGGCACCTACTAACCTTATCCCCACTGTGTAGGTGGGAAAGTAAGTTTAAAGGTGAAGTGATTTGTTCCAGCTTGCCCAGAAAGCCTACATGGAAGCCTTCACCTGATTCCAGAGGCCAAGCTCTTGCCTACTCTACCTTCGAGACCAGGGCTTTTGAGTGCACGTAAGATGACACCGCATCTGCAAGAACATCCCCCCTCCCCAAAAAAGGAACAAAAGCTACCACCGATTAGGCTACGGACAAACATATGGTTCAGAGGCATGCAGGTAGATTTAGCATGAAATCAGAAAGGTCAAATGTCTTTGAGGAGACAGATGAAGTGTTACTCAATCAATACATGTTGATTGATTTTTTAAAACAAACAAGTTAAAGGCCCACGGTGCAAGTGTTACTCTTCTAACCGTGAGACACAGATGTGCTGCAGATATTCCGTCTCACCTGGTGGCAGCAAGCGCCATGTTGGTGCTGAGGAATAAGAAATCCGCATGCTGGAAGCAGCTATTCTAACCACAGGCGAACAGTATCCTCACCCATCTTCTCAGGAGGAATCACAGTGGGGCGTGGCTCCGGTTGACTTTCCATGTGGGAAAGGGAGACCACCTGCACACCTAATTTCAAGGGTGCTACTATGAATGTCCTAGCTTCAAAAACTAGCCCTCAATTGCCCTCTAATATTAACTTCAACCACTTAGGGATCACATATTAGGCTTTATTATATCTTACTATGAAGTATAAATTTCCTCAAAGCAAAGAGCTTCTATATATTTGTAAATCATATTTATATTTTGGACTCAGTGCTTTGCTCTGAAAAACACATATTAACAGGTAAGGGGAGAGGGTTGAAGGTAGGGTCCAGTGAGGAGAGCAAAGGAACAGAAGTGGGGGAAGCAAGAACATAAGAAGCCTCTGGTTAGTGTGTGCATACATGTGCATGTATATGTGTTTGTGTGTGTGCATGCATGTGTGTATACATGTGCGTGTGTGTTCGTATGCATGTGCATGTATATATGTGTGCATGTGCATATACACGTGTTCATGTGTGTGTATGTATGTATACATGTGTAAGTATATGTATGTTCGTGTGCATGCATGCACATGTATATGTGTGTTGATGTGTGTGTGTATATATGCATGTGCATGTGCATATATGTGTGTTCATGTGTGTGCATGTATGTATGCATGTGTAAGTATATGTATGTTCGTGTGTGTGCATGTGCATGTATATGTGTGTTAATGTATGTGTATGTATGTATGCATGTGCATGTATATGTGTGTTTGTGTGCATGCATGTATGTATGTGCATGTCTATGGAGGCCAGAAGACAACTTTAGAAGTCATCCTCAAGAAGATAACACATTTTCTTTGAAGCAGGATCTTTCATTGGCCTGAGCTCAGCGTTAGGCTAGACTGGCTGGCTACTCAGATATTTCCAGGGATCTGCCTGTTTTTACTCACCCCCCCTCAGCCCCCCAATGAGTTATAGAAACCCTACCACACCTTTTTAAAATGGCTTCTGGGGACTGAACTCAGGTCCTCAAGCAATGGACAGACTGAGCTATCTCCCCAGTCCTCGGAGTCTTTTTCGGGTGCTAGCATTCAGCACAGCAGATATGAAAGCGTTAGGAAAGAATGGCATATAGCTAGGAATTGCTAGAAGCGAAAAGCAAGAGGCAGATCCACTGATGACAGCTGAATTCCTTATGCAAATGAGGTCTAACGAGCATTGCTTTGCAAACTTAAGTGGCTACCGTATGAAACACAGCATGCTTCATTATGTCTCATCAAAGAGACTGAGACAGAGACACTGGTGAGGGGCAAACGCCACCATTCAATGCCCTGATTTCTCTTCCTATGGTGTAATGCTTCCACCCTTTACTCATGTTGCCCATTCTAGCTGGGGGAAGTGGGAGGACCCATGAGGTAGTGCTGCTCACGGCTCTACTGCTATGTTATATGGAAAGGAAACAGTCCAAGAATTCCTGCAAATGAGAGTCACAAGACAAGAGTGTAAGCTGGAGAGGCACCTGACTCCTCAGCCACACCCTTCCCACAGCTGACCTCTGTAGAACTACGGACTGTATTTGAATACAAGGAACAATCCAGGAACGAGTTAGATCTCACGATCTCAGATTAAGAGCAAAGCCATTGAAATTAATAAGAGCCTCACTGAAACACGTATTCTTTTTTTTAAAAAAAAATGTTTGAATTAATAGTTGACAAGATGTTGCCAAATATATCACCACACTGCCAGATATTCTGTAATTAATAGTTGCAATTTTTGTAATTATTATATTAACAATCCACACATGGGTGGATCTTTCTAAGTGCCTAAGAAGTTTGCTCTTTTAAACAGCATCAGAGTTAACAACTAAATGTCTGCCACCTTGAAAACTGAACAATCACAACTTTCCGAAGAGAGGAGCCTAAATTACTAAAATTTCATGTGTGTAGTTTCAATTAAAGGAATAGATGCGATTAAATGATAAAGGTCTATTGGCTTGAATCCAAGCGCCCCACCTTAAGCTCACAGTTTGCAGCTTGCTCCCCAGCTGGTGGTGAGATTTTGGAGAGTTTGTGAAACTCTTGAGAAGGAAGCCTAGCTGATAGAAAGAGGTCACTGGAGGCTAGCCGTGGGCGCTTAGACCTGCCCCTGGCTACTAGCATGCTATATCTGCCTGCTGATTCACCACGATGAGAACAGTCTCTGCCACACACTTCTGACACTCTGTCATCCCCACCATAGTGGACCCAAACCTTGAGCCGAAATAAAATGTTTCAATTGTTTCTGTCAGATTGTACGGCCACAGGTTGAAAAAGTAATTACTAGAAAATCAACATACGAGTCTTTGAGGTACCTAAAATATCACCAATTTTCTTTTGAACGTAGATTTGAACTAATTTCAAGAATATGAGCTTTCTGCATTATTCTAAATTGAGCAACACTTAAGTCGCAAATAAAATATTATCACTAGAGTGGAAGATAAATCCCTATTGCTTAAGATACAATGCCTTTCAGGAAAGTTTTTCTGGTACCAGAAGGCAACACGCAAGCTTCCAAACGAAGGAAGCAAGTAAGAGTCCTAGTCAGCTATGAACCAAGACGGAGCTGAACCGTAACCATGGTGATGAACCAGAACAATGGTCATCCTCGCACAATAACTCTTAGGGTGCAGTGGTGGCACACATACTGTGGCTGTAACCAACGGCTCTCTAATTAAATTTAAGACTCACTTAACAGGGGAAACTATTCTAGTACTGGGAACCTAGCTGACTACCCATAGTTCTTGGAGGAGAACTTACAACTATGACTTTACTAAACCACCACAATCCGTTACTATATTCTAAACATTTATCTTTATACCCACAGATAAGTGTAGTCTTCACCCCCCATCAAGGAAATGTGTCTTTGTAGCAGAGAGAGACCATTATAGATAGCTACAACTAACAAAAATGCAGCATTATGGAATCCAATTCCATTCGACACATCTACAAAACACTCCTGAACCCAAGGCTCATGAAACAGTGTAGGAGAGGGGGTAGAAAGGTTGTAAGAGCGACAGAACCAGGGAGTTTGCAGCGAGATTATATAATGTCAGAATCTACACCTATAAAGGCTCACAATATGACAGCCTAAACATGAGCCAAACAAGAACAATGGACATGCTAACAGTAGTAGGGGAAAGCCCATGAGGAACCTACACAAGGAACTTCGGGTGACTAAGGAATGTTGGGAGTGAGAGATGTAATCTTTCCCAGGGAAGAATGGACCAACTGGTTATCCAATACCGAATGGTCAGCCTGAAATTATATACATACAAGTTAACATTATACAGACGGCACAGGTTGTATTTATATACACACATATACACACACACACATATACATGTAACAATTAATGAAAGAAAGAGGCAATGAATTTGAAAAAGAGAGAAAGCAGGGATATATGGGAGGGTTTGGAGGGAGGAAGGGAGAAATTATGTAAATATAGAACTAAAAGAAGAAACTAAAAGAAGAAAGATCTCTTTACATGTAGACTAAAACTTGGTTCCAATAAGTCAAAGAAATTAATGCATATTAGCTCAAATTACAAAAGAGATAGAATTTTAAATTAATTTTTTCAATTTTCTAAGGAAACTCTTATAGCTAGTATCTAATTATGTAGCGATTATCCTATGTCATTATAGAAAGAGGAAACAAAGGTGTGTTTTCTGGAATAATTAAGGGTTCACACAGAGGTACTCATGCTAGGCAGCTAGTAGGTAAAGGACACTGGGTTGATTTATACTTGGTCTTACTTGCAAGAGGAAAGGCAGAAAGTTTGTGACTCATTGCAGCAAGCAGGATGATGCCTACTGCAGTAAGTGGAGGAGCCAAGATCGTCAGGACCCAGGAATGGGCAGGCAGGGTTTCCCGAAGGCATCCAGCCAACCAAGACGGTGTGAAGGTCAGATGATACTGGTGCAAATGGGAGCTGAACGAGGTGTCTTCTGATTATCGGAGGCAAATGAATGGCAAATTCATTACTCCAAAGGTACAAGAAGCTCCTGTGTGTCTTTCAGCAGGACGTGGCAGGGTCAAAGATGTGTTTAGAAATGTTACTCCAGCAAGATGGATCAGAGTTTGGAAAAAATCCAGTTCTGTACCTACAGGTCTCATTAGATAGTGTGAGAGAGCATCATGTGTCTCCTTCGCTGGGGAGGCTTGATAGCCAGCATGCAGCAACCTATAGGTCAGGGTATATGAATGAATTAGTGGACGGATGGATGGATGGTTGGATGGACAGATGGATAGACAGATGGGTGGATAGACAGATGAGTGGATGGACAGATGGATGGACGGACAGATGGATGGATGGATGGATGGACAGATGGATGGATGGATGGACAGATGGATGGATGGATGGATGGACAGACGGATGGATGGATGGATGGATGGACAGATGGATGGATGGATGGATGGACGGACGGACGGACGGATGGACGGACGGATGGATGGATGGATGGATGGATGGACAGATGGATGGGCAGATGGATGGATGGATGGATAGATGGATGGATGGATGGATGGATGGATGGATGGATGGATGGATGGATGGGCAGATGGATGGATGGATGGATGGTGGATGCAGGAGAAAGGCAATGAGGTTTGATCTTGTAGAGTAACAATGTAAACAGGTTGGGACTCCACAGTGAAACTTAAACAGCACCCAAATGTAAGAATACAAATGGCCCCAAAATAATTCTAATTACAGACAGCTCATATTCCTGTGTTTCTTGTCAAATCAGAGTCATCTAGCGAGTTCTTGCTGGAGACGAACTCTGGAATCAAGTTCAAACAGAAGGAAAGCTGCTTACCAGCACCATCATCCCTACCTTACTTATTTTTCCAACACCTGACAGAGAAGAAAAACAAAATGGGAACCCACAAAGTCCCAAAGCCAGACAAGGAGAAACCCTAAACTGGAACTTCAAAATCCAAAGGACTCCAAGATTTGAGACATCCTCAAGGCCAATGTCATACAAGTGGAAAATTCCCTGAGGAGTAATGGTCAAAATGTAGAGGCACTAAAATTACTGTAGACAGGTTTTGAATATATGTTATATGTATATGTTAAATGCGAATGGACTTGGCGTTTTAGACTTGTGTGCCACTTTTAGATGACGATGCACATGCAAATATCCCAGAATCTGGGGTGGGAAATCCAAAACACTGAGTTCTATTTGTTTCTAAAAGGGATACAAGACCTCTAATTCCCTCTTGAATAGCAGCACATTGAACTTGGAGTCTCCAGCACAACACTGCTTGACACGCATGGCCCTGGCTTCCTTGGGCAGATGTCACTGTCTTCCCATAAAGGCACCGGGTTGCTAGTGAAGAGGCATCATCCTATGGGCCTCTTTGACAAACTTTTTCTCTGCAGCTCCGTATTCACTGTAGAGTCTGTCTTCTCTACACAGTCACTCTGGGAAACTTCAGTAGGAAGTAGGGAAAAGCCAACTTCAGAATATGCAAAACCCAGAGTCCTGTGTGAAACATTCCCCAACGCCTAGCCACAGAACAGTCATCTCATGGGGCACTTGGCTGTTACTTTTCCAAAGACTGCCATGGCTAAATATGTATGGGAAACACCAGTCTAGGGGAAGCGAAACAATAGGCTTTAGTATTTGAAGGACATTTTGTTCCACCAATAGATAATTGAGACTCTTTTAAGTCTGCCATATGTCACAAATTCAACCACATGTATGTCTTTTTATTAAATTTCTCAAGATAGAACCTGTGAGGAAGCCTTTCCCTGGGGCAGCCACTCCAACTGTCCTATGTTATCGCCAAGGCGTAAGCTCTTTTCTGTGGGCCATTAATTACCAGGAAGATTCCCCCTCTTTTGTGTAGAATTAGATCCTCAGTTGCTAAGAAGTGCTCCCTTTTTTATGGTCACTGGGCACAAAGACAGTCATGTAATCAAGGCTGGGTATCTTTGGTTCCAGAGTCCCATGGTATATCAAATACAAATACAGAGCAGGCAACCCTTTCCCTGTAAAATCCAAGGGGGGGAATAGCAAAACTCAACAGTAGAGCAAATGTGTGTGTGTGTGTGTGTATAGTATATAACAATATATTATATATTATACAAATATATATGTTTATATATGTATGTATATGTATATATGTGTGTATATGTATATACATATATATGTGTGTATATATATGTGTGTATAAATACATAATATATACATAAATGTATGTATATATGTATATGTGTGTGCATATATATGTATATGTATACATATATACACATGTATACATACATACACACACACACACACACACACATATATATATATATATATATATATATATATATATATATATATATAATTTCTCCTAGCCTGAACAATTCCAGCCTCTGGGTGGCTGCCACAGACAAAGAGCTAAGTAAAACCTTGTCCCCATACCTGCACCCTGAGTCTGATCTGCTGACCCATCTAAGATGCCTGGGGGACAAAGACGCTGCAATCACAGATTTGTTCTTTATTCTAGACTCCTCTCCCTGTACTTGGTTAAAGCTCACTGAGTAGCTAATCCACAGACGCACTCTATTAGGAACAAGGGAATCCACTTGGAAAGTGTGTCCTCGAATCTTTAGTGCTGCTAGAAAAGTAATTCTAAGCTTGTCCTTCCTCCAAGGACACTGTTTAAAAACCTAAGCTGGCAGTGTGTAAGGACCAAAGGTTAAGCTGCTCCGCATAGGACTTGGAGCAAGAACATAGTTAAAGGAAGCAAGGTAAAGTGGCTAGGACCTTGTTAACTAGGACAACCAGCTCACTTCACTCACAAGTGCCTCCTAAACGTCTTAGCAAGTCCTATCCAAGGCTGCTACATAATCCCTCCCACAACCAGCCCACTTCCCCATGCATGCTACCTCAGTGCCTGGACCCACCATCCACCCATGATCTAGTGACAGAATTCTGGCCTCCCTCATGCCTTTCAGCCTCCTGCATTCTTTTCAAAATGTATCTATTCATCCAGTTCGTTAAATCTTAGCCTTGTCTATGTAACATGAAAGCTACCATTCTAAGTGTCCTGCCCACATGGAACTTACTGCTTTCCATCAGGTTAAGCCACCATCATCTCTTGCTTAACATACAGGTGGCTTCCTAAACCCCTCCTGTCCAGTTATTCCACTTTGCATGCAAGAAATTCTAAGCAAAAATATGATCACTGCTCTCGCCTGCACAAAACTCTTCAGGGCTTTTGTCTGCTTCCCCTGGCCTGATCTCTGTGGCTCCCTCGACCAGGCTAACCCCTAGGCCCATCTACTCTCTAGGCTCTGGCTTCTTGGCTTCCTTGAAGCTCTGAGACGTCACGTGTGTTTCTTCCTTGCCCTGAGCAGTGCAAGCTTTTCTAGCAAAGGTTTGCTTGTCTTGTCCTTTCTTAGCAAAGACCTTCTTTGTCTTTAAACCTGGAAGGATCCCACAATACTCTGAAACTTAGAGCCCTCAGACATAATTGCATTTGATTTTGTTTGCTATGTTCTAATACCTGTCTCTTCTATTAGACTAGAAGTCAGGTAAGATAGGAAACATATGTCTGTTCTGCTCATTAGAATCAAATGCCTGTTGTGGGGCCTCATCTTAAGAAGGAAAAGCAAAAGCTTTGCTGGGCACACCTTGAGTCAGGAAGACTGAGAGTGGTACGCAAGAAGTCAAGGATACCATTTTTGGTAATCACACCAAACAAGGTTGCCTTACAGGGAAACGGCAAGGGAAAACTCCAGAACAGAATGGGATCATTATTTCCACTCCTCTTGGCCAAGTCCACAAAGTAAGTCTTCTTAACTGTACAGGAACTTAAAGAAGTCAGCACTGGGAATGCCCCTAGGAGAACAAGAAATTCCAGAAACACACCCACCTCTGGCAAGCAAGCAAGGGGTTTCCTTTGATTTCCTGCTCGAATCTTAACTCTCTGGTGATCTGGAGCAGGGCATCCTCAGAATACTATCTCAGCTAGGTCATAGACACAAACAACAGGCCAAGGCTGCCTTAGGAATCACAGGAGAGCTACAGTCTGATGGTATTAGTGCAGCTGGTGACCTGGAAGAGGTCCTCATGTCTAGTAAGAAGTCTAGACAAAGGCCGCGCTTCCTCCTCTCTTCTTTCTAAGAAATCCCCAACTTAAATTCTTTGCTGTTATTCTTTCTACCTCTTTACCATAGAAGGACTAAGAAACCCTTTGAGTGATGGGATGATTTTGTAAATGAACCTTTCTGAGTACAATATTTGAACTACCAACATTGTTTTTTTATTCCTTTATTAAACATAAGGAAAGATAACTAGTCTTCAGATTACAACTATTTGAATTCTCTTCCATTCTCTTCTGGCCCCTCTCTATGGAATGTGTGTGTGTGGGGGGGTGTCTACATGTGTGTGTATGTGTATGTGTTTGTGCATGCATATATGCATGTTTGTGTGTGTGTGTGTACGAGTGTGTATATGTGAGCATATATATATGTATGTGTGTGTAGCTGCATGCTGTATGTGTATGAGTCTATGTATACACATGTTTGTGTGTCTGAGTATATGTGTGTATGTATGTGTGTGTGTGTGAGTGAGTGAGTGAGAGTGTGTGTGTATGTGTGTGTGTGTGTATGTGTATATGATTTACTGAGCATGTTGCTCCAGCAAATGAGTATCAAGAAGAACAAACATGGAGGGGGGAGGCAACAGAAGTTTATGATATTGAACTGGCCACGCCAAGGGAGACTGGTATGCAACCACACAAGTTATTCTTTTGGGGTTTATTAAGAATACTCCATAGCTACTCACCCAGAGCCAAATGGAGGAAGCTATTTATCCATCAGTTTTTACCCCCACCCCTTAATCTAGTGCATGAAGCCTCCTATACTTTTCAGTGTTTGTGTGCATGAGTGGCAGTCTTACAGCCCCCATGGGACCTCACAATAGGGAACCAGAGACACATACCACATACATAAGACAAGAGAGTCTTGAGCACACATACCCATGTTACCCACGCTCTGACTCTTTAGCATGGGCCGTGACTCATCTGCACGTAACTAGATGGCAATGCCTCGATCATAGAGAATGATGTAGGCTGGGCTGCAGCTTCGTTGGTCGAGTGCTTGCCTAATATGGATGAAGTTTGATCACCCACACCATATAAAACCCAGTGTGGTGGCACACAGCAGTTAATTCCATCACAGGGGAGGCAGAAGCAGGAGGATCGAGGGTAAGTTATCCCTTGTTTACATATGGAGCTTGAGGACAGTCTGAGCTAGAAACTTTATCCATTCCCACCCCCCAAAAATCTACTTGTTTTAGGGCAGCTATGAACCAATCAGACGCAGGATAAAAGTGTGAAAATTATAGTCTAAGGGGCAGCATCTTAAATTATCTTCCCAGTCCCACATTTTTTTCAAAACGTATTCATCCATCCAATTCATTAAATCTTAGCCTAGGCTACGTACATGAAAGGCACCACTCTAAGTGTCCTGCCCACATGGAGCTTATTGCTCCACGGTTCTTTGTGTAACAGAGCCCTGGCTGTCCTGGAACGCACTCTGTAGACCTAGCCGGCCTAGAACTCACAAAGATCTGTCTGCCTCTGCCTCCCGAGTTCTGAGATTAAAGGTGAGTGCCTATAGGATCACCCTATGAATAAATGTTATACACACAAGGAATCCAAGTTAAGCATTGTCAATGAACAATGTTTCTTGTTTTCCATAATGATGTTAATGTTACAGTGAAAATTCTTCATAAATATCCACGTTTGTTTTGAGTACCTGTCTAACATGCAATTATCAGATAATAAGATGTATGCATTTTCAGCATTAACAGATATTTCCAATCATCTTTCAAGAGAAGCTGTATTAATTTACACTCTCTTTAGTTGTACACAGGAGTGCAAGCTGCTCTGTGCCCTTATCTTCATTTGGGGCAACATCAGTCATTTCCATTAGCAGTTCTAAAAGGTGTGAACTTTGTCTCATTATCATTATTTAAAAGTTATTTATTTTATTTGTATCAGTGTTTTGTTTACATGTTTGTCTGTGTACCACATGTGTAACTGGTGCCTGCAGAGTTCAGAAGAGGAATTGCAGCCCCTGGAACTGGAGTTATGGATGGTTGTGGGTGCTGGGAATCGAACCTGGGTCCTCTGCAAGAACAAGTGCTCTTAACCACACTTTCCAGCACCACCTCATTATAACTTCAAATTTTATATCCCTAATGAATAGTGAGAGGGAACCATTTTATAATATTTATAGATTCTTCAGATATTTCCTTGGTAAACTATTTGCTTATAATTTTTGCTCATCTTTCTATTGAGTATTTTTATATTTTAAGTATGTCTTCTCTACATTTAAAAAATAGATCCTTTGCTGGGCAGTGGTGGTGCACTCCTTTAATCCCAGCTCTTGAGAGGCAGAGGCAGGCGGATTTCTGAGTTCGAGGCCAGCCTGGTCTACAGAGTGAGTTCCAGGACAGCCAGGGCTACACAGAGAAGCCCTGTCTCGGGAAAAAAAAAATCCTTTGCTGGGACATGAATGAAAACATCATCTCCTACTCATTGATTAGGTTTTCCATTCTTTTAAAGATAACTTTTAAAATATATAATAGTACATGCCTTTAATCCCAGCATGTGGTAGGGGCAGAGGTAGGAAGATCTTGATGAGGTTTGAAGCTAGTCTGCGTATCAGGCTATCCAAGATGTGAAGACCGTGTTTAAAAAATATTTTTATATATTTTATTTTAATGCATAATATATTTAATAATTAAGTATTTAAAACATTTGAATATATAAATAAAAGTTTTAATATGATATATATGTATATGTTATTTATTTATTTATTTACTTATTGCATTAAAAAACATAGAGGAAAGGTCATTATGTAGCCCAGGCTAAATTGGATTCACAATCCTTATAAGACTGGGCAGGGTAGTATATCTCTCTAATCCCAGCATTTGGAATTCCTAGACAATGGCTGAAAGTTTGAGGTCAATATGAAGTATATAAGCAAGTTTCAGACTAGCCAAAGCTATATAGTGAGTCTTGGTTAGTCTCAAAGGACAAAAACATATTTTGTATCTTTTGTAAGTTACATTTATTTAGTGTGTGTGCACGTGCACCCAGGTGTGTGTGTGTGTGTGTGTGTGTGTGTGTGTGTGTGTGTGAGGGGGGCAGGGAGGAGAGGAGCACACACACACACACACACACACACACACAGAGGCATACACACATGTGTATGCACCAGGCCTTACACATGGAGGTCAGAGGACAACATGAATCACGAGCACAGACTCTCATCATTAAACCCAGATCATCAGTCTTATTGGCAGGAGCCTTCTCCAGGTAAGCCACTGTGTCAGGCCAAGGATATCTTTTAATCAACAGAAAATTTCATTTTAATCATATGTCAAAGCAATCTCTTTTTATTATAAGTGTTTTAAGTACATAACTTAAGAAATTTTGGCCTACTTGAGACCATGCTTAGTCTTGAGACAAAGTTTTTAGTTTCTACTGAACAATCCTAATCCCATGACAAGAACGTCACCTCCTTGACCTCAACCCACCACCCTGCTTCTCTCCTAAAAGACTCGTTTCCAAATGCTACTATAGCTTCCGTAGTGCCACAAAATTGTGTGCTGGAATTTTGTTATAATTAAATTAAGTATATGGATCAGTTTAGGAAGAGCCTTTTTATAATACTAGTCTCTAATCTATAAACACATTTCTCAATTATTTTTGTCTTAATTTTCTTAACAATACAATTCCTGAAATAATCTTAGATATATTTTGCTAGTCTTTTTCTTTAAGTATTTGATGCTGGATTATATGGTATTTATGTAAGCCTTAAAAACCTGTTTTATGGTTAATATATACAGATCTTGATAAAGCTTCTCATTGATTATAATACCTACCTGTTGATTAAAGCTGTGGGTCCATACAAAATAACATTTCAAATTTTTTATTTCTTTTTACAAGATTTGTTTTTTCTTGGTGAAATCTAGTATTTTCATGTTTTAATGCATATGATGGTAATGGCCACAGACGGAGCTCAGCTTCGCCTTGGTCTCTAGGAGAAAGCTCTCAGGATTCCTCCTGAATAGTAGCAGATGCTTTGTGGAGTCTTATCATTTTAAAGAAGCTCTGGTCTGTTTGTTCTTTGCCATGGACTTTTATTGTGACATATTTTATCTAATTACTTTTTCTGTATCTATTAAGATATATAAGGTTTTGAATTGTTCTCTTAATGTAACCATATTGACTAAGTTTTACAAACTATATCAATTTTATCAGCTTTGTGTTCCTTGAGAGGGGGGATTAGTCATAATCAATTAGCCTTTCATTTATATACCTGGCTTTGGTTTACTATAATTTTGTTTAGTATTTTACACTGTAAAACAGAACTTGTTAATTTCAGTGTCACCTAATTACTTTAAAATACTTCTTTCTTCTCTAATGCCCTTGCTATGTAGGATGATCAAAGTCATGCTAAGCCCATAAGGTAAGCAACAGCTGCCCTCTTTTTCTAATCTCTAGAAGGGTGTCTTCCTTTTTTAAATATTTTACCAAATTCACCACTGGGGCCATCTGTGTCTAGACTCACCTTTGGAGAAGAGATTTAATTGTTTGATTGTTAGTAGACATAGTACTACTTAGCTTTTCTGACTTCTTATACGTGACTGTTAAGTTATATAAATGTACTGTGATTTCTCTTCTGAAGTTCAAGGAATTACTTCCAATGGACACTCCTCATGTGTAACATCAAAACACTGACATCTCACAACAGAATGGAAATCTTTTAACATACACTGTTTGCAGTGACAATTAACAATCATGAAAAACTGCTCCAAACAGGAAAGAAAAAAATTGTTCCCATACAATTGAAATATATTATGAACATGTATATAGAGGTCATAAATGATACTCATCATTAATCTAATATTTTGTAAAAGTTGTTCTAAATGTAATTAATGGAATAAAGAGACAGTCTACCGAATGGGCGAAACAGTTCCTCTAGCTGTATGCCTGACGGAGGAATAATATCTAGATCATACAAAGAACTCATACTGAGCAAGAAATCAGTCTAATCAATAAGTAGTCCAATGAAATGAACAATGATCCTCAAAAGATCAATTACAAATAGCCTATAAACATATGAGAGCCTCACTAACATCACAGAAACACAAATGAAAACTATGCTAAGCCTCTATATCCCTTCAGACATGATGGTGGCCACTAAGAACATACCTTGTCGCTGGGCATGCAGCACAGTTGGGCTAGCATGTAATAGTACAGACAAAGCCCTGAGGTGGATCCTTAGCTCTGCACAAACCTAAGCATGATGGTGCACACCTGTAATCCCATCATGCAGGCGGCGTTACCAAGGGGCAGCCAAAGTCTGAGGTCAGCATCCACTACACAGCAAGTTTGAGACCATCCTGGAATTCATGAGACCCTGACCAGGAGGAGGGAGGGAGGGAGAGACCACGTGAGCTGGCAAATGCTGACCAGGATGTAGTCAGAAAGCAATCCTTAGACACTGCTGGTAGAACGGAAATTAGCTCAGGCCCTATGAAAGCTAATATGTAATTTTTGCAAAAGCTAAAAATAGATCTGCTGTATGGCACAGACATCCTACCTCTGAGTATTGACCCAATGGATTCCGATTCAGTGTGTCACAGAGATACTGGCATGTTGATGTTTATTCTAGCACTACTTTATCAAACCAACCCAGGTGTCCAACAGTGGAGGAATGGAAAAAGAAAACGTGTGTGACGTACATACACAGTAGAATTTTTTTTCAGCCATAAAGAAAAAATGTAGTTAACTGAGAACAAATGTTGGCAAGGATATATGGGGAAAAGGAAACACTTATCCACTGTTAGCAAGATTGCAAACTGGTCCAGCCACTCTGGAACTCAGTGAGAAGAAGTCACTGTTAGCAAGATTGCAAACTGGTCCAGCCACTCTGGAACTCAGCGAGAAGAAGTCTCATAACGATAAAAATAAATCTATCATATTACCCAGCTATACCACTCCTTGGCATCTGCCCAAAGGACCTGCCATCCTACACCGCAGATTCTTGCTCAGCCATGTCCACTGCTGCTCTATTCACAACGGCTAGGAAATGGAATCAACCTAAACGTCCTTCAACTGATGAATGGATGATGAAAACATGGTGCATTTACACTACGGAATTCTATTCAGCTGCAAAGGAAAATGAGATCATGAAATTTGTAAGAAAATGGGCGGAACTAAATAAGATCGTATTGAGAGAGGTAGCTTAGACCCAGAAAAACAAATGCCACATATTTCCTCTCATCGGAGCTCCGATTATTCATATGTGAATATATAACCTGGAGTAACCACAGAATCCAAAAGAGTAATGGGGGAGCTGGAGGAGGGGGAATAAGCAACTCTAAAGAGGTGAAGAGCAACATACAAGTGATATGAAGGGGGAAGTAAAAAAAGGGAGGGACTTCACATGGGGAGCAGGATGGGGGAAGAAGGATAAATAACATTAAAGATGTTTGATGAAGGCATAAAGAATATTTGACATTTACAAAAAATTATGTAGTGTTTGTGAGCGTATGTACACACACACAGGGAGGGGAGGAGACAGAGATGTGGTGTTCAGCTACTTTTGAGAATAATGCTCCCACCAAGAGCCATAGATCATGCAACCAAAACCCTGGTACCAGACATGAGAAACCTCCATTTGAATTGTTGATGAAGGGAGTCCCCAGACAATAAAGACTCTTGCTATGGCTTTTGGTGGCTTCCCAGAAGCTGATGCTAAGGCTATATTGCTGAAGACACCATGCACTTCAGACCCAGGACAGTAAAGCTGTATCTCCCAAAAACCTCCTCCCAGAGGATTAGCTCTCATCGTACTGGGAAGTCCCATGGATGCTGCCAAAACAAGGCTATGCAGGCTGCCAAAACAAGGAAGGTGATCAGTAGACCTACCCAGCCATGATGCCTATGACCCACCCACAGCAATGACCAGCACGGTCTCTAGATATCCTAAAAGGGCAAGAGTGTCACTTCTGTTTTGGACAGTGACTCACAGCTGTCTAACTGCACTTAAGGCCCATTTAACAGGAGGGAAATTGAGCCCAGTTCCTATAAACCTAGCCAAATACCCATGGCTAGTGAGGTTGTGGACCCTTGAAGATAATCTACTCCTGCCACTTACCAAAACTAGTATCAATCCTAACCACAGTCTACCTGTTTCTCTTTATACCCACAGGTAAGTGTAGCTCTTGCCCCTCATCATGAAACAGGTGGAGATGATTACAGAAGTCCACAACTAGTCACAATACAGAGAACAGCTGACTGGGTTACCCTGACCCAAGCTGATCCATCTACAACACAACCCCTGCATTAAGGCTTCAGGAACATGGAAGGAGATGGAGCAGAAAGATAAGAGCCAGAGGACGGGGAAGTCTGCTGCAAGGTTATGCTTTCTAGATGTGATAAGGAAGGGATACCTTTCATACCAAGACAATAAGGCTGCCTAACAAGACCCAAACAAATCCAACACTAGTTGCTATCCCAACATGAATGGGGGAAATCTTTTAGGGCCTGATCCCTAGACAAAGAGCTACAAACCATTAATGACCATTGAGAGAGGAAGAATTATTCTCCCCCAGGGAGGAGTTCCCTAATTGGCTATCCAATATCAAGTGGTCAATTCTTAAAATTTATACATACAAGCAACAGTAGATGGATTTAATGGGTTGTATTTAGATATATTTATTTATTTGTGTGTGTGTATGTATTTGTGTGTATATGTATGCATGTGTGTATTTGTGTGTGTGTATATATGTGTGCATGTGTGTATTTGTGTGTGTGTATGTGTGTGTGTGTGTGTGTGTGTGTGTATTTATGTAACAATAATAAAGAAAAAGAAACCAAACTTCAGATGAAGGGGGACCATGGGAGGAAAGAGGAAAATGATGCAATGATTTAATTAAAGTAAAATTATTATAAAGTAAAATTGTAAAAAACAAAAATGTAGATAATGTTAGTTGTAAAAAAATGGATACAACTGGAGATAATCATACAGACTGAACTAGTCTCAGAAAGACAGACATCATCTATTTCTCTCATGTTTGGTCTCTAGGTTTTACACTGACACATGGATGACAAGAAAATAGAATAAAACTAAGGAACAAAGGGGGACTGAGTAGGTGGAAGGGCAGAGGGGCAGGGAGATAAGAGAGAGAGAGAGGGGACTGTCTAAAGTACAATATATTCTTGTTTGGAAATGTCCTATGTAACAGTTCCACATACAGTGCATAAACAAAATAAAACATAATTGAAAGAGAGGAGAGTGGTTGGCTCAAAGGGTACCAGACAAGCCAGGTTAAATCCTCAGGACCCACAGAGCATGATGGAAGGAGAGAACCAGCTATTACACACTCACTGTGGTGGCCACAGGCACGACACCCAGATACACAAGCATACAAAATGCATTTAAAAAAAAATCACATTGTTCCAAGAGGTACAAATCTCCCACAGGCTTTTGGCTGCTGTCACTCCATAGATAGATAAGTTTAATTTAACCTTGCTCAGTCAATTAACAAGCACATATGATAGCATATTTAAATATTCTCCCTCCAGGAATAAAACCAGGTGAGCAGCTATCTAAACCACAAAATTGGGACTTTATAGTTATTTTAGTGTGTGCGTGTGCGTGTGTGTTTGTGTGTGTGTGCGCGCGTGTGTGTTTGTGTGTGTGTGGGTGTGTGTGTATGGGTGTATGTGTGTATATATGTGTGTGTGTATGTGTGTGTGTATGTGTGTGTGTATGGGTGTGTGTGTGTATGGGTGTGTATGGGTGTGTGTGTATGGGTGTATGTGTGTATGTGTGTGTGTATGAGTATGGGTGTAGGTGTGTGTGTATATGTGTGTGTATATGGGTGTGTGTGTGCATGTGTGTATGCATGTATGTGTATATGGGTGTGTGTGTATGGGTGTATGTGTGTATGTGTGTGTGTATGAGTATGGGTGTAGGTGTGTGTGTATATGTGTGTGTATATGGGTGTGTGTGTGCATGTGTGTATGAATGTATGTGTATATGGGTGTGTGTGTATGGGTATGGGTGTATGTGTGTGTGTGTATGCATGTGTGTGTGTATGGGTATGTGTGTATGTGTATGGGTGTGTGTATGTGTATGGGTGTGTGTGTGGATGGTTTTGGGTGTGTGTATGTGTGTGTACGGGTGTGTGTGGATGTGTGTGGGGGTGTGTGGATGTGTGTGTGCACAAGTGTAGGTCCCACATTGAGAGCGTAGGGTTCCCAGGACAACTTTTTGAAGAGAGTTTTTTTCTCTTTGCACCTTTATGTGGTTTGGGAGTCTGTCTGAAATGATAGGACTTTACAGATAGAGGGAATTCAGTCATCAGGTGACTGACCACTTGACTGTGTGATGAGGGAATCTGACCGGGGGGCTGAGTGACCTATCTAGATTATGTAGGCAATAAATGGCAGAGCTGGTGTCAACAATTTATGTCCCCTGACAGTCTGTCTACTGCATCACGCTGCCCTGCAGATTACCCATCCCTTCTGGAAGTAAGGATGACCACTAGAATCTACCTTACATCTCTTTTCAAGAACTCTGGATTGCACAAAGAACTGGGCATGGCAACTCACATGTGTATTCTCGGGACTGGGAGACTGAAGCAAGAAAATTGCTCTGAGTGTGTGGTTCAGCCAGAACTACACAGCGAGCTGGGCCAGGCTGGGCAGCAAGGTGAGAGCCTGTCTCAAAATGAACAATATAAAAGATAACAGAGATAACCCAGGCACTATATCCTAGAAGCTAGGACTTTCAGACTTCGTGGGGTGGTGGTGGTTTTTCCAGCCATGTTGAAACTCATGCAACTCTGCCTTAGCCCTATTTCAGTACGATTGATTGTACAACGGTCAGGCCTTGACAGTCTGCTACGAGATCTGCTCTTATACACGAATGGCTTTCAGAGCATTTTCCCTCCCACCAAATACACTACAACCCCAGGAAAATGACACCACACATTCAAAGTCAAGCTGGAATAATATTAGGTTTGCTTGTTTGTTTGTTGTTGTTTTGGCTCATCTGGCATGGTTTCTAGATTTTTTTTTTTTAAGACAGGATCTTATGTAGCCTAGGCTGGCCTTAAACTCACTATGTAGCTGAGGCTGGACTTGAACTCCAGATCTTCTTACCTCCACCTCCCAGGCGCTGGGATTACAGGCATGCATTACAACACCTGGCCTTGGTGACATGGTTTCATTATACACTAGCGTAATCTAAGTTCCTGGTCACCAAGGATTGTAGTATAGGATCCATATTGTCTACTACAACAGAAGCAGCATTCTGGAAATAGTAATGGATACTGACTGACTGTGACCTTGACGGAATCTAAAATCACCTAGGAGTCAGGTTTTGGGGACATACCTGCGAGGAGTTACTAGACTAAGTCAACTGAAATGGAAGGTGCGCTCTGACTGGGCAGCAACATTTCGTGGGCTAAGGCTGCACAAGAAAGCTGTGTAAAAGTATTGGCCACTCTCTGTTTCCTGACTGTGGCCAGGACCTCCCCACCATGCTGGGGTGTACTATGGGCTAAAATAACTCTCTTAAGCCTACTTCTCTGATATTTGGTCACAGCAACAAGTAGCTAATACCAACTGGAAGATTGACATAGTGTTTGGATACCTCCGTGGGTGTGAGCATAGGAAACATAATATGCAGGTTCAAATATCAACTCCACCAGCATTATCCATGTGACCTCCGCCTAGCTGCTGTGTCTCGGTTTCCTTGTTTGTAAAACAATTTTAATAGCAGCGCCTTTATAGTCACTGGAGAAAAGTTTAAGTGACGTCATCTGTTATCTCGGCCCATAATAGCTGTTCAAAAGTATTAACTGTGACGAGATGATGGTGTGTTATTAGCTGCCGCCTCTCACTGGGATTCCTCCTGGCCCATCCTAAGTTACTTGAAAATCCAAGATTTCAGTTAACTCCCTCCCTCTCTCTCTCTTCCTCCCTCTCTCTCTCTTCCTCTCTCTCTTTCTCCCTCCCCCGTCTCTCTCGATAAATATATCTAGTACATAAATAGTAAGTCATCCAAATCCCATTAACTCTAGGTAATTTTATTTAATAATCATATTTTGAGTTGGACAAATAAATAAATACCAATGCAATTTTTACTAAATCCTGTTTTCTTAATGGTTATTTGGAATACACTGCTCACATGCAGGCCCCAAGACTATTGAATAACAGATAAAATAAATAATGATCATAATGCAAACCACATTCTGATTCCCACTTTTCTGGATAAAATAAGTCCATGTAAGAATTGTAAGCGCCAGAAAGTAACATGCTTATTAACTGTGGGTTCCTCAACTATATCCATAGAGCTTAGGGATCACGTGGGCTTTCACATTCTCAGCTAAACTAACTGTTCCTTGGATCCCAGTTCTTAAAACCACTTAGGAATTTCAAGATTTGCCCTAAAAAAATATATCACATTTCCATGACTTTGCCTGAGCACAAATTGAGAAAGCTCACTGAATGGGAACCACCCTGGGGGACAGGAAATGGTCATTGTTTTCAGAGAAAGGCAAGATGTGTCTGAGTACAGGAAATCAAGCTGGTCTTAGGAGATTGATCCCACCCTCCTCCACACAAACCTGTGTGCTGTGTAGACGGATCCGCATTTTACACCCCTCCCCTTGGGAGCGTGGCGGGAAATAAGAATCAGGACATGTGTCATCTGAGGTAAAAGGCATTCTATTCAAAATGGCCAGATGAATGCATCGGAGAAGCGTACCTTTTTTTTTCTTTCACATTTCATTCCATTTTAAAGCATTCAGGGATTTACAGGAATTCTGGATTCAGATGAGGGAACTTGCGAGCCTCTGGGGAAGCCTGTCAGCACTCCCTCACACGCAGAGATTCCTAACACAGTGAGACTTTCGCTACCAAAATCTGCTGGTGAACCAAGTAATCACACCACTGGCTGCTCTGATTTTTTTTAAATTCTTGTGAGTAAAATATTATCATGAAGCAGAGCCCAGACAAAACGGGCCCTAGATGTGGTCCCAGCTGAACCACCTATCTCTGAATAAGGCCAACCGACAGACCTAAGCCTGCTCAGCAATTCCAAAAGACTAATGTCTGGCCAGTGACTTAGACGTGTGTGTGTGTGTGTGTGTGTGTGTGTGTGTGTGTGTGTGTGTGTGTGTGTGTGTGTTTGTGTGCATGTGTGTGTGTGTGTGTGTGAGAGAGAGAGAGAGAGAGAGAGAGAGGAGAGACAGTTATAAGGTCTTCCTTAGCAAACAGTTTTTATTCAAAAACCCATCCCCAATGCCTTGCTTGCGTTCTCAAACTGGGGGGGGGTGGTTAGGGGGATGCAGTGGAGAATTGCTGTATAGTCTTTCTGCTTGGTGGCCAGAGCCTTTCCTGAGAGTAACTCTCTCTGAATGAAATCTCACAGGATTGAGCCTGTGCTAAAGTTTCTAGTATGAGAACTGCACCAAGGTGATAACGCAATTAACCTGAGTAATACTTCAGATGGCTTGCTAATATATACATCATGTATATGTTTATGCACATGTGTACGTGTGTGTATATGTATGTGATGTATATGCATATGTTGTATATGTGTATGTGTATTGCCAGTTTAGACTGTGCTCATGGTGTGATTTCAAAAATTAGCCTCGGAGGTTTGTGAATTTGCTCAAATTAAAAGGATAAAGACGTATCAGTATAAGAAGAACCGACTGGTTCTCCTTAATATTTTCTAATATTGTTATAAGAGCATTCTGAATGGCTACACTGCAGCCTCTCTCTGTTCACTTCCTAGACTCTGCAGCAAAAGTCTGTGATTATTATTTAAGGATCTCGGTGATTCCCTTCACGGCATGGGGGAATAAAGAAAAGCAAAAGCAGGGCTATTAGCCTGTGTTTATAACAAGTCTGTTGCCATAGTAACGCTTGTGATGTCACAAATGCTACACCCAGGGCCAGAAACTGTCTCCAAGGGGGAGGGGCAGCTTAGCCATGGAAAACGGACACAAGCATGTGAGGCCAAAGCGGGGGTCAATGCCGAGGTAATCATGGATACACAGGGAGCTTGCTCCCTTCTCCAGAGAAAAGAAGGGGGTGGGGCAGGACCAGAAAAGCAGCTCCCTGGGCCCAGAAGTGAGCTCACCCATGCTTCTTGTACGCAGCTGTGCAAAGGGAGTGGAAATCCAAGCGAATGTGGTACCTCTGTGTTCCCAGTCAGGAGCATTCCACTGGGCTTACCGGCTGCCAAGATGTGAATGGGATCCAGAATCCGCCCTAGCTCATGAAACTGCTGGGAACCAATGCCTGCCCAGACAGGGCCTCTAAGACCCGAAAAGATGCAAATGCCTTGGATGTCAGCCCCCGAGAGCCGAGCTAGGACGTCACCACCCAAACCAGTCAGATTCAGAGACTCACAGATTCTCCAGGCTAGGGAGGTAAATCAAGTCTTCCCCAAAGACGGGGACTTTTAGAATAAACTCGCGAGGAAACGCTGCGTCTCCTGGCACTGCAAGTTCATAAGCACTACTATTCTGATACAGCTTGGAATGAAATGGCCATTTTATAGGAAAAAGGATGTGGGGCTCGGAGTCAGAAGAATCCTGAGTACTTAGAAGACACGTGGTCCAAGGAGGCTACTTCACCTGCTTGAACTTCATATACTTACTGACACCCAATAGGCTAGTGCTCAGCTACCCTAAAACTGGATTAAAGAAAAGAAAGTGATTGAAGACCAATGAGATGGCTCAGCAGGTGAAGTGTTTGCTGCATGATGGTGGCCTAAGATTGAGCCCAGAATCCACACAGATGGAAGGAGAAGAGCAGCTTCACAAAGACCCTCTCCTATCCATTATCACTGCACATGCTCTTACACACACACACACACACATACACACACACCATACACATACCATACACACATACATATACACCACACACATACACACCACACACACAAACACACCATATACACACATATATACTATACACACATACATACATACCACATACATATACATACATACCACATACACATATACACCACACGCATATATATACACACCACATACACATACACATACCACATACACATATATAGATAACACACACATGCATACATCCCACACACACATATCAACATACCACACACATTTACATACCACATACACATGCACATACCATACACACATACATGCATACACCACATACACATTATACATACCATACACACATACATATACACCACATACATACACACACCACACATATATACACATCACACACATGTACATATACATACACACACATATATACATACATACATACCACACACAAATACACACACATCCCACATACTGATGATGAACCTGATGACGCACCCCTTTAATCCCAGCACTTGTAAGTAGAGGCAGGTGGATCTCTGCGAGTTCCACGCCATTCTGAGTCCAGCCAGAGCTACACAGTGAAAGCCATTCTCATAACAAAACAAAACCACAATAGTTAATAGCAATACGTATGTTTTAAGAAAAGAATGTAAATGAATTTGACAAACTAAAAAGGATTCAGTGTAGTTAATTTAATCATAATAATACCAAGGTATCACATTTTGACACAGCCAGCTTGCAATAAGCAGGAATTTGAATGCTAATGAACACGGGCCATTCAAAGTACACATATAATTCTTGGTATCTCTATCCTAAGAGGTGAACATATGCCTAATACAATCAAATCTATGTTATCTAGGGCTGATTAGGAGGGGGTTAGTGATTTGTTAATCCTAGCACTCGGTGCAGATGCAGGGAAAAGCTCTATGAACTTGAGTCCAATCTGGTCTATGGTCTATGTAGTAACTTCTAGGGCTATCTCAAAATAATAATGATAAAATAATGATAAAATAATAATAAATAAATAATAAATAATAACAAATAATAATAACAATAATAATAGCTTAAAACCACAGCTATTCTGGGGCTGGAGGTATGGCTCAGAAGTTAAGAGTACCTACTGCAAGGCCAGAGACCTAGGCTCAATTCTCAACACCACATCAAGGGATCCAAAACTGCCTGTAACTCGAGCTCCAGGAGATCTGATACACCCTTCTGGACGCCTTGTCTGCACACACATTCCTCTACACAGGCACGCATGTAATTAAAAACTAAAAATAAATCTTAATATTCTCATCTGAGGGAAAGTGTGGAGGGCACGGTTCAGTGGATCGGGGGCCTGGTGTACAAGGATGAGGACCTGCGTCTAGATAGAGCCTCAGCATAAAAGCTAGGCATACTGGCATGGACCTGTAACCTCCGAGCTGGGCGTGGGGAAGTGGAGAAAAGATGACTGGATCTCCAGAGCTTGCTGGCCCAGCCAGGCTAGCCAACCAGTGATTCCCAGGTTCAGGGAGAAACCACTGTCTCAAAAAGAGAAAGGAAAAAGGATGTAGAGCAACTGAAGATGACACCAAATAGAAACCTCTGGCCTTCCCCTGCACACGAACACACACACACACACACACACACTGGTGTACATACACACAAGGGAACATGCGCGCATACAAATATACTCATGTGCATACACACAGAGAAACATGCATGAACAGGTGTGAGTATGCAAACATGCACACGCATCGCACACACACACACCCCACACACGCTGGTGCACATACACACACAGAAACATGCATGTGCACACACATATACACATACATACACTCATATGCATACATACACGCAGAAACATACATTCTCACAAGTGTGTGTGTGTGCAAACACACATACACACACATGCACCACACCAAATTTTAAAGAAAAAAAAATCCATTCAACAAATACTAGAGTAGATCACTTTATAAGCCCAGGAACCCACTGCTCCCCCTGCTTTGCCACCACCTCCAGCACTGTGCCGGACAGCAGCCACATTCACAACCTGCTTCTGAAGCCCTGCTCCCCTGGCTGCTGCCATAACAATTGATCTTCTCCTGCCTAGCACAGGATTCAGCAGACTGTAGTCCCTGGACAAAGCCCTATCCTGCTCACCTATTTTAATTTTCATCATTTGGTAAATAGGGTTTTATCGAGACACAGCCACACTCATTGGTGCACGCACCAACTAAGGATGTGTTCCTGCTACACAGCGATGTGCTAGGTAACTGCGATAGATACTCTGGCTCGGGAAGTCTACAGTACCATCCATCTCTTCGTAGGGAACGTTAACTGACCCGGCCCTAGCTATGGAACCAAGGGCTGCCTCTCTGCCTGGGGAAGACCTAGAAGGCAGAGAATGCTCTTGGATCTGGGTCACATGGTTAACAGACAGGGCCAAGGGTTAGAGCACACACAGAAAAGTAATGATGTCCTTCCCTACACTCTGTTTTCCACAGATGAGTGCCTTGGAGTTGCACAGCAGACAGCATAAAACCACTGGTGTTTGGTTACTCTGGCTTCTAATTCCTCAGCGTTCCTCCGGCTCAGACTTCCAAGGCTCAGTTTTTTGGCCTCTATCCTTTTGCATATTTATTTCCTGATCTGGTGTGGAATTAGAGTTAAATAGAAGCTGTGTGCTTGGGTTCCACGTGGCTGGCTCCACAGGAAACTCCAGGGCAGGTTCTCTGGCCTCCCTAGCGCTAGCCAGCCTCAGCTATACTGATTCCTCAAGCTGTTTTCTCTGCTCACATAAAGTTAGCCATGTATTTGCATTTGGGTGCACACCTTTCTATGCATGAATTACGTGCACAAAGACTCTAGTGCAGAATTAGGAAATGGGGGGAGGTGTCGGGGTATGGGGGGGTAAAGGTATGCTGTATGCTAACTTTCATGCCCTAGCTGTCCAGGCGCTAAGTGTACATTTTCTCATCTCTGCAACTACCCCATGAGGTAGGACTATAAACCCAGTCTATAAATGAGGAACTGGTTGCACCCAAGGGTCCAGGTCTCTTATGGAGTCCCTATCCACTCCAGGTTCCTCAGTTCTTGGGGTCTCTCAGAAACTGAACCACCAACCAAAGAACATACACAGACTGGCCCTAGGGTTCCCCCGTACCCCCACTGCCACACCCACACCCACCCCACACATACATATCAGAAGCGCACCTTGGTCTTCATACAGATTCCCCCAACAACTGGAGCAGGGGCTTACCCTGCCTCTGTTGCCTGCCTGGGAATCCTGTTCCCCTAACTTGGCTGCCTTGTCTGGCCTCTGTGGGAGACTATGTGCCAAGTCCTGCAGTGACTTGAGGTGCCAGGGTGGGTTGGTACCCAGGGCGGGGGGGCCTCCCTGCTTCTCAGAGGAGAAGGGGAGGAGGGCAAGGAAAGGGGCTATGTGATGGGAGACTGGAAGGAGGGGGCTGTGACTGGGTTGTAAAGTGAATAAACAAATAAATTAATGGAAAAAAATGAGGAACCTGAAAGGACTTGCTTCCTTTCAGAGAGCTGGTGAGTGACCAGAGCAGGGTTAAACCAAGCTTCTCCATCTGAAGTCTGTGTGTTCCCACTACTTAATCAAACCCACTGCACTCAGCGGGAGCCTTCGGCTAAGCTGCAGGACATGCATCCAGTTGGGAACTCTACAGTTACGAAGTTACCTACCCTTTTCCTCACCAACTGGTTTATGCAAAATATGTCTTTGGGAGATAAACAGGGGTCCCCTCTGTTTCATCAAACCATCAACTGAAGGAAAATCGGATAACTAATAGGGGAAATATATGATACACCAATTACATTAGTAATTAGCACTAACAATGATTTTGATTACGAGTTTAATAACATCTCGAATGACCTCCTTATGATAGGTCAGTTTTAGTTGTTAAACTATAATAGGCTAAATAGTAATAAGAGAATAATATAATATAATAAGAGAATAATGTAAAATAATATAATATAATAAGAGAATGTGGCTAAACCCATGAAGGAGAAGCTTAGGGCAATGTCTAACCTACATGTGTAACCCAAACTTGGGGCATTTGTACCTGAAAGTGCTCTCGCTGCTATAGAAACACAAATGTCTCTCCTCTCAAATATAAACACAGTGCTAGTGTTAGTATAAATATTGCTGTTATAATGCAGTGCCTGTCAACGTCCAATTCCATACACATAAAAATAATAATAAAAACAGCGTTCTAGCATAATCCCCACATTTCGAGGCAAGCCAGACGGAGTTTTATTGACAGGCCCTCTTCGCCTGAACCTACATCTGTAAGCTACAATGTAACACCTCAAGCTCAGCTCCCTGCCGCTAAGGTCTAATGCAGGGTCATTTCATTTTCTGGAAATATAAAGCAACAGGTTACATTTTCATGCAAGTGAAACTCAGATTTCTCTCCTTTGAGGTGCTTGGAGACAGCTTTCCAGGAATTAAGAAGAATTCTGTAGAGAAAATGCATAATATAACTTGTTTCTTGAATGCATGTAGGGCAGGCATGCTCAGGAACGTGACTACCATGTGTCTTTTGCAAAAGTATCCCTTTCCTCAGAAAAGGCCCAAGAGACTGGGTCCTCCTTCTGCACCATCCCATTTGATCATGTGTACTTTGTGGTTAACCATTCATTGCATTTATTTTGTCCTTAAGACAAAAGATACAGAGTAGGTGACTTTCGGAAAAGGAAACTATCTTTTTCCGAGTCTGGTGGTACAAAAGGGTTTGGAGTCAGTGGAATGCTCCAGCCTAAGCAGAAGTGAATAAGGGAATTTTTCAGATAATATCAATAACACTCTAAGCAATATGCATAGTGCACTAACACTTATCTATAACATCTCTCAAACATCTCTATTTAAGTTGAGCCTTTACTACTTTATCTTAAGACAGTGACAACTGTCAGATGATTACAGATGGCAATCCCAGGCATGCTTACCTGCTGGCGGCTTTATGAAAGGCGGTGGGATTAAAGGGACAATAATAGGCACATTGCCATGGTCCTTTGACCCTGCAGGTGAGTCACTGAGTCCATTCCCAGTGGCAAGGCCTGAGTAGCCTGTGCTTATATTGTAAGATGAAATAACACTGTCCTCCGGTAATTTTGGTTTTGGCAAAGAATTTTCTGTAAGAGAAAAAAAAAATCACCCAATATAACCAAGAACTTATTCATTACACTTAAATCTTCCCTTATTTCTTCAAGCACGTTGGTTATGTAACGGAACAGAATCTTCCTTTCAAGCCTTTGAGCAATTTCCCAGACCTCTACGGTCCTTCCCAAAGCCGTAGAGTTTGGCTGTCGACAATTTCCAATGGGCTTTCCTTTATACTATGCTCCACTGCGATAGCTGATATCCCAGGTGAATCATGGGCATCGTATAGCACCGTAAAACCCCATAGAAATTTGAGAGGCACTTAACGTTTTCCGTGTACGTAGTGATGTATAGCAAACCACATTCTGGCTATGGGAGAAAGCCCAAAGTGCCCAGAATGGCAACTATGTCCACTGTTTTCTAAATCTAAGCCATGGTATAATCAAATAAACCAATGCTTAGAAGAGCTACTGTTGCACTGGGTATTGGTAATATTAATATTAATAATATTTATTAATGATTGGTAACAATATTAATATTGTTAAAAATGAACAAAAGTGGAAATCACATTTAAAACGTAGTTCATTTTATCTCCTCTAGCATACACACACACACACACACACACACACACACACAGAATCCCAGCCATGAGAGAAACACGGGACTCCTTCCATGTTCCCAGAGTTAATGCAGATCACCCAGGTGAAACATTACTGGGGCTATTAGTTCTTACACTATACAAGCTCAGGACTTGCATTTTTCATTTACAGTGAAATTGATGATCCTATCTTCATAGTGTGATGTGTACAATTTCATAGCAAGCTTAACATAAAATTTGTCATGTACACTCCATTCTGCATGCCTGCAGGATGGCTCATTTACATTTTGTCGCCTGGCACATTAAGAAGAAAAAGCTCTCTCCTAAAGACTGGAAGTGAAATGTTTGAACAGGTATTGTGCCGAAGGATTTGGATACATACAAACACAGAGCCAGCGGGCAGTGATAAGGACCAGTTGGTTGTGCCCACATTTTACTAAAACTCCTTCCCATATCCCTCCTCTTGTGTCTATAAGCAGACTCTCACTCCAAATTTAGGTTTACTAATTCTGGAGTCACACGGACTCCCCGCTCAGGTACTGCTGTTCACTCCGAGTCAGCACGGATCTGCTCAGCCCTGCCTCTTCAATCTCCACTCTCTAGCTGGACTTTGATCTGATCATCTACAGCTTGGTCTGCTCTTCTTCCCCTTCTGTGAGAGCATGGAGCAGAGAAAAGACAGAAAACCTGGCACACGAGATGGAAATGAGACTTCCTTTTAGAACCCATCCAAGCATAAGGAAATGGGGTTCCCAAGAGAACCACGAACCCCTCCTGCTATCAGACCCAGCATTTCACTGCACAGGGGGCCCAGCCCTGACAGGGCATCTAACGGACAGAGAACTCAGAGTCAGCAAGGGCTGTTTTCCTGAACTTGTAGCGGGACCACAGAGTTAAGGTCCTTGGCGCTGGCCTGGTTTTCCCGTTGCTGGAAGCAGACCGAGCAGTGTCTATTTTTGTTTTCTGTTGAGCTCTGGTGTTCTGTGGTACTCTGCTTACAGGAAAGCACAATGATAATACATTTAAAGAAGCCCTGAGACCCTTCCACTCCCAACCCCTTGCACCCAAGCAATTTCTACACAACACTAGGGGTATAGGTATATAAATTATGTGTACACATCAGACATTTGCTGATGAAAAGTCATAAACAAAGAACCTAAAGAGCCAATTCCATTATAATTATGCTTGCCCTGTATTAAAGATGAAGGCAAGTCTATCTGTATGTTACCGAGATGGATGAACTTGTAAAATTACACAGAGGGAAGTAGATCTCCGCTGAGTACCTGATAGTGTATGTTGTAGAATATCTTCAATATTTCTTTCTTTTTAAAAAAGATTTATCTATTTTATCCATATGAGTACACTGTAGCTGTACAGATGGTTGTAAGCCACCATGTGGTTGTTGGGAATTGAACTCAGGACCTCTGCTTGCTCTGACCCTGCTTGCTCCAGCCTGCTCGCTCCAGCCCAAAGATTTTTATTTATTATTATATGTAAGTACACTGTAGCTGTCTTCAGACACACCAGAAGAGGGCATCAGATCTCATTACAGATGGTTGTGAGCCACCATGTGGTTGCTGGAATTTGAACTCAGGACAGCCAGTGCTCTTACTTGCTGAGCCATCTCACCAGCCTTCAATATTTCTCAATGTTTTGTTGTTGTTGTTTTCTTTTTTTTAAAGATTTATTTATTTATTATGTGTAAGTACATCAGACCTCTTTATGGATGGCTATGAGCCACCATGTGGTTGCTGGGATTTGAACTCAGGACCTTCAGAAGAGCAGTCAGTGCTCTTAACCACTGAGCCATCTCTCCAGCCCCCTCAATGTTGATGTATATTTTGACTTGTAGTCAGTTTTGAGAATGCCACTCTGCAGAATACATACAATAAAATGGCAGGAGTATGTTTAAAGTTATTTCATAAATTATTGGAAATCCTGTCCTAATCCCAATCCAAAAATCCATTTACTGACTTTTCTTCCAAAAAAAAAAATGCAGTTCAAGTCAGCTACTCAAATGACATTTTTAAAAAGTCAGATATTCTACTTGCATACTGAGGAATGACATTAGAAAATATTAAGTCTTTGCTTTCCATAATTAAGCAATTACACTTCTTTAAGAGCTGAGAAGTCTGTATGTATAGTAAGAACACTGCTACTTATAACATAAATAGCCTTGAATGGAGGCTAAGCTGTTTCAGGAGTCATTTGCAGGCACTGTACAGCACAACAACCCGCACAGGGCAAAGTGCTCATGTTGCATGTTCAGATTCAAGACTGCAGTGAAGTCACATGACCCATCACATGCACACACTGTCAAAAATGCCTCTGATGCGTTACACATTGATCTGCAATTAATCTGGGGGCCACAGTACCTTCCCAAACCATTTACTGTTGCCAAAGTTTGCACAACTCCCACATTTATTACTCAATATTATACGGGGTCACCACCCACAGCATGATGGGCTTAAACTAGTTGTGTGGGTAACACAAGGAGACCCACAACAATTCAATTCTGGCAGGTGGAGAAGGTCCGTTGTTCTTTGCATGAGCAAAGAGCCATTAAACGTCTTTACCTTTGAGAACAGAAATGTGTTGCCGGCTCTCTCCATCAGTAGTGTAGCTTCTGAATTCAATGTCTTCACCATCTTTTAGTTCAACTTTATCGTAGCCATACCAGCCAAGAAGTTCATTCATGGTGTTTTCTGCAAAGTTCTGAAAGAGAAGCATCAGTCGCTGCTTAGCCCTGGGATCAATAACTATTTGAAAAGAACGTACACGTTAAATTCTGTTAGCTGTATCCCATTTCATGCCAGCCCCACATCCCCTAGAGGATTGCTCGCTTTTCAATCATGTTCAAGGGTTGTGATGCATTTAAATCACAAAATGACTCTTCCAATTGTGACAGGCCTTCAGACATTCGCAACTTAAAAACAATAAAAAAGTACTTGTCGGTTTCATCTACGAATAGAAAGTCTTGCTTTAGTATATTCTTCTGCAAGTTCTGCAATGGTACAAAAATATTGAAAGGAAGCATGCAAAAAAAAAAAAAGAAAAAGAAAAAACCTAAGAAAAGATTTTAAAAATAAAAGAGCTTTTTGTAGTTCTAATTAATTTAAATTAGAATTATTTTCTGATTCAATGCTGTTACTTAACATGCTTCTTTGTTTGTTTGTTTTGTTTTTTCTGAGACAGGGTTTTTCTGTAGCCCTGGCTGTCCTGGAACTCACTCTGTAGACCAGGCTGGCCTTGAACTCAGAAATCCGCCTGCCTCTGCCTCCCAGGTGCTGGGATTAAAGGCGTGTGCCACCACTGCCCGGCACCTTAATATGCTTCTTACTGACAGTAAAACAGAGTCCTGACCAAAAAATAAAAATAAAAATAAAAATAAGAAAACCTTAATTGTCAACCAGTGTCATACCAAAAAATGAGTAGACTTCAAGGATCTCTCTTGACTATTTTTCCCTTTAAGGTATTTGTTAGCTTGATGGATTCTTTGCTCTACAAATTTTATTAGTGACAGATTCATTCTGTGGTAAAAGTAACCACCAACAAAGTTGAAGGTGACTGCTCGACTGAATTTAAGATAAAAACTACTTTATGAACTATAAACAAATATGTGAATGAATGTAAGGTGGTGTTACTGTTGTTGGGGATATCAGAGTTTGAAAATAGTAGGTGTGGTTGACAGATTAAAGACATCTGCCAAGTAACTGCGTAGAGCAATTTATCCATTCTAGACCCAGAAACAAAAAGGTAAGGCCTCGTTGTACTCCTGGACCTTATGCCTCAGACAGTTGTCAAGCAGGAGACCACGAACCTCCTGAAATAGAAATACCCAATGTCCTTACTTCTCGGTAGCTCAGAGGATCTCACAGTCTTCTCTGAAGACGTCATTTCTGAATCCCATGGGAGTACATAATTTATACACCTAAATGAAACTCCAAGGCTAACCCCGAGTGGGGAACCCTCAGCGTGTGTCCCATGGTTCCTCAAATTCTGTGAGACTTCAGATCTCAGAGGGGTTTTTATAAAAGGTGGGACAACACCCCAGGAAGAAACCTGGCATTTCAAGCCATCCACAGGATGTTACTGTCTCTGTTCTCTAGTATCCACTTAAGTTCTAAGATCCTACTGGGTCAATTCATGATGGTTTAATACACTGGTAATTAAAAAAAAAAAAATTAGCCAGACTGATTTAGTGCCACCATCCACGTGGCTAACAGCCAGCTGTATCAAACTTTAGTGAGGCATTTATTCTTTCTGATGGCTGCCCGTGTCCACATTAAGTAGACATTCTTCCATGAATGCATGATGATGATAGGCTTGCTATGAATAATAAGCAAAGTGGCTTCAGGGACAGGCATCATGGAGGACGGGGCTGAATGCTACTCCACTTCATCAAAGGAGATTCCTTTAATGAGGTGTCACTGTCCCCTAACACCCAATCCTTTCACTAACCCAGCAGTGACAGTGTCTCAGCACACAAAGGTGATTCTTACCTTGCGTCAAAATCAATTCCCAACAGGATTAAAAAGCCAAGCTCAAGACATCCTACTGGTCTGCTTGCTGCTTGCCCCAGTCTCTTAAGAGAATCATGCCAACAAGACAGATGATCTCCTGCATAGTGACGCCTGGCTACTACATCTGGTTTGTGCATCTTTCCCAGTCTAGGCTAGGAAGCTTGCGGTACCCTGCTTGATAAATGCAACTTCCCCCACTGTGTCTAAGCTCGGCAGCCACACAAAGGCCACAAGTGCATCATTCACGTGTCAACTTCCCAGCAGAGGACATAAATTTGTTTGTCTTAGTCCAGCTACAAATCCATTCATCCCTTCAGAACCAATCTGAGAAATAGATGCAGAATTTCTAGACATCAGATGAAAACTGAAAACCTCAACTGGATTATTAACAACAAAAGCATATTATCTGGGCATTTTAACAACAACAAAAAAATTGTTTCATTCATGTTCTCTGATGTAAACTCATCATGGAAGAGTTGGTCTGAATCTGATCTAGTCCATGATTTTCAAGTTACTATAAATGTCAGGGAAGTAACTGTAAAATGTTCCTTTTCTTGTCACTGAAAATGAAAATACGTGCCATGTTGTTCTGATATATTGAGTGCAGGAACAAGCGTATAGAAGATCAAGTGGTAAGTCTCAAACCATTTGAGAAAGGAGGGATACATTGAAAAGGAAAAAATGAATATATACAGTCATAGGAAATAGACTGATGGGGCTAGAAAGTTGGCTCAGCAGTCAACGCTGGCTACTTTTCCAGAGGACCTTGGTTCAATTCCCAGCACCCACAAGGTGGCTCACAACTGTCTGTAACTCCAGATCTAGCAGATCCAATGCCCTCTTCTGACCCCTGTGGGTACTGCACACATATGAGACAAACATACATGCAGGCATCCATATCTATGCACAAAAAAAATAAAACTAAAACCAAAAAGATAGACCACAGGGCTGGAGAGATGGCTCAGTGGTTAAAAGCACTGACTGCTCTTCTGAAGGTTCTGAGTTCAAGTCCCAGCAACTACATGGTGGCTCACAACCTTCCATAATCAGATCTGATGCCCTCCTCCAGTGTGTCTGAAGACAGCTACAGTGTACTTACATATAATAAATAAATAAATCTTTAAAAAAAAATAGATAGACTACACCCTCAGCCACACTCACAGTTTGTTAAGTCAAATATCCTCAAGGAGGAGACCATTTAATAGCCTAGGTTTCTAAACAGAGTTTAATATGCTAGCTACCATTATGTCGCTAAACTGAAGGAAATGAAATAGGCTTGTATCACTGTTGTCTAACATTCCAGATGAGGTAAACTGTGAAATGTTTACGGCCTAGATGTGATTCCAACTTTTTCATGTAGAGAATTCCAATAACTTTTGTTTCAGCTTTAAACAAACTAACAAACAAAAAAAACAAACAAAAATAAAAACAAAAACAAAACAGGGTCTCACCATGTTGCTCTGGTTGGCCTGGACCACACTATGTAGGCCAGACAAACCTCAAAGTCACAGAGACCTGCCTGCCTCTGTGGGTGAGTGCTGGGATTAAGGGCGTACCTTGCTTCGCACTTCAAAGTTCTTATAATATGTTCCTTAAAACCCAATTTTCAATTTAAAAGATCTTTCTTATGAATGTTTCTTATGTCCTTTGTTAGTCCTTTCTTTTGTTGCTTCTTGTTTATTGTTTGTTTGTTTAAAAGGAGGGATGGACAAAGATGATAAGAGTTAAAATTCTGAATAACTGTTAATAACAATGCTCAGTATGGAGCGGAGATAGCTGTACTAGGGGTAGGGGACGTGAAATCTGCTTCTGCCTCAAACCTTCTAACCAACCTCAAAACCTTTATTTCCTGAAGACCGAAGGCACGAAACCTTTAAAAACTTCCTCGAGGGCTGGAGAAATGGCTCTGCAGTTAAAAGTTCTGGTGCTCCTCCAAAGGATCCAAGTTCAAATCCCAACATCTTCCTAGCAATGAGCAACCATCTGTAACTCCGATCCCTGGGAATCAGATGTCTTCTTCTGGCCTCAAAAAGCACCAGGCACACGTGTGGTGCACAGACATACATGTATCCAACACACCAGGCACACGTGTGGTACACAGGCATACATGTATGCAACACGCCAGGCACACGTGTGGTACACAGGCATACATGTATGCAACACGCCAGGCACACGTGTGGTGCACAGGCATACATGTATGCAACACGCCAGGCACATGTGTGATGCACAGGCATACATGTATGCAACACACCAGGCACACATGTGGTGCACAGGCATACATGTATGCAAAACACACACATGCATAAAATAGGAGTTCTGCAAAAGTTTCTCCTAGCTTTAGAATTATATGAACTAACAGAGCTTCTACTTATGTGTAAAAACCACGCAATTTTTGCAAAAAAAAAAAAAAATTCTCAAAATGATGGTGCTCACACCACATAAATTTTACTGAGCAGTCGTTATTTCAAATAATTTATCATTGTTCTCATAAACCATCAAAATGATGCCAAAAATTGCAATATTTTGGCATCTGAATTATATTTTTCAGACTGCTTCCTGCCTTTGGAAGTGACACAAAAATCCCCTCTCATACCATGCGGTCCAATTTGGGCTTGGAAAATAGGTCACTAAAATTATAATGATAATTTCTAAGTCTTAGAGCAGTTAGCAGTGCTACCATATCCTTTACACCCCGTGCTCCTTTCAGTAGCCTGTGTGTTGGGTGCTTAGCTCCCACAATAAACTTCTGGTGAACAGAAGTGAAATCTCCAATCAGAGCATGGTAGATCATGAAACTTCAGAACCAAAACAGAGGTGTTTTCATTCTTCTTTTTCCCTAATAGTTTTTGAAAATCTCATACATTAGTATACCATTCGCACCTTCCATCTTCCCTGTCCAGTTCTTCTAGTGCCCTCAACTCCCTCTCAAATGTACTGCCTCTCCTTTATTATTGTTGCAGATATAAGCCTATGGGTTCTTTTTGCTATTGTGCATGTATGATATGTGCTTAGGGATGGCCTCCTGGGATGGGATCCTATCAGAGGGCTTCTTCATGAAGATGACTATTCCCCCTCTCAGCAGACACTAACTGCCCAAGCACAGTGAAGACTTAGGGGTGGGGTCTTGTGAGAGTTCCCCCCCCCCAATCCGTGCTGGCATGTCAACTGGTAGTGTCATTATGCGGGTCTTGTTTTGGCAACCACATTGTTGCAACTAATTTTCTGATTCTTATGCCAGGCTTAATCCCACTATAGATTCAGTGGCAAGGGGCCAGCAATTCCAAAGAATTCACCTCCTGGATCAACCATGAACCTGCCACGAAATCATACCGCAGGGTGTGGGTGTCTGTCAGGTGATTTCCAATCAGAACACATCTACATCTGTCTCTGCGGACATTTTACTTGCCTTTGCATTTGATCATTGGCCTAGACTCCCCTAACTCGTTTGCGTTATTGGAGATGGGATGTGCAAAATTGACACTTAAAACTGAATCTTCTCGCTCTACCACTTTCTGACATCACACATGGCTGGATGCTTCGCACTTCCAATGGCCATCCTCTTCCTCAGGGCCTCTTTTTTCCCTCCCTTACCTCTGGACCTCCTAAGGATAGATTACAGCTCTGCCATTCACTCTGAAGGCATGCGCTCAAAAAGCTGATTAAACAGCTAGGTCACAGATATGAAGGAGGAAAATTCTACTACGTCTTCATTCCCCTCTTTCTTTTTCTTTTTATCTGTGCCCATGTGTATGTGGACACATGTGCACGTGTGTAAGGAGAACAGGAGGAAGTGGGAGTGCCCTCCGTTGCTTCTCCACATTGTTGAATCTGGAGAGTGCTGATTCAATTAGATTTATGCATGCATAAAGCCCCACGAGTCTCCTAATGTCTGTCCCCGGGGCTCTCTAGAGCTGAGATTACAGGCATGTAGCTGCACCTGCGTTTTTATATGGGTTCTGGGGATCTGAATTCAGGTCTTAAGAATTGTACAACAAGCACTTTACCCACTAAGACATCTCTCCATCCCCTCTTTAATATATATATTAAATATATATATATATTACACACATATAAATTATAAATATAAGTCACATTATATAATTATACATAATAAATATGCTATATATGTGAACTATGTATATTCTTGTTGAATCTTAATACACATAATGTTCCTTTGACACTCTCCTCATCCAATTAGAGGTCTTATAAATGTCAAAGCTCAGGGCTAGAAATGTAGTTGTTTGAGCGCTCACCTAGCATGCACAGAGCCCTGAGTTAGGTCCCCTGCATTGCATAAGCTGGATATTTTGTCACTTGCTTGTAATCACAGCTCTGCAGACGTAGAAGCAGGAGGATCAGAAGCTCAAGGCTCTGCTCAAACTCTGCTACATAAGGATTTCAAGGTCAGCCTGGGCTGTGTGAGTGAGGCATTATCTCTATTTTCTTCAAAGAAAATGATAATATTCGTGAGAACCCTCACACTTCTGAGAACTCTAATTGCTACATACAACTTTTAGAAAAGATCATTTAACTGTGAATTAAAATCTTTAAACATTTAAATACCATTTGACTTGACAATATTATTTATATCTATTAGCAACTACCCTAAGAAAAGAGGTACAAACCAATTTATGTTCAGAAAGTCTTATCTCAATGCTGTTCTCTTGGGAAAAAAAAAAAAACAAACCTAAGTGCCAAACAATTGGAACTTTGTTAAATAAACTTCAGTCTAATCATACAATAAAGTACTATTTGCCACTAAAATATGTGTGATAAATTCATTTTAGTGACTTGAAAAGTTACTAGCAATATAATGAGTTTTAAAGAAAAACCCATTGCTTTTTAAAAATTGTTCATCACACATGGAAAACAACAACAACAACAAAAAAGATGCAGACAATAATTTTGTTTAGTGGGGAAATTAGAGCTTTATTTTGCTTTTGATTGCTTATCTGACATTTATTTGATTAATTTTGTTATTTGTGCTGTAGTGTATGTGTGTGTTTAGACCATGTGGGAGTATGTGTACAGGTGTGTGCAATGCCTGTGGAGGCCAGAAGAGGGCATCAGATCCTCTGGAACAAGAGTTACAAGCAGTTGTGAGCCACCCAACATGAGTGCTTCCAACTGAAGTCAGGCCTCTGGAAGAGCAATGTGTGCTCCTAACAGCTAAGCATCTCACCAACCCCACTCTTGGCCCATTTACCATTACTTCTTCTACTATCTCTGCCATGACTGTGTGCTGTTTTTATAAAAATAAAAAGTTAATTTCAATTAAAAAGTAATTAACCTATAGTTTCACTCATAGGCAACCGTATCAGCAATACCCACAATTTAAATGGTAATAAAAAGAATCTGTCAGTTATATTACTTAACTTCACAACATTCTGACATGTATTATCAAAAAGTAGAGCACATGAGAAGTACTTTCAAAGAAAAAGGAAACTCCCAATCCAGAACAATTCACAAGCCGGAGAAGAGGGGTTCTGGGGAGAGGAGATTCTGATATTTTCTGCTAGGCATGGTTATGGATAACAGAATGATAATTAGTTTTGGAAAATACTTTCTCTCTCTCTTGCTGTGTCCATATGTTCTGCCTGACTTGTGGGGTCAACTCAGTCTCATGGACTTGCTAAGAGAGATGGATAAGGAAAGGGAGAGAGGCGGAGCCTTGCTCCATTCCAGAGTGGAGTAAGAATGTACTGGCTTAGATTCGTTTCAGCTTTGTGCTCAGGAGGAGCCCGCGGCTGAGTCTAAGTTGTCTCTCCTAACACAGACCCAGTGGACTAGTTTTATTTTATGGTTATGCTAAGAGAAAGGTCAGGAAGTGGAATTTAGATAGTGCAGAAGAGATGTGTAAAGAGCCCCTCGCAGATTACAAAGTGCTTCCACATTTATAGTCCCACTGAGCCAGATGGCAGAAGATAGACTCCCCACAGATGACTGATTAGGTGGCCATAACCATGTGCAAACTAATACAAGTGGCCTGACTGGCCCTCGTGGTATAGACTTTATTCGGGGAACTCTGTTTTTATTTGTCTGATTACAGCTTCCTAGCTTCAAGCCCTTTACAGACAATCACAGTGCTTTATTTTGGGTCACTTTGCAACACTGTTACCAGCCATCTCCACACTGATCTTAATAGTTAGTGCAGGGATACATTATAACACAGATACCCAATGAGAACAACTGAGAAGAGCCCTTCTTCTCTACTGATATTTCCCGAACTCCACAGCTCTGCACTTGTCATATAAAACCAAAATCATGTGCTGCTGCATATAAAATCTGGGTTGTTTCCATAAGATGTACAGTAAACAATCACGTGCTTCATTGTACTTTACTGCCAAGACATCGCTGCCCTAAAAGGGTCAAAGGAATGCTGAGAAGTGTAGCTACTGGCCCTGGCTGGCACAGTGGCAGTCACGGCAGGTGTACAGCTGCATGCAGCTGTGTCTTATCACAGCTGCAAAACTAGCCTTAAAAAAAACTTTAAAAAGTCACCAAAACTTGTTGCATTTTTGTTTCCTGTCTGTGCCAGAGACACTGGCTTTCCTGAAGTTTAATGTTGCCAAAGCTTTTGTTAGAGGAGAGATACTAACAACCATCTATCAGTCTACAGAAGCTAAAATATACATTCAACAGACCTTGCCCACATGAGCATCCATGTCTGTTTCTATGTCTCAACTGGCACTGTTTTTTTTTAAAAAAAAAAAGTGGTCTATTTTTTGTCTCCTTCTACACTGTAATATCCCTTCTCTTTCAGGAAAACACTCAATAATTTCATTAATTAGAGAAAGCACGTGTGGCCAATATCTCGGTCCTGAAGAGGAAGGTTTAGACACCAGGAACACAGTTTATGTCCCACCTTCTCATTTTTCTATTCTAACACCTTATTCTCTTCAAAAAAAGAAGTGTAAAGCTTTCTTAAGTCAAACAGACATTTCCTTGGACATCAAGATCCAAAGAGTCTGGCTTTTCTCTGGAAGTCCCAGTTTAGAGAACCACCGTGCTCACTAATATTTACTCTTCATCAAAGCCCTGTTTTGGACTTTCCTTAGAACTCTGTTCCCTCTTGGTTCCTATAAGTCTGTCTCTCACAGAAGAAAAGCAGGGCTTGGCTCCTTGGAGCGGTGCTTGGCAAGCGTCGAGGCAGGAAACACAGAGAGGGAATGAGTCTGTCAGACTCATTTTCTTCTATTGCAAATGCTTATTTCAGATTCAGGAGGAAGTGGCATGCTCCTTTTCCATTTCCTAGTATCTGGAACATACAAGCTGTGTAAGGCTTAGAGAACAGTATTGTACCACACAGCATACTCATCCAGTCACCAATGGAGACTCCTGTAGAAATCCCATCAGACCAGAGCAGAATGGTTAACTTTCTGAGCCCTTGTACCATCTCTTAAAGTCGGTCTGGTCATGATGAGTAACTAAGAAAAATGCCAAAAGCTCAGTAATATCCCAACTCTGCTCCCAAGGGGCTAGGGTTATGCCCGACTCACTTTAGTCCCTATCCCTGCCACATAGCACATCTGAGGCTCTAGCTCCGTCTGATAAAATGTGTAAAAGTCTCTGGTAGGGGCTGGTCCCCAATCCACTCACTAAGTTCCTGAGGCATACCGCAACTGGCCCAGAATGGTGTTTCCCAAGCTAGGGCTTAAGCTATACCTGTTTTGGACATAACTTCATTTCAGCCTTAAACATATGAGCTTTTCCAAGCCATACTCTGGTTCCTATCACTTTTCTTTTATAACATCAAGTCATTCAACTCTGCAGCTTGCTTTCCTGTCCCAGCAATTAACAGAGACCATTACTAAAGCCCAACAGAGACCATCAGAGAACCAACCAGAAAACCCCATGGAAATTTTCCTGCTAACCCTAACAGATGTGCACCCCTCTAACTGTGGGAAACAAGACCCAGGTATAATCTTAGCTACCAATTAGTTATCGATGGTATTTGTAGACAGAAATCTTCAGCAAAAGTGAGACCTTGTGGCATTTCACACAAATAGCCCTGTAGTTGAGAACTAGACAAGTAAGGCAAACATTGTAAAAGCGTGAAGAAGAATGGGAGGTCTCCCGGCCAGAGTGGCCAATCTGAGCACAGTAGATTTCAATGTTTTAAAAGATAAAATTTTGACCCACCATCTCTACTTATAGTTTAGAAATTTTTGAATTGTGCTATTGTTTGGGACCTACTGAGGACAATTTACTAAGGTTTATATGCACAAATACATATCTTGATAACAGAAAGTTTATATATATACATGTATATATACATGTATAGACAAAAATATATATACATATATAAATATACTTTAAATAACAGTCTCCAAAGTTCTCTTATTAGTTTAATTTTAGGTTTTTCAGCATAAGATTGTAATATTGTGTCCAAGTTGGTAAGCTTGAGTCTTCTGAATTGAAGGGGTGGCTACGTTAGCCTGAATTTTTCAGCTGAATTGGTTCATTTTTTCCCAAGACATACAGATTGAGCATCCTTAAACCTGAAAATCCAAAATACTCCAAATTGAAGTCTTTTGAACACTGTGGCACACGTGAAATATTTCCACATATGATCTCAAATAATATCAAGTAATAGTCCTAACCCAGATCCACTGAAAACTGCAGATGAAACAACAGAATTCTCTGTGTTATACTTGGGTCTTACCTCCAAGATACTGCACCATTCTACACAGATATTTCAAAATCCAAAAACCTTCTGGTCCCAAATACGTGGGTTAGGGAACTCTTGACATATATATGTATATGTGTGTGTGTGTGTGTGTGTGTGTGTGTGTGTGTGTGTGTATGTACATTCATTAACATATAGTTTTTATATGGTATCTACCGTGTTTCTGGGAGAATTCCTGAGCTAATTAACTCTTCCATATCTTGGAATTTCTCTGTGTTGGCTTCCATGAACTATGTATGACACACATAAGCTAACAGCCTATCAAAGTTACACTGACTTAGATAGATAGAATCCCCATAGTCATTTTAGAAGCCCAAAACAAGCAAGCTATACAATGTCTTGATTGCAAGTTCAGTTTTTAGCACCTTCTTTACTGATTTACAATGCCTATTGAGTAAGGCATAGTAATTACAACTAAGTCCAGCAGAAGAATCTGCTCAGTTTAAGCCAGGAAAAATCAAGATCAAAAGAAGAAAAGATAAAGAAATGCCACAAAGCTCACAGTAAGACAAGCATTCTAGCTGGGAGGATATTTCCCCTGAAGTACACCATAGCCAAGCTATGCCAAGTCGTGTACTTTTCACACACAAAATTATATTGTATCAAATTTAAATTTGTTACAACTGCCATATCCATTAAACCAGTGATAACGAAAACGTAACTCGATATCTGATCTAGTGAAACAGCAAGCTACATTAGCTCACAGCCGCATGAAGACCACCCCCACTGCCATTACTGGTGTCAGCTAAACCTCAGCCAGTTTGCCTTCTCCAGCCATTTTTAGCTAACTATGTGATTGTCACGATTAGAAAAATCTTGAAGTGTCTGAGTGAGGCAGTTCTGTCGGCCATTCCCGACACTCTGCATTTGCTGCACTTAAAATAGACACTTGTACCAGTGTCCTTTCTATTACCCAAAGGAGAAAAAAAAAAAAAAATCACATACACACCAGTCCCTTTTCTTTCAGCTCACAGAGAAGCAACTCAATCCAAGGAGTGTTGAAACCTGAGTAGGTCACTGTACACCGCGATAAAATTCCCTAATCCCTGGGCCAAATCTCCCCAAGGGGGGCCTCCTGATCCTCCACTTCCCAGGCAGACTTCTCCATTCGCTCTCTCCTTTCCCCTTTCATTTCCCCTACCTTCAAGCCTTGATATGTGATCCGAAGTGGGGGCTCAGGTTTCCGTTTTTTACAGCTTAGGCCCCGCTAGCTGTATACATTCCTTTCTTTCTGCCGGGCAGTGATTACTTACCAGGGCTTAGTTTACACTGGTCCAGATGAAGGCAAACACAGCCAAGCAGCTCCAGCCGCACTGATATGAAGCTGTACAAGGCTACATTGTGTTCTGGATGACATTTTGTTGCACACATTTTTATACAGGGCAACCAACTTATTATGTTACCCTATACTTCAGTTCAGGAAGCTGAAGGGATATATAATACCAGGAGGGTGGGGGTGGGGTTGTTGGTGTGACTATTAATATGAAAATCAGAAAAATATTAATGAGTTCACAGTAAGTCTGTGACTTTGAGAAGATACTTTAAACAAAGATTTTTTTTTATGATGATGATGATGATATTGTATTAGAAGAATGCTCATAGATCCACTAGACACCCTGGTATGGTATACATGGACATGACTGAAAATTTTTGCCAGACCCTTTCATTTTGTTCCAAACCAGAGAGGAAAATGCCACAATTGAATTACGTGCTGAAAAAAAAAAAAAAAAAGGAAAGGAAAAACCCTTCCTTTTAATGCCGCAGAATGAAAGAAGGATTGAGACTTCAAACAGTAAAAGGCAACTTAGAGAAAGAAAAATAACCTTTTTTTAAAAAAGGAAGTTCCGTGCATCCAGGTTAATCCCATCCTCAGTCCTGCAGCATGGGCTGAAAACTGGGTAATTTTTCCCCTTCACACAATGTTGTTTTTGTTTCTTCCTCGCTAGTTCAGACAAACATCTGTTCTACTGTAGACGGACAACTATCCCCCAAACCACGGAGTGCCTGCAGCCAAAGCCAACAGCCCCAGCCCCAAGCGTGGAGCACAGTCAGCCTTTATATCCAGCCGGGATAACATTTCACATGTTTTGATTAAAATTAGCTAATTTGTAATTCTAGAACCTATGAAACTTAAAAGCTGCCATCCATATAGAGGGCATTAGGCAGCATCTTAAAGGGCCAGAGCTAGCTGTGGTTGCCTGATGGCCTTCTCTGGTCATCCCCCACTCTCTATTTTAAAACGACACGGAAAAGTAATGTAGAAACGTAAGACAGGAGGGAAGGGCCAGGACTGTAGAACACTGCCTCGTGAAGAGAAAACAACTTTTACAGATCTCTTTCTTTTCTTTTTTTAAACTGTCTATCATTAGAATCAATGGTGGTTTCTGTTACAGGGAATGGTATTAATTTCCAAGGCAAAAGCTTCCTAACTTGCCCAGACGGATACCTCCTGCTTCCAGACACTAAATTCTTCACCACCACCTCCTCCCAAAATAAAAGCCCTACTTCCAAAACGTGGAATCCAAGGTAACTCCCAGGAGAGAGGCAAAGCTAGGAACATACACCTGGTTTCACTGACACATAAGGTGTGTGTCTGTTTGCCCCTTCTAAGCGTGGGCTTCATCGCAGCACCCTCACCAAATGTGTTTGCTGTAACCAAGAAGATGCCAAAGCCGCAGTAACGGTGAACTAGTCCCATACCATTTTAACCAGTTTGCCTTTCAAATGCAAACTTAGCCAAAGCTGACCAAGTCATCTACTGTATCGAAGATTCCACGCAGAAGTGGGGATCACCACGAAACGCGAAAAACAAGCCTTATATATTTTTAATGTCGTAGAAATAAATCTATGTACGTAAAATTATTTCTTTCTCAAACCGAGAAACTCACACACAAGAGAATGCACACACAAGATAAAATCCTCGCCCAGGCAAAACACACAACTTTGAGGAAAATAAAGAAGTAAGGGGTGACGAGAAGAGTCCAGGCTGAGCCGCGTTCTTGGGCTTCAACGAGAACAGCTGGAGCGCCAGGAGGCTGCGCTCGCCACCTCTGGAGCACCGCTGGCCTGGCAAGGCGCCCGGCCTCGCAGAGAGGACTCGGGGCTGGCCTTCGCGAACAATGGGCAGGCGGCTGCGGAGGCCACCCCTCAGATAGCTGGCTTTCAGCCGGGCTTGCCGGGTCTGCTAACTGGAAAGTGAGGCGTGTAGAGGCGAGCGGGAGACCCGGGGCAGAGGCGGAGAGGAGCGGCCGGGGTCGGCGAAGCGAGCCCGCTGGCTGCTGCGTCCCTGACCCGCGCCGCTCCGGCCCAAGCCTCGGGCACTGACAGCTACCCGGCTGGCCACCGCTGGCGAGTTGGGGCAAAGCGGGATCACCGAGCCTGGGGATGGACCGGGAAGACGAGTGGGATCCAGGTATCCCGGGTACCCGGGCCCGGCGCCTCCTAACTTTGGAGGGGTCCGGAGATTCATTTCCGAAAAAGGGAGAAAAACGACACCGACCATCGGGAGAGCCACTGCACGGTGCTAGCTCTCCACTGGGGTTCAGTGCCCTCACCCGGCAACATCTGTACCAATCTAGGGTTTGTGAGGTTAAATAGTATGCACTCCCGCCCCCATCAAATCTGAGGTTGGCAGATTTCGGAGATGCAGCCCATGAGTTGGCCTCGGCTTTGCACCTGGAGGGGGAGCCGAGGCGTCCCGGGGACACAGCAGAAACTGACAAGCGAGCCCCTGTCCCTCCCCTCCCAACCCCCCAGCCTACACAACAGCCCGAAGGGAGCGGACGGAATAAAGAGGTCGTTCTCCCCGACCCCCGAGTCCGAAAATACCTTCATCTCTTCGTTGATCTCCCTCTTCACAGGGTGAGCCGGTTTCCGGCTCCTTTTATTTTCCGGAGGTCTCCCTTCTTTCTCCATTTCTGCCATGTTTTTGTGTCTGGTTTCTGTGGAGATGAAATGGCTGCTGCCGCCGCCGGCGGTGGTGGTGGTGGTGGCGACGGTGGCGGTGGCGGAGGTGGAGGTGGCGATGATGGTGGCAACGCTGGCGGAGGTAGCGGTGCTGGCGGGTCCGGGGCTGGGAGGTGGGGGGAGACAGGCGAGGGAGGAGCGGGGGTCTCTTCTAGCGGCGGAGACCGTCAGTGGCCGTCACGGGGAAGGGTAGCCCGGGGAGTCTCGGGGATGCCGCGGCCGCCGCCGCTCCTGCCGCCGCCGCCGCCGCTCCTGCTGCCGCCGCTGCCGGTGCCGCCGCCGCCGCTCCCGCTCCCGCCGCCGCCGGGCTGCATCCTCGGGGCCCGAAGGAGTCGTCAGCCATCTTCCTGCGCTCTGTCTGTCCGCATGGGCGAGAGGAGCGCCGGCCACGGCGGAGACAGCTGCTCTGGGCGTGCGTGCGTGGATCTGTGTGTGCGCCCGGGAGAGCGCGCCAGCCCCGGCGCCCTGCGCCTCCCGCGAGCCGAGCCGCGGGCGGAGGGAGGGACTGAGCGGGGAGGGGTCCGAGGGAGGGGAGGCTGGAGGGGGGGGGACAAGGCCAGCCCCCCGCTCGCGAGCGGGCGTGGCTTCCCGGTCGCTGTAGACGCGGATGCTGCGCGGCTCCGGGGGCTGCTGGCGGCCGCCTGCTCCTGGCCCTTCTCGTCGCCGCCACCTCCCCGCGACGACCCCTGCCTGCTCCGGAGCTCCGTGACGCGGGCTCCGGTGGGCTCACTGTTGGCTTCTAAGGGTGACCTAGAGGCCGCGGAGGCGAAACGTATCGGGGTGAAGGGTGGAGGCGGAGCGGTGAAAGGGCGCAGGGACCTGAAGGCAGAACCGGCGAGCACTCGGCCCCAGGGCTGCAGCGCCGGGGAGCGGAGGGAAACACAGACCGGACCCCACCGCTCAGGCGTCCTGCTCCGGGGGCCACGGCAGACTGTGTGGAGGCCGAATGTCCCTTAGAGGGGTCCCGCGCCGTCAGACTGTTTGCCAGGGAGCTTTTGCCTTCCTGAAAAGGACTTCGAAGTAGGACAACTCAGCCTTCAGCTCCCTGATTTCTTTCTCTTTCTCTCTCCCTTCCCCCTCTGCCCCAAAGGCAAGCTTATCCTCTGTTACAAAGTAGCATCTTTACCCCATGACCCGGCTTGCACCCTCTCCCTGCCCTGAGCTTAATGGGAAGGGTTGGGCTTAGTGGGTACTGCTGTGAGCTCAGGATCCCGCGCAGGACCCCTCCCTCCAGAAGCCCCACGCCCTCCCACGCACGGTAGGACCCTCTCCTCTCCGCCGGGTTCCACACTCTTCCACCCGACTCGCATCTGCCGGTTCCAAAGCCCAGTTCATCCTCCATGCGCTCACGTGTTTCCTCTTGGGCCGCCTCTGTCCACGCCCTGGACCAAGGTCGGCTGTGCCTGTCCCTGTGTTTGGGGTTGAGGTGTTGGCGTGAACCGTTTGTTTGATGAGGCTCCAGAGACAACACACAGCTCCGAAAAGCTCCTACACACACTGCAAAGGAACGACACCTAGACGTTCCCAGCTCAGCTTTCCCGCGCTGCTCCACTTTGTAATTACCTGACACAATGTGATATGGGGGTGTCCATTGTTCCCCGGCTTGTTATTACGGAGTGTTCATTATGACAGTGGTGGAATTTAAAATTACACATTTTTAAGTACTTAAGAGATAGAATGAATTCGGTGTGGGGGTATGAGTAAGCTTTTCATTAAAATCTCAGTTCGGCCTATCAAGTGGGGTTCATTCTGAGTATTGCCTAATTTGCATTTTAGCTTTGTTTTGTCTCTTAAGCTTCGAATTAAAGATATCTGGGAGCATACTCTGCAGGGCTGAACAACTCTAAGAGGCCTGTTTTGCATTTTAGCATAATGTGTTTCGTACACACCGTGCTCCAAATATTTGGGAGTGTACCCTGGAAAACAACCCCTTGCGTCTTCTCTTTACTGTGCTAAGGGTGCGAGGCTAAGTAGTACCAGGCTACTTCTAGTACGTGTGTCTTCCCAAGCCATCCAGGGGTCTGTGGGAACTTCTAAGAGCCAGCCTTTGCCTTTTAGGGGCAAAGGCCCAGGGGGTAAGGCATAATAGCGCCTGTATTCATAACAAGGTTTCAAGGAATTAAGAAAGGGGATGGATGGAAATCGAGGGAACGTGCACCCAGCTTGAGACCTCTGGCTGAGTCTCGAATTTTGCAGTAGACCTTGAAAAACCTCCAGTGATCCAAGTAGTTAAAGAGGGCTGAGAGAAGCCCAGACCCCTCCCAGTTCTCTAAGGAGTATAGTGTATGGTTACACTATAGATAGAGGGTGTCTCCATCATACTGTTGTTGGTAGAGGAAAGGAGGAAGTCCTTGGTGTTTTTAAAACTCACAGCTTCACCCAGACAATAGTAGACCACAACAGGTTTCTCCTTTCTGTTCTGTCCTCTTGCTGTTTATATTTAAAAAAAAAAAAAAGTGGTGGGGAAACTTTTTTCCCCTTACTTTGTAAAACTACAGACAGTGTTGGTAAATAAATTATGCAATAAGAAGCCTCTGTCTCTTGGAAACATATTTACGTCTTCTCTGTTTCCTTTGGAGCCAGAGCTGTCACAATTGACTCACTGTTGTTCAGCCGATATCAACTAACAAGTTGTATACCCCCTGTCTTTGATACAGTTTCACAAGTTAAGAAACAAGTAAACAGAAAAGGTAAACTATAACCCAAATTTATATTTAGAAGCAGCTGCACGTCTTTCAAAGGGAGTCACTTTAAAGAAACAGCCCAGGGGGTTAGTGAGAATAGTGGCATTGATCAGCCACCTGTTCCTTCCTGCCCTCTAGAAGATTGAGGTAAGACGATTGGACCAGAACCCAGGAAGCAGATCTTTACTGACAGTATATCTGAGGAAAAACTAAACACCATTAACCTGACCTGAACTTTGCAACTGTAATTGCTACATGTTCGTGAATCTGTGTTTTTCCAAATGTACCATAGAAGGCAGTTAGTTACATCAAGAGCTGATGCTTTATACATTTATAATCTTGAGTCAGATCATGTTCCCTGGATAACTTCTCTGTAAACGTGTAACTGTGGGTAGAAACAATAGCATAAATATGTTGCTGAAGACTGCTTCATTCCTCCACCGACACACAGTGCCCAAGCCTCCTGGTATACAATTAGTCCTCATTTTCCTCCCTCATTAGCCCTGCCAATCACCAAGATAGGCACAGGGCCAATCTTTTGTATATTCCTCAGTTACCTTTTTGTGTTCTCCCTTCTCTAGAGTTCTTCTTGATCTTAATCTGGGCCTGCTTCACCTGGAAAGCACATCAGAGAGCAGATGAGAAGACCCCAGATTGGTCTTCTAGGGGTGTATTTGCTATCACTTAGAATTGATTAGTGTACCCTGAAACCATCTTGAAATGTTTTTCTGTATAGCATTTGAAATGAGTGTTCATCTTGAACAAGTTTGGTGCTCTAGCTAAAGGTGAGGATTAAAATATAATTGTGATGTTGAACACGTGATAGGAATTATCTGACTTAATATTCATAACATCCCGTGAAGCTGCCTTTGTTATCTGCAAATCACATAAGGAAGCTGAATCTCATGTAAGTTACTAAGAAGTACTAGAATGCAGACTTACAACTTCCTTTCCAATTCCAGCTCTGGAGTTTTTGATTTTATGCTAACCTGATTTGGTAAATTCCTGTAACAATCTACATTTTACCTTATCTAAAGAACATATTTTCACAGATTAAAATACATTTTTACCTCGAATTCTTACTTCTTTAAGTGGTATCTATTTCTCTTGCCAATGGTACATACCCTAACATCATATTCACTAATCGGCAGAGCATTAGATTTCCTTGAGTTAAGCAGAAGCAACCATTCTTAGGAAAATCTCAGAGGTTTAAAACAACAAAGATTTGTATTTCCAGCTCCAACAAAGTCAGCTAAGGATCCTTGTGGATCTCTTAGCAGTTATCCTCCGTGTGATGGCTTGGGATGTGTTTCAACATGTGCACAGTCACTGTAGGGAAGATGGAGGCTGGGATGTGCTTCGCATGTGCACAGTCACTGGAGGGAAGATGGAGGTTTGGAGAACTTCCAGGACAAGGACATATACATGGCCTAGAGTTAGTCATAGAGATCTGACCAACCCATGGGGAAGCTAGGAAGTTTAATCCTTCCAAGTCCTCTGAAGGATAGGAGAAATAGAGGCAAATGTTTAGTCTTTGTATCACAAACACATCTTCAGTTCATTGAAACGTGATTGTTAATAGTCTGCCAGAGTAAACATCAAGACCAAATTCCAATGACTAGTTTTTTTTTTAATTTAAATATACTTCAGAATTCACGATTATGTTTAACTGAAAAGAACAAAATTCTAGAGTGAAATTCAAGAAGAGCTTCTAGAAACAGCACAGTTCCAGTAGGCGTGGGGCTTTACCCATGCAAGAGGCATTCCTGGGCATCTTGTGACCTCCTGAAATCACACAGAAACTCTGCCCTGGGCCACCTCTTCATCTGCTTCTTTATGGGGTTTGTTGTAGTTGTTGTTTGCTTTTTGCTTTTGCTTCATTTTTTTTCTTGAGAATGGGTTCCTGTCTAGGTTTATTGTTTATTTATTTATTAACTCAGTAAGTATGCACTATTCTGTCTGAGTGGTTGGCAGCAGCAAACATAACTGACAGGTTCTCAAATCTCATAATATCTTTTTTTTGTTTTGTTGTTCATTTGTTTTGTGACAATCTTGCTTTGTAGCCTAGGCTAGCCTTAGACTTAAGATTCCCCTTCCTCAGTCTCCCTGGGGCTAGGATTATCAGTGTGTGACATCATGTCCCAACCTCACAAACTTTAGAGTCTGAAAAAAAAAAGCAGCAACCAAATAACAAAGCAAATGGTGTTATTTTATTGGTTGGTTGGTTAGTTACTTTTTAAAAAAGATTTATTTATTTATTTATTTATTTATTTATTTATTTATTTATTTAATATATGAATATACTGTTGCTGTCTTCAGACACACCAGAAGAGGGCATCTGATCCCATTACAGATGGTTGTGAGCCACCACGCGGGAATTGAACTCAGGACCTCTGGAAGAGCAGTCAGTGCTCTTAACCGCTGAGCCACTCTCCAGCCCAATAAGTTACTTTTTATAATGTATTTAATTTTATTTTTATATGCATTGGCATGAGGGCATCAGATCCCCTGGAACTGGAGTTACAGATAGTTGTGAGCTGCAATGTGGGTGCCGGGAATCGAACATGGCTCCTCTGGAAAAAGCAGCTAGTGTTCTTAATCGATAAGCCATCTCTCCAGCCCAGTTTTGTTTTGTTTTTGGTTTTGTTTTGTTTTGTTTTTCAGCCCAGTTGTTTTTGAAACAGGTTCCTCCCCCCACCCCATTTTGGTAGCTCAGGGTAGCCTAAAAACAACTATGTCATCTAAATTGTCCTCTAACTTGCAGCAATCCTCCTACATCCGCCTATTGGGTGCAAAGGATAGTGGTTGTAAGTCAACTTTAACTAAAACACGAAAGCCTCTGTGTGGGAAGTCTTGCTTTGTATCAGGAAAAAAAAGTGAGAAGGAACTGTCCATGTAGAGAGCCTAGAATCCAGGAGAAAAGTGCTGGAGTGAGAATTTTAGAGAAGCTGAAGGATGGGTGCTCAGCAGGACTGACGACTTCTGAGGTGTGGAGACAGATGGAAATAATGAGGACATTGCTTCAGAGGTGTGAGAGAGCAACCCGTAGCAAGATCGGAGTGAGGCTGCAGACCGTGGTCAAAGGAAGACATTTGAAAGGCAGGATGGACAGACAGATGTCTAGTGGAAAGGCATTCTGTGATGCCTGGGAAGACCAGGTTCTTTCCACTTCTACTTTGTGTCTGTAGCGCACCTAGCCATAAGCTTAGTCATCAACCACCGAGAGAGCCCAAATGGTCTTGAATGGGGACCCTCCTCCTGCTGCTTCAGGAGCACTGCATATCCTTGACCACACCAGGTGAAGGCCCCACCCACCCACCCAGCCAGAAGAGACGGGATGAGCTTCCCTTCTTCACTGGCGTGTAAAAAGTTCACCGTCTCATATCAGCTTTGTGCAAACATGAGGTACTTTACAGTAGATCAAGGGACCTCATCTTTCTGGCAGAGGAGGGGCCTTGAATACAGCATGGGGTTTACTGGTCAGTTCTTCATTTGTGAAATGAACATTGTAATTGACATTTCAAAATATTGCTGTGATGACCATAAACTATGTATTTCAATGACTTGGAAGTAACCCATAGCTTTCTGTATACAAAATTGCATAGTTTGCTCTTCTAAAGACCGTTACTATTTCACTAAGGCCTCTGGTTTATCTGAACATACTAATGTTATATGACAACCAAAAGAAACTGACACATGAGGAGCAATTGTCTACGTAATAAAAACATCCTTCATTTCCAAATTAATGCATAATAGTCTCCCTCTGGATACTAACTTGTTAAAGCATATTAATTTTAATTTGCAAAGATGAGAATTTCAGATACACTTTTGAGAATATTATAGTTGTACCATCTGAGACAAGCATGCCAGAACCCATAAACTCAAGGACAGAGTGATTCTGAGTTATAATTTTTAATTCTTACTCATCAAAACAGAAATCAAAGCCCCATATTTATTTACTCCAAATGTCTCTGTGCAA